>NC_133025.1:59901000-60204916 GCF_048771995.1 Taeniopygia guttata
ACAGCACTAACACTCAAACATGATGGCTGCAGTTTCCATGCAGCATTTCCAAAGACATCCTTAGGCCAGACTTGTTTCTCTGGCTGAGAAAATTGTTCCATTCTGCCTCTTATACCCACTCTGCTGCTTTACTTTTCATCCTTTTGCCAAGGTATGTCATACAAGAATTGTCATAACCTTTCACCTTTTGACAACTGAGTTGTCCAATTTTGATACTCCCCAAAATGAAGCTTCTAAATTTTCCTTTCACTTTCTTTATTCACATGTTGGATCTCATGGAAGACAGCACAGGCTGGTTGTTGGCTTTTGATAAGAGATATATAAAATCATAGAATGGCCTGGGGGCTGAAAGAGACCTTAAAGGTCATCTTGTTTCAACACCTTTCACTAGCCCAGGTTACTCAGAACCCCATCCAACCTGGCTTTGAACTCTTCCAGGGATGGGGCATCCACCCCTTGTCTGGGCACCCTCTGCCAGGGCCTCACCCCCCTCAGAGTGAAGACTTTCTTCCTAATATCCAATGCAAACCTACTCTGTTGGCTGGAAGCCATTCTCTCCTGTCCTGTCACTACTGTGCCCCTGGGTTACATCTTCCACAGGATTGCTGTTTTTTTTTAGAGATAAGTCAATTACAGAGAGATATTGAAGTGTTGTTGCTCTCCACACATGTCTAGATAGCCTTTAAAGGGCAGGCAAGATGACTGTTATACAATATATTCTCTTTCAATATTCTTTCTCCAGCCAAAAAAATTCACACTTAGAGAAAATGTTTTTTCCCCTAGGCATAGAATCTCTTATAATACAACCTGTAATTAGAAAGTCATATTTGGTTCTTTACTAGTGATACAAAAAAGAGAAAAGATACTACAGAAGTGAACCACATAGGCCTTCCATATTTGTCTTGGTCCTCTGACAATGCCATTCATGATGCCTATAAACAGCAGGTATTAGACCATGCCATTGCTAACAACCAAGTTAGCAACGATATGGTGCCCTTTTTTTCACAGTAAAGAAGATTTTAGTGACTCTACAATATGCAGAGAACAAGCAGATTAAACAGATTCCTTTTAACAGCACCCCCCTTGTAGTCTTACTTACATTTTCATACCTTCCAACATAGCTGTGTACTCTTTTCACCACAAACAAATGGGACTCTGTCTTGTACTGCCAAAGACTACATATCCTATTCTTTATTGTTCAGCTTCTCCTTTTAGTCAGCAAAGCAATGGCACATTTGGGTGTTTCATGTCACAGTTAAATCCCAAAGAGAAACCTTACCAGAACTATTGAATTTCATTGAGCTTTTGTATGAAAATCTTGGGAGGCCTGTGAAGTTCGTAGTCTTTCATAAATCACATCAAGATTCAACTGAAAAGTTTATGGATATTAGTAAGTTAATGGCCTGCATTTTTCATTCATGAAATAGTTCAGTGGCAAAGCTTCCACTCAAGCAGTGAGAATTTTCAAGGTTTCATTAAGCCTGAAGAGGACACTTAGATACAACTGACTGGCAGACTCTGCACTCCAAATATTCCACTGAAGAGGAGGTTGTTTTACAGCACTTTGCTAAAGATAAATTAGCAATGATTCTGCATCAGAATTCAAAATGGGCAAGTCATTCACAGCAAGTTTGGCAAAGTGGTGGGTCACAGGCTACATGGTTTTGTTTAAATCACTTCTCCCACTCCTACTTAAAATTCAGACATCCAAACTCAGTACATCAAAGAAATGCAAGAGCTCCACTGAACTTGCAGCAATTCACATGTACCAGGAGCCACACAGAACGAGCACAAACCCCACGTGTGTCAGAGGAGGAGCTCCACTCTGTCAGCCAGCCAGAGGTGGAAATTAAACATTCCCTCAGGAATTTCCCTCTTAGCCCCCCATACTGTGAATCCCGCTCATCCCAGGGTGTGCTCCAGGGAACAGCTCCTCAGTTTCGTACATTGGGTGAGTAAAAGGTGAAAAAAAATCCCTTTTCCAAGAGCATAGGTGGATGCAAGGCTCCAGGCAGCCAGCACTCAACACTTCTTTCTCCCAGCTGCCACACACAACCTATTCCAAAAATGAAGGCACACAGGCAGACAGACAAAAGAAAGGATTTTTTTTGTCTGTCTGTGACAGAACAGGTTGCTATGAAGGACAGACATCTAAGGCAAATGCTCACACCATAGTCAGATAAAACCCTCCTGTAGTTCCTAACATGAAGCATGTGTTCATATGAAGAAATATCAAGCCCTAACATGGAGAGTTTTCAGCAGAGATTTCCTTGGTAGATAGAATATTTTCAGTTGCTTCCCAAGCACATACTCCTTCCACACACATACTCCTACAAAAAGAGGCTACAGCAACAAAAATGCAATTAGAGGCCATAACAGCAATAAACAGAGGAAACAACAAACTCCAAACATGAATGAAAAAAACACTGTAATAAATAAATGAGAAGAGCAAGTGCTTAGTGCTGATCCAGCAGATGAGGTAATAGCCTACACAGCTCATTGGACAACCCTGAACTCATTTTCTCTAAACACTATTGTAATTTATATCCATTTTCACAGCCACAGTGGTGCCTTAAAGAACCTAAAGCACAAGAGTAATGCTCAGTCATTCAATTAACAGCCCAAGCAGCTGTGAGGATAGAAATTAAACTTATTTTCTCCATAAAAAATCTGTAATTTCTACAGTGAATTTTAAATTTGAGATAGTCTGGGTATGAATTTCAAATAGAGGATAATTAAGGGTAGCATTTCTCAGCATTCTGATTGCAATCCGGATATGTGGTATGTTTAATTTCTGTTTTGATTGTTCACAGCTTTCCAGGATTTGGCCTGGGATATGATCTGCCAGCAGCCTTTCCATGGCACTCTAAGCACAGAATTCCAAACCCCAGAGAACCTACAGGCTGCAACACAGCCTCGACTGCATCTGCTTTATTTTCTGCTCCTTCCCTCAAATCAAAGTTTTTCTCCTCCATCTAAATGAAACTACTGCAAGTCCCAAAAGAGTGGGAAGAATAATATCCAAGTACAGCACAAATTGCTCTTAACACACCAGCAAAGTAAAAATTATTTTCACTCAGCTCATCATTTTTGCAGACACAGCTTTTTTTATCCCTTGAATAAGTAGCTAGACATCCACTAAAGGCAAAACATAAAGACATGGCAATCAAAAGACAAATTTTCAAGTAAAACCTGCTGCTTTTAAATTTACTCTTTCTGACAGGAATTTGGAGTGCACTGCAAATTAAGTGGTAGTTAGGCATATGTTAGTGAAAGGAAGAAGACTCTGAAAGCATGATTCCAGAGAAAATGCTTTTTGGAAGACCATGAATTCTGGTAGAAAGGCTACTCAAAGCCAAGCATGTATCTTGCACATTTTTGCAAGTTGTACTTTACTTAGCTTCTTTGAAAGCACAACAGGGTATTAACATATTTTCCAGAAGATGGAAGAAACTTCCTAAATTTACAGGGAAAAGGGCTATGAAGTGACTGACTTGGATTGCTGCCAAATCAGGAATCCTGCACAACTTACGTTTTCCATATTCAAGTTTTAAGGAGATGTCAAAAATGAACCCCACCTGATCCACTAAGAAGATATTTAACAAAATCATCTTCCAGGGTTCCAAAATCATGCTCTGTAGAGCATTAAAATAACATCCAACTGACTTGAAAATTCCACAGACAAATGTCATCACAATACGCTGATTGAGAATGGAACCAGGGTTTCTCTGTGATCTGAAAAGATCAAAACAGCACAAAGAAACAAATGGAGGGAGCAAAGGAAACCATAATAACACAATAATTTAGGATGGACAATACCTCCAAGGTTGTCAAGTGCAACCTTTGAGCCTTCACCAGCTTGTCAACTAACCAAGGGCACCGAGTGCCACGTCCAGCTGTTTCTTAAACACCTGTAGGGCTGTGGCTCCACCATGCTCTTTACCATCACAGCTCCTTTCATCACTAAATTTTACTGGATATGAATAGAAGCAGCTGTGGCTTAGATCAGGCAAATACAGAATGTACCAAAACCTCATATAGGCACTTAAAACCTCAAAGAACTGTACACTTTTCCCTTCAGATATGGCAAATCCAACCTATAATGCCCAGCATATAACCTAATTCCACTGGAGCTCTGCTCTAGGTCACAGATTCACAGCCTGGCTGAAGAAGGTCCACCAGGACCCCCAGGTCCTTCCCTGCAGAGCTGCTTCCCAGCAGCTCTGTGCTGATTACACCCCCAGCCTGTGCAGGATCCTGCATTTGCCTTTGTTCAATTTTAGGCAGCTGTTCCCTGCCCATCCCTCCAGCCTGCTGAGGTCCTCCTGAAGGGCTGGGGATCTCCTCCCAGCCTGGTGTCAGCAGTGAACCTGCAGAGTAAGGAAACTCAGATTCTGCTCATCCCTCAGGTAACTGCTTGCTACCCCCAAGCACAGAAGAGAAGTGACACCTATCACCTGGGATCTGCAGAGAAGGAGTGCCCTGCAAGAGCCAGGCATATATTTTTTATAAAAGCACTTTGATTTTATTAAAAAATACTACCTCTCCTAACAAGGTTTATTTTATCTGCGTTCCTATACCTTCAAAGCCACAACAGAGCTATCAGAATAACATCAGAACAGTATTTCAGTGTTACTACAGGGAGAAAAAAAGCCATCTAGACAAAAGAATAGGCAGCAGCAAAGCAAGTGCAGCTCCTGCCTGCCACCAATGATGAGCAAATCATTCTACAGTTCAGGAATTGACCATGAAAACAGGTTATTTTCTAGAGCCCTTGGAATTTCACTCCAGGTGTGCAGATTACTCTGGTATTGGACTACTGGAGCAGTACTCCCGTGGAAGGGCAGTGTCTGTCTCTGTGCAGGACTCCTGTGCCCACAGCAGGATAAAGCAGAGGAGCCAGAAGTGTTACACTCTGGGAAACAGAAAAATAGGGTCTGTGCTCTTCGCCTGCATCCCTGCAATGACTGTCTCAGAGGTCTGTGCTGAGCTGCAGGGACTGCACACAGCAGCCCAGAAAGCACTAATGATGATCCCCTAACTGTGAGTAAAAGGCCAGCTAGAAAGTGATACTGATAAAGATTGAAGAACAGCAGCAGTAGGTGGGGAGACCTGGGGGCTAGCTAGGAGGGAGTGCGGAGACAAAAGTGTGCAGAGAAAAGCAGGATAAAGAACTGAAGCAGCAGACCAGGGAGCTGTCATTATTCTCCACCAGAGAAGGGGACACTGATCCAAAGGAATACTGAGGGTAGCAGATGTCTGTGACAAAAGTCAGCACAAAAGTACACTGGAATGAGAGAGCTTCGAAAAAATATCGATTTCCTCTCACCCTCTTACCTATAACAGAATTAACCACAAATAATCCTTTGAGAGAATGCATATGCTAGTTCACCTTACTTCTATATTACCAAAATACCTGTTGCTCTCAACAAAAGGTGTATTTACTGTTCTACAGTTTTTCCCCCTCTCAGTCAGACACCAACTCTAACTTCAGCTCAGGCATGGAAAGATCTGACTGACAGGCCAGAGTTTTGCTCTTGCAGATTTGAAGACCAAGGGTCTATTAGGAGAACTTCTGTAATCAAGACCTCAGTGAGGTCTCTTGGCAAATCAGGTTTGACTTTGATCTGTCTTTTGCATTGTCATCTCCATGAAGAAGTAAGGGTAGCAGAGTCATGCAGAACATTAGCCCTTGACAGATGTGTGACAAAAACCCAGTTCAGCTGGTGACACTATTTAGGAGCAGGGCAACTTAGAGACCAACCTGCTTTTCTGCAGCTGGACATGCTCTGAAGGAAGGAAAACATAGCTCATCGGTGAAGTTAAAACTAAGAAGCTCTGAGGACCCTGCCAGGTCGAGCTGGGCTCTCAGGTCACTTACCCTGGGCGACTATTACCCTCCACAAGAGCTGGCAGAGAGAATCAAGTGCAGTGTTCCATAAAGCAGAGAGCAGCAGTGCTCACAGCAAAGGGAAAGAAAGGAGAAAATATAGCAGGGACACAGCTATTAACATGTATTTTACAAACCAAATGAGTGTGAAAATCAAGTTTACATGGTTAGCAAGAGTAATATTGCATGGAGGTAACTGGCATATCAAACTTCAGAGTACAGGAAAAATGTAAAAAGGGCCAAAAGCTTATATATAAAAAAATAAAACCAGGTGTTATATCTTGCATAGCAAATTACTGCGAATGAGGAGATCCTTGCAGGATCAAAATGCTAATAATGAAGCAAGAAGGATCTAATTTACATTGGAGTAGACCCATGGTGAACGCTTTCTAACTTCACCTCTGTGTTTTTTACCTCTGATGAACAAAGACCCTTTGAAAGCACAAAAAGCAAGTTTCTGGTCTACTAGGAAATGTTATTTATTTTGTAGGCTTCCCATAACAGCAGGCTTCAGGAAAGTACTCAGCCTTACAAGTGCTCAGTGGGAGCACATATCAAACTTTGGAGAGAAACCAACATTGCTAATTATCACTAGATAGGTTTTTCCTACAACTTCCTTATCTCTCAGAGGGTCTATTCTCAAACAAACAGCTATTCAACATGAAATTCACAAAACATAGGGACTACCTTGGCACCATAACAACAATCTGGTGTAAATGCACACCTGAACATGGTAGTATCTGATTGCATCTCAAGAAAATAACATAGAATCAGAATAGTTAGGGTTGGAAAGGACCTTAAAGATTATCAAGTTCCAACCCCCTCCCATGGGCAGGGACACTTTCCACTTAGACCAGGCTGCTCAGAGCCCCATCCTTAAATAGTTCCAGGGATGGGATATACAGAACTTCTCTATTTCAGTGCCTCGCCTCCCTCATGGTAAAGAATTTTTTCCTAATATCCCATCCAAACTCACTTTCTGTCAGTGTGAAGCCATTCCCCTTGTACTGTCAGTCCAGGCCCTGGTAAATAATCTCTCTCCACCTTTCTTGTAGGCTGTCTTCAGGCACTGGAAGGCCACCATGAGGTCACCCCAATGCCTTTCCTTCTCCAGGCTGAACAACCCCAATTCTCCCTGCTTTCCTCACAGAAGAGGTGCTCCATGCCTGTAATCAGCTTTGGTGTTTCTCCTCTGGACTCACACCAACGAGACCATGTCCCTGCTGTGAAGGAATCCTCCTTCAGTCAGACTAGACAAAAGCACTCATTCACTGCATAAAAACAACAGCTAATAAAGGCTGAGAAACTGGGGGAAAGGAAAAGAAGGCAATTCTTTGTGATCCAAGAAGCCACAATACCAAAATTATGAGTCCTTAGTAGAACTGCACTCAGCAAAAGGTTACAGGGCTAAAGCCTGGTTCTGCTGAAGTTAGCTGAAACAATTCCGTTGACTCAGAACTATCCAGGCTTCACTTACCCTATTTTACCACGTATTTAATTACTCATTTTGCCACCACAGTTCCTTCTGTATTCGTATACTGGCCTAAGTATCACAGGGGCTCTCTAGGTCTCTTCCTTTCTTTGTTGTTCTTTGCGTGAAGGGAAATGAATAGGTCCAGCATCTCTATCTGTTTACTGGGTGGGAAAAAGGGATTTTGCAATATTTCTTCCCCAAAACTCTGCCTGAGTAAACCCTCATTTTAATTTTCTCCAGAGGTCTACAGGCATAGAGTTACCTGTGCAATAACACCATGCATCACATTTGGACAACCAATAAGTGCCTGAGGGAATTGTTATAAAGAGCATCATATTCATACAATAATTATTTCTCTTTGGCTTTCTCATTTTGACTGGCAGAATACTGGATCACAGTACAGATCTCTGTAACCTTTGCTTTTATTGTCTTTTTTGACCTAAACTGTCTCCTATTGAGCCCAGTCCCAACACTTCAATTTGCAGCATTGCTCCACAGTACCAAGTTACACTGTGCATAGAATAATCAGCAACACTAAATACAAGTTTGTTCAAGCAGAAAGGTGACATTAAGCTCTGCTTTGGAGTATTTGGTTCTGATGTGTTGTACCATTCCAAAGGATAAATCTGAGAATATATTTCTGAGGGCACCACACAGTTAATTGGCACATTTTTCTAACAGACCATAAGAAAAACAAAAACATTCAGAAGTTAAAAAAAAAACCCAACTATTTGAGTAAAAGACTTGTGGCTGTTCAGCCTAGAGAAAAAGACTGTGGAGAGACTTGATAGCAGTCGTATGTGGAAAAAAAGAAACAAAAAACATCTCTTAACTTATAGCCAAGGGGAATTTCAAGTTAGATGTCAGGAAATGTATTCTGTGTATAAGGGCACCAACTTACTAGATTGGACAGCCTAGTGGGTTGGAATTACTGTGAGGAAGCTGTAAAAATTATTAGATATATATTTCTGAAAACCATGAAAGATGGTAGACTTCGATTAGATGTTAAAAAGAAATGGATCCTGGAACAGGATACTCAGAGCAGCTGTGGCTGCCCCACCCCAGCAGCGTTTGGGGCCAGGCTGGATGGGTGTCATGGTTTGACATGTCAAACCACGACAATGGGGCTCTGGACAACCAGGTCTGGTGGGACGTGTCCCTGCCCATGGGGCATGAACCCAAACCATTCCAACGTGCTGGCAGAGCTGCCAGCCACAGGGCAGAGGGCTCTGAGCATCCCCTGCAGACCATGGCTTGGCACAGCTGTCACCATGATCCCACCACAAACTGGTGCTGCCTTGTGTTTTGGTGCAGCACTGCCTCCTTGTTGGGTTTGACACTGGCCAAGCACCAGGCACCCACAACAGCCACTCACTCACCCACCCCTGTCACAGCTGGGCCAAGGAGAGAAAAAAATTAATGAAGGGTTCATGAGCTGAGCTTGGAAAAACCATCTGCAAAGCCAGATGTGTTTTTATGAAGATTTCTCTTCTCCACAACATACCCAGACTGGCACTGCCAACTGCCCCCAGCCCCAAATACCCATGGTTGGCAGACATCTCTAGGACAGTCTTTGAAAAATAAATTATAGAAGGAGAAGAAAAAAAGACAATTTCCCCACTGAAAAGAAAAAATTCTTTCTGCAATTGGTATTCACAGTCATATTACACAAGTCCAAATTCACTGGGCCATTAAATGTCAAATGTTGGCTCAGTTCATAGCAGTACTTTCAGCTTCCTCGCCTTTGCCTGCCACTACAGACTAACCCTTTGGCCACCACATTCCAAAGCCACCTCAGGTTGGTAGTGACTAGCCACTAGACCATCTCCAGCACAGATTCAATTGCCAAATTTCTCCTAAAATTACTCCAAAAGAGTATTAAGGTTTGTAGATCAAGAAGGAGAAAGGAGCCTGGATTTTTGGTCTGAGCAAGCTGTACATGCAGGATTTATGCAGTACATCCTGAAGGAAGATAGGCATGCTGTGTTATTTTCCCTGTGTCCAAAATGCCACTGAGAAGCCAGTGCCTCCTGCATGGGAATCATTCAGGTGATGAGAGTAGTTCCAGGAGAGAACCACAGCCCTTTCCCTCCATGTCCTACCAGGTAATAAGGGCTCTAAATCAATAATGCCTGGCTACATTCAGTCAATTTCTGAACTGTAATGCAGCAGAGCTCTCATTACAGGTACAGCTGAGCTTACACTCCCCCCTAAGCAATAAGACAAGGGATTTCTTGAAAGTCACTACATCATCTTCCTACAAGATGTGTAACTTCACTACCACTCATTAACAGCTTCAGCAGCAGCATAACCTCCCCTGCCTTTGTCCAAGCCTGCACTAAGCCACACTTCCATCTGTGTTTAGGAATTTGTGGGAAAGGGGGGCCTGCACCTCAGCTCCACAATAAATACCTTCTGAACGTAACCTGGTATCCTGCAATAGTCCAGTAAAATCTACATGAGCCATAGCAAGAAACCAAATGACAGCACAAAAACAAAAGAGGTATGTAGCATTCCATCAACTCATACTCATTATTCTGCCACGTGGTAAGAGCTGGGCATGAAAAGGACCCAAACCTAAGCCTCAAATATGCCAGTACAGGTATTAAGCCTATTTTAAGAAGTATCTTACCAAAAAAGCAAACTACTGCAGAGAGAAAATTAATATAATGTGCTAATCACGGAATCATTCAAATATATAGTCACATATACAGTAAAACATCTTTAAACTGAACAAGATTAATTTTAGTAACAAAATTTATAAATAAAATAAAAGCCAAGAGGTGGACAGCATATAAAGGATAAAGCTTTCTCAGGAAGCAAAGGTTGCACTGCACCTGTAGGTGGAAGTCTCAGTATATAAACAAGTTCACTGCCAGAAAATCCTCTGCATGGATTTTCTACTGATCTCCTTTTAGTATCTTATCGGGTATATACAACTACAATAAAACAAACAAAGCAAACCTGTGCTGCCTTTGGGCAGACCAGAACCCACCCTTATTTCTATTTTTACACCCCCAGCATGCAGTTTATATGCCCTTAAGTCATTTATACCCATCACAAGTCTGGTGTCCCTGTAGCTTCTCATCTGTGCCCACTTGCTTTAATTACTATTTCACTTGCAACAGTTCCTGCTCCTAAAGCAGCAAGTTTATGTCCTCATAAAGCAGATGAGCATTGACAAAAAAGCTCATAAAATTCCCAGGGCCTCTGTGTCCCTCTTTGCTTGCACTTCCCACTTCCTCTTCAAGTTCAGCCTTTTTGCTCTGTACTTTGCAGTCCCACAGCATCACATCTGTAGTTACCACTATTAGGTACTGTAAAGAAGATCCTTCGGGGAGAACATTTCAGCTGTGCAGCCAGTGAGCAGAAATGTGAGCTCCTGTATTATCTAGGAAAGAGTGATGGATCCCAGTCTCTCTGGATTTGGAGCAGAGGCTGAGTCAGGGCAGCCCATACTGACACTTTGCAGCCAGACCCAGCCCTTCCCTTTCTCTGTTCCATTTGGAAAGGTCAGCATCTCTCTGTGTGTTTGCACTGAGCCAAAGCCTGCCTGGCCCTGCATTATTGCAGACAAACCCCACAAACAGCAGGCTCACCCCAGGCAGCCTGGCTGCAGACATTCCGTGAGCCAGGCTGAACAAAGCCCACCCAACAGGGGATAAAGCAGCTCCTTGGTCCCACCCAGCTCACTGCCACCAGGGCACGTTGCCCTTCCTTCATTACCTCAAAGCAGACACGTTCCAGCTCAAGTTTCCCAGCACAAATTGGATTTTCACCATCAGGTATGCCTGCACCTTATCTCCATGAAGCAGCTTCACAAACACTGTGGCTCTTGCTTAGCTGGCCAGCCAGAGTAGAGGATGCTTTATTACAGCTTTCCTAACACAGCACACAAACTGCTCCAATTACACTGCTCTTAATTAGTCAGGGTGGAATCATAGTGAAGGTAGGTGTTTCTCTTAATATTAAGCCACATTTTTGTTTGGACCACCCTGATGCCAATGGCTAAAGATTATCCAGGACTGAAGATGTGTTAAGTTTTAGCTTTCATATTATCCAGATTGTGTTCTGCATTCTGAGCTTCATATGAAGTGCTAGCAGTTCTTTTCACAGCTCAGTCACACAAAACAATCCTTTTCCATCCCAGAACCAAGGACAGCTGCAGCTTCATACCCAAAAAGTGCAAACAGCAGGGAACTGAGGAGAGCAAACTGGGAGGATGGGACTGCACAACCTGGAGCTGCAATTGGACAATTAACCCCAATATAGAAATGGACCAAAACTTATAAAAGTGTGAAAACTCATGACTCAGAGTCCATCTTGGCTGTACCCTCAGCCAGGCTCCTGTACTGCCCAAGGTGAGGCCTTTTGATAAATCCCTACTTTATTCCTTTAACTCTGCCCAGCCTCTGTTCTAGGTGGCCTCTCAAGGCACCAAAGGGAGGAGGACTCGTGCTCCCAAAGAGCACAATTTGTCAGGTCTCTACAGACAGTATTTCATCTCCCACTTTATGAAAAGCACTGTATAGTACAACTGCTTGAATAACCAAAAAATATCAGCTGCTTTCCCAAAACACAATTTATATTTCACAGTATTTAAATACCTCTTCACCTTTTCGTATACAATGTTTTCCACAATTCAAATAACTAATGTTTATCACATTTTCATTTTGAGTCAATATATGTAGTCCAAATCAAGAACAGAGTTTGCATATTAATGTAGGCATAGAGAGCAGGAAAAAAAATGAAGGAAGAAAAAAAAAAAGGGACCAAAAGGGAAAGCACCAAGATATTTCCCCAAATCCTAACTAAATACAACTCAAAAGGCACACAGGGAGGTACTATTTAGGCAGCAGAATTAATGGAAACACAAATTAAAGCTGCTTAAAAGAATGTCTGTAGACTTAAAATTTACATCCATATCCAAGGCATCTAGAAAAACTACCACAGATGACAGCCAATATTTCACTGTATTTCCCCAAGCAGTTCTTAATTACAGAGCATTACTGAGAACAGAGTACACTGCTAGCAAAAAATTAACAGAGCACATCCAAAATCAACAGCAGGGGCAGTAATCGCTGCCTGCTGCCAACACTGCAGCCACCAGATCCCGGCCCACATTGCCTCAGGTGGTTTCCCATGTTACACATGGATCACCTGGGTCTGAAATCAGTCTAACAAAAGAGTGTTTGCCCTAAGGAAGGTACCACTGTCCGCCCAGAGGGGCTGCCTTTCCTTCTGCAGCTCCCCATTCCAGGCTGGAT
Source organism: Taeniopygia guttata (assembly GCF_048771995.1). Classification (NCBI taxonomy): domain Eukaryota; kingdom Metazoa; phylum Chordata; class Aves; order Passeriformes; family Estrildidae; genus Taeniopygia; species Taeniopygia guttata. Next base: position 59,913,632 of record NC_133025.1, read on the forward strand.
GTGCACAGCAGCTCCAGCCAGCCTGTCCAGAGCCTACACCTCACCTCCTGCTGGAACCAAAGGGCCCTTGCCTTCCCCAGGATGGTTTTCCTGTTGTTCCCAGCATGCAAAAAGGGAAAAAAAAGTCTGCAGATTCTACTACACCAAACTCCCTTTCCACACCTGATTTTTTTTCCCCTGAAATAATTACATATTAGTCTACTCCCTGCAGGCTGTTGCTGTCAGAGCAGGGAATTTGCCTTGAAACAGCACCAGCAGGACAACACAAAACCCTGGTGAAACAAAAGATGTTGTGAGCAACCAAGAAAAACCAAGTAAGCTCCCAGAATTTAACAGGTACCCTGAATGAAAAGCACAAATCACACTGCACAATCATCAAATAAGTCACTGCTACCCAACACACCATTCAGAAGATATCAGAGAATGTCTCCATTTCACACTTACAATTAGAACAACTTATTCTCTGCCTTTATATTAGTGGTGGGAATTTAAACTTTAAACAAATATTTGTATTTGGATTAAACAAATATGTTTTTAAATTACATATGTTTACAATATGTAATTTGTAATAAACAAATATGTGATTTGGAAAATAGCATCCTTTTCCTGATCACAAAGTACCCAGAAACAGATGCCACATTTCCCAATTTTCTTTGGTGGCTGGCAGTTATTTCCTTTGGATTTTCCCAACACCATTTGTGATGACTATTGATGAGAAGCTCAGTGCAAGCAGCCACTCTTGTAACTGACAGCTTCTGCAAGTGAAATTCTACAAGGGATTTGAGCAGCTGAGGAACCCTATTTTAATAATTTAAAATAATTTACTGGTACCAGAAGCATCTAACTGCTTAAGTAAAAATGCAATGAAACCAGAACTTCTTTTTTTTCAAATTTTTTCAATTTATTTTGCCAGATTAAAATGTTAAAGTTTAACTTCCGAAGTGTCTTTTGAAATGTATTCATTCATCTACTCTCCAAAACAATACATAGAGTGAAAAGTTACATCTGATTTAACTGGGGTTTTTAACCTCTTGGGGGATGGAGAAAGGTGACCTCAGAGGGGCACGCTTCCAGCACCTGCACTTTAGAGGTTTATGCAAAACCCTGCCACATCAAATTTGGTCCTCACAAACTGAAATGGAGCACTGAATGACTACCTCCACATAAAAGCTTTTCTGCAAATTTCTCCCTTGGTGATTCAAAAACTTTAAAATAGAAAAGGAATAATATCATCAAAGTCTAAGAAAAAAAAGGCAGCAGCAGAGCTGATAAAAAGAAAGCCCAACAGCTGAAGTATTACATTAAAAAAAAAAAAGTTTAAATGAAATGCTGTAACACCATCAAAACCTTTTAACCTTTTCACATCAAAGATAAATTGAAAAACTAATGAAGTGATACTAAATTTATATTTTCATGAAATAGCATTTTTAGTGGAAAAGCACTGTCAGAAAATGTTGACCCAGCTAAAAGAATTTTATCTACAGACTGCTCAGAAGAAAAATTATTCTATTTTATATTGCTCACATTCGTGAGTGACATTTTACATGTTAACTTTGGACATATTTATTTTTGTATAACATGATATACAGCAAGTTCCCTATTTAGTTTTGAGTTACATTATCCTATAAGCTAGTCACTGGTTCAGGACTGAGAAATCTCCTGCAACCACCAAATTGCTCAAGCCCAGCAATGTGGATGGAGCCATTTTTATTTATTTTATTTATTATTATTAGGAAATATTTTTTTATTATGCCAACATAGCTGTGGGCCTTTACATTCCTCTTACACCCCCCATGGCATTTCGGAGTATTAACCATATTTTGTTAACGGTTTTAAGCTTCTGTATGCTTTTGAAAGGAATATTAATCTTCAGGAAAATTGCTTGCAAGCAAGCTAATAACAGACACCACTCTTCAAAGAAGGAGCCTGAAAAATTTGGGCAAGTACTTCTCTTGAAACAAAGAGAAGTAGGAAAATGAATTTTAAAATTTACTGCAAATAAATCTTCCTTGGCTTTTAAACCTACCAGGATAGAGTCTGATAGAAGCCTACAAAATTCCTCTGGGCAAAATGCATGGGAATAATAAATCAAATTGGAGGCAGTGGTACTTGCAAGGAAAGAAGGAGCAGCACTTGTCAGAAATAAATTGCCCATCACCTCACTAAAGGGACAGCATTCCCAGGTTGGAACATTCCAGGGCTGAACAGGATGAAAACTCCCCTTTTCCACCGCCAACCCTGGAGCAGCATCCACCCACCTCCTCCGCAGCTGCTCCCCAGCCTGGCCAGCCTCAGGACACTCAAGTCCCAGTGCCCAGCCCATCTTGTCCCCCAGGAGCTTCTCTCTTCAGGGCTTCCCAGCCCTTGACTCTTCATCTTTACTGACAAACTTTAGGATAGCCCTTAGGGTCCTGGGGACCAGGGCAGTTGCCAAGACCCTGATTTCTCTCTAAGCTCTGTGAAGGAGCCCATCCTGCAAGCTAGGAGCTGGCACCCCGAGCAGGGCTCACCCATCACAGCTCCTCCGGGTCACCCCAGCACAGACAGAGGCTGCTTCCATTTCCTCTGCCCCATGCTGCAGCTCCCTCTCACTCCTTCTCCATCACACTAAACTCATTCAAAGTAATAACTCTGCTTTTGACATCTAAAAACTACTTTAAAAACCGCTAAAATTTCTTTGTTTCATTTACAGGATGAAGTTAGCAAGTAAGAACTCCGCTACACATTTGACTGAAGCAGCAATAAATGAGAAGCCCTGTGTGAATGACTCAACACTGGGAGTCCGAATAAACCCCTATACCTTGAATGTGACAGGTTAAAGTAGCAGCTAAATCAATTAATACAGCCAGAAGTTCAGCTTTTTTTAAGTGTGTAGCCACATACAATATTTGTGTTCAACATACAAAACTCAAGATAACAAATTCACTATTTAGTATCATTTCCGGTATTAATTAAAAATACAAGAAGCAGCCTAGATCAGTATTACAAACTGCCAGCTCTCAAAAAGCCTGCACTTAACCCAAAGCACCTTCAACAGACATTAACCAACCCCTTCCAACATTCAAAAACACAGCAAGAATCAACAAAGTCAAGCTGCTGGCTCCTCTTACTGGGCTTCCATTGTTTGCCAGCAATGAACTTCATTAACTGGGCAGTAACTGGGGACACCTGGGGACAAAGCTCTGTCCCATCCTGGCCACACTGAACTGAAGCCATTGCAGGTGAGGGATCAGGCTCACAGGAACTGCAACCCCTGACTGAAATGCAGAAATCGCCCTCCTAAAACAGCCAGAGCCAAACTCTTCAGAAATCAAGACAGGTGACCCAATTTTCATCCCTTGTGTACATTCCAAAAAGCAGCCAGGGAAGTATTAGCACACATACAATCAACATTTTCAGAATATGGAAGTAAAAAAGCAGATGCTATTTGATATTGAGAAATGAAGATACAATTTCTTGATGACCTTTTAGCCTATTTATACTAATTTGAATCATGTTACCATTTAGTATCTTAATACTTAAAATGAAAACAAAACATGGTACTAACCTGTGGGAAGAGAGAGTAAGTTGCATTGTCAATTGTGACAGAATATAAAAATTCCCCATCAAACCAGAGGTTCTTTCCCATGGGGGAATTCGTCTTCGTCATAGCAAAGAGCTGCCCAGGGTCACAGCATTCTACCAGCAGCTTCCTAGAGAAGGGAACAAAAGAGTAAGGGCTATTAATTGGAGCCTTGCCACACCCTTGCTAATCATCACCCCTCACATCCCTGTTCCTGCTGCCCACAGGTGCTTCCCAGCCAGCAGATGAACCGTGGCACTGTTTTTTTTTGCTTACAGAAGAGCTTGAAAACCTGATTTTATTTTGGAAAATCTTAGAACCAGAGAAAAAAAAAAATTAGATCTAAGTTTTAATTCAGACTGACACATAAATAAAATCAAGATTCAGCAACAGAAACGTCCTCCTATACAGCCCATTTTAATGGGTAAAAAACTGATCTCCAACACATGCAGAAATCAGATAAGCTCATTTGAAAATGTATCAATAATCAGTACCAAACACTATTTATTAAGAGCAGGCCTCCTAAAACCCCACAGTTCCCTAGTTAGGTATGGAAATGTTGGCACCTCTCTTCAGTTACTGCTTGTCCTTGTGCTGCATTCCCAGCAGTATTAGAGGCTGCTTCCTAACTGGAGGGCAGCTTGAGTCACCCCAGTATGATGGACATATATAGAGAGAGTGGCTGCACTCGCTGCTATCCCTGCTGAAACTCCATATCCTCTTACTCCCTCGTGTCCCAAAAATAATTCCCAGCCTGAGTACAAACTGGAGAATTGGTGGGGTGGTTGAAGGTTATCCTGAAAATTCTGCACCACAGCAAACTCAGCAATTAATATCCTAAAACACAGAATGATGGAAAACGCTAAAGGTCCAGAATATCCTGTATTTCCAAAGCCTATATGGCCCTAGGAAGGGTGATACTCGTAGATGTACATAAACCACAAACTGCAGAATTCCATCACTACAGGGTAATATTATGTTATCATATACATTCCCCATATATTCAAAAGGTAATCCCAAAGAGACTGGAGCCATTTCCAGCAGCTGCACTGGAGCTGTAAGCAGAAAAACCTCAATTATTAGCTTGATATAATATACTAAAATGCTTGATATAGCTGTTCTTCTCTGCAAAAGGAGATTTTATTTAAAAACCATAAAGTTACCCACAAAAATTTATATTTAGGCATTTTTTAAAGTTTTACTGCTATTTTTTAATCTCTAAAAATGGTAAACACATTTTTCCCTACCAAAAATTTATTTTCCAATAAGCTCATAATTCTCCACAAGCGTGTATTATTTTTCAGACACACATCAACTGAAGTAACAATAAGTGTCCAGCAACAGCATCCCTCAGAATGTGGTGGAGTCCACAACAAGGCTAGAGACCCTCAAGCACAAGAGGACAAGCTGCTGCACGTTCCCATCTGGGTCTGATTCCCACAAAGGCTGGAACAGGCGAGGCCCTTCCCAGCCTGGCAGGTCTGTGCCTCTGGAGCTGCCTGATGTCCCTGAGCAGGACACAGCAACCTGCCAGCCAGAGCAGCAACTCCCAGGCCAAGAACACCAATGGCTCATCCACAACCACCAAGGAAGGGCTTCACATCACCCTCCTGCTGATGCCCAAAAAAGGCCTTCACCACAGAACTGGGGAAAAAATTACAGGTAATTCAAAATCTCTCACTGAATAACCTTTGCAGAACAGTGTAAAACAGGCATGGAATACTGTTGCAAACACATGATTTGACAGTGGAGATTTTTCTGGCTGTCCACAAACCAGTTTGCAGATCTTGGAAAATTATTTCTCTCTCTCAAGTGGAAAGAAAATAATTCTGCATATTTTTCTATCCCCACAGCAACTCTTTCAAAAAACCTACGTTAATACAAGATCAGCTGGAGCCATTTGTTACAAAACTGTATAACACAATTAAAAATTTCCAGTAAAATTCTGCAACTTGCACATCCTCTGGCAGTCTAGTCTGAGCAAAAAGCACAAAGAAACCCCCAGATAACTTAGTGGGAAATTATCTAGGGAGTGTTTTAGATTAATCAATCTTTTCTTAGCCAGGGTAGACTGAAGAGCCAAGGAACAGCTCTTTGTACAAGTCCTACCCTATTTATTAGGTGAGACATACAGCCCTACTCCTTCCCATCCCCAGAAACTCCTCCTTCAAATTCCCATGGAATGCTTCATTAATAAACCTATTATGAAAAGCAGACGGGGTCTCCTGGAAGGGCCACAACTAGTCAAGCCACTCATTCAAGAATGAAGCTGTGTGTATGAACACAAAAATCCTGTGCACTCGTGTGTGCTCTCCATCAGAAAAGAGTAATTTATTAAAAGTCTCTTTCTGATCCAAATCCCAAAGTCACAAAGCAAGAAAAGATTAATAGGAAAATGTTCATTGAAAAGCAGAATGGATTCAAATACAAACCTAGAGCAGGACACTTTGCAGGATCAGGGAGACTGAACTGTCTGCTGAGCTTGATTAAAATGTACAGCATAAATGTTATTACAGAATTTGCAGAACTGCAGCAGCTTTCAGGCAGCAATCTCAGGGAAAACCTGTATGTGAGAGGACTTAATATTGGGATTGAAAAGGCACTGGGGGCTCTCAGATCCAAGAGCACTTAGGGGACAAACCCCTACTTGTGAGAGAAGCAGGAGAAATGCTCCTTGAAGAATCTCACTTCAAGCCTCTCAGATTTCAGCTGTAACTGGGCACCAAGCAAGTCATTAAGCAAAAGGCAGACTCAGCACTCAGGTCTTAATCTGAATTCATCCACAAAACTTTCATAAAACTCCTGAACTACTTATTCTTCAACTTAACAACCTTTGCAGTCGGATTTCAGCTTGCAGACAGCTCACGCTTCTTAACTGCACCCTGGTTTGACTCAAGTCCCAGTCAATAATGACACAGGAGCTATTTTGAACATCCCAAATGCGGCAAATATAGTATCTAAAATTCCCTGGCACGGGTTGCCAGCCAGGAGCTCACAGCTCTTTGGCTGTCTCTTCCCTGCAGATGGGGATCCTGCCGCCCCAGCTAGGCACCATTTCTCCAGCTGCTGGGGATGCTGTCCTGCATGGAGCCTGCAAGCACCACCAGCTCTGTGCAAGGCGGGGGGAGCAAAATCCTTCCCCTTAGCTTCTCCCTTTTAAATCCATGCAAGTGAGATGTACTGCCTTCATGTGAAAAAAAAACCAGATTGCTGGGAAGCCACCTGGGCAGCAGCAAGAGAAGGCGCCTTCACAAAGGTTCCATAGGGAAGTGGTGGAGTCACCATGGCTGGAAGTGTTCAAAAAACAAGGATGATCCAGAGCACATGGATGGGCAAAGGACAGCAGAGACTACAGCCTGATGCTGCTCCTGCAGGCCCCAGCACATGCCAGCAGTGCCCTCCCTGAACAAGGGCACTGATTCAACCCTTGCACAAAAACCTTAACACCAGACTTATTATTTCATTACAGTATGGCTTTAATGGAGCGTTAAAATAATGACTGAGGCTCACATCCAAGTCTGAGACAAAAATAATTTGTGAAGTGAATTGCTTTAGTCAGACTCTGCTCAGCTGCCTGGATTTAGGTGGCATCATGCTAACCTTGATCTGCTGACTGCAGAGCAGAGCAGGATCTGACAGCACAGCCTGACACAAACCTTCCCTTCACATGGCAGTTCCCATCTGCCTCAACTTCCCTCGGTTTGCTTTGGGATCAAATGACTCCGAAGGCCCAGGAAAAGAAAGTATCTGGCTTTGGAGTTTTGGTTGGTGTCAAGACAAAATTATCAGGCTTCACTGACAAGCAGGGTTTTGTGGAGCTGTTGGAATCCAGAGCAGAGGTGGTCGCTTGGGTTCACTAGGGAAGAGCTGCACAGATCCATTTCGGTGCCATTTATTAATTTTTTCCATCTACATACCCCTCCAGCAGAGGCAAGAAGACCTACCAAGGGCTTTGTGCAGTCCTCTACTAAATCAACACCCACTTCCCAGCATGTGCATCCCCTGCTGGATATACTTCAGGAACTAAAGTCAATAGTGGCTCTGAAACATCTGGCTTGACCACTCTGAAGAGTCTCAAAACCTTATCCTGAAATTCTCCTCATTATGTCTTTGGTGTAACATTTCCATAAGAATAACACATCCCCATGTTTTTGCAAGAAGTTTTGGTGGCAGGGGAGAAGAGAAAAATCACTGCTTAATAATATCTTGGTGTATTGACTTTAGAAACTCTGATCAGAGCCTGATTTTTTTTGCACTTCAGGTTTTGGCTATTTTTAAAATTATTTTTCCTCCCTCCTTTAACAGATCCTTAAAGGAGGCTGCTGAAATTTCAACCTCCTCTCTGATGAGCAAGAAGTTGGAGTTCCTTGAATTTCTTGCTATGAACAAAGCTTTTTACTCGCTCCAAAATTCCTGTGGCTATTCTCTCTTTTTCACGATCCACCCCTAAATATTTCATTCTAAATAAAGCCAGGAAATATTATTTCTAGGGTAGCTATCCCCTGCTAACTCCAGGGACAAACTGACCTCTCCTTACTCACTCATCCCACGCCACCCAAGAACAGGTCAAAAATCTAGGCTCATATCCCATCTCCCAGAGCAGGCAGCAGCCAGTGCCTGCAATTGTAAGAGAGTCCTCTCAAACCCCACATAATGACCATTTCTCTGGCCATTTTTTGCTCCAAGCTGGCAGTCCTGGAATTTTGTGGCCCTGCAGAATTCTACAAAGCCATTCAGTAACAGTAAAAGCACTGGCTCTGCTACAATCAGTGAGCTTGGAGCTGCAGCTGACATTTGGCTCCTGAATAGTCTGGGAAAACATTGTTGGGTTTGGTCACACACACTGAATTTCTCTTTCCTAAAATTCTCTTTTCCTAAAAAGCCCAATCAAACCCCTGAAGGTGGGGATTATCTTGAAGAATTCACTGATGCTTTGAGGTTTTCATGGTGTTTAAAGCACCTTACTACCCCAGGCATACCACCCCACTCAAGATAAAACTGAAAATGATCCTCAGCACAACTGTTAGGGAATGTGATCTTTAGACCGCCCTCCTAAGAAAAATCACCTGGACAAGTACCAAATGAACAAGAGAATGGCCAGTGCAAATGCTCTTGATATCCACAAAAGCATACCAAACTGGGATTTGGGACAACAGGCAGAGTTGAAGCTCTAGCTAAAATTAAGATCTTTGCCAAATACAAGAGCTAAATCAAGAATACATTGCTGTGCATAGGTTCACTTCTGAAAATACCCAGTTACCACAGCTTGAAGAATAGTCTAAATGCAATGAAAATGAAATATGAAAAGAGTGGCTAGCACAGAGCAGAACAGAGATAATCTGATTTACTCCCCAGCCAAGGTCTCTGCAATACGGTAAGATTTTACAAAGACTACAGTCATGACTATTCCCCCTCACATTCACTATTATATTGTTTCTTGATGTGAAGCTTTCAGCCTATTTTAATGCCACCTGCAGCAATTTCTGATGTCTGGACTTTACAAGGATCATGCAATATTTCCTCAAGACAGGAAAGTCATCAGGACAGCAAAAAGGCTGCAGACAGTAAATCATGCCTGGCACTGCAACCTGCATGAAACGAAAGAGGTGGCATTGCAGAGACCACAGACTAAGGACAATTAATGAAAAACATCTTCATTAGCTTAGCAACAGAGCTGCTGTGACTTTTTAAAGTAAGAAATTAATCTATAGATTAATGATAATTTGCTACAAGTTGCCAAATTAATAGCTGGGGTGGAAACTATGAAATCAAGAACTTGGATCTTCTCTGCATCATCAGTATCTTTTTACATTTTTTTTTCCAGGTTTCTTTGAGGTGCCCAAAAAGGAAAAAATATATTTTATTTAACATGAGAATATCGTTTTCACTACCTACTTTGATTTATCCAGAGAATATTTGGGTTTTCATTACCCATTTTAAAATCACTGATCTGGTGCCACCCACGCAGTAGAGTTCACAGTTCTGTTTCCCAGACTACAAAAGAAATATAAAACTCTTTTTCCATCCTGTGGGATCATATGGTTACCCTATCCTTGCTGCCCTGGCCTTGAACAAACAAACCCTGCTGCCTTCCAAAAGGTAAAATCTGAGCTGTCAGTCACTGCAGCTCCTCATCTCTGACTGATTTGTTTAACTCTATTTTTTTTTTTTATATTCAAGACATACATTTTTCTTCCAGACACATTCAAAGTGCTATAGAAAATGGGAGATTTGACTTTGATTATACATTTAGGCACATTTAGATTGGAGAAATACGGATGAGGCTAACATTTGCCAGGGACTACCTTTTTGATTGAACAATGCTTGTGAACTAGAAGAAAAGAGGATATAAAGCTGAGAGAATTGGGATTTTTCAGCCTGGAGAAGAGAAGCTTTGGGGTGACCCAATTATGGCCTTCCAGTGCCTGAAGAGAACCTACAGGAATGATGGAGAGAGAGCATTTACAAGGGCCTGGAGTGACAGGACAAGGGGAACAGCTTCACACTGACAAGAGTGTGGGTTTGGATGGGATATTGGGATTAAATTGTTCCCTGTGAGGGTGGTGAGGCCCTGGCACAGGTTTCCCAGAGCAGCTGTGGCTGCCCCATCCCTGGCAGAGTCCCAGGCCAGGCTGGATGGGGCTCTGAGCAACCTGGAATAGTGGAAGGGTCCCTGCCCATGGCAGGGGAGCAGAACGAGATGATCCTGGACGTTTGCTCCAACCCAGGCCATTCCATGATTCTGGAACTGAATAAAAGTCTACCAGATCTCCTGACAAGCTTTTAGTTTACCTTCCCTCCTGCCAATTCTTCTACTTAAATATGGAGCAGCTTTGATCTGAAAAGCTACTGCAACACAAAATTGTTCACTTCCTCTCAGAGAAACATTTTTGATTCATGCAAATTGTCTCAAATTCCTATACACAATGCCTGCTTGCAAGCTCTGAAATACAAATTAAAAGGTAGGAATTCTAGGACTTGATCAGATGAATTTTTTTCCAAGACTCTCATATCAGGTGTATTATACAAATTGTGATTAGCAATAGCAAAGATATCCCAATTATGAATGCAGTAAAAGCAACTGAAATGCAGGATGTCTCTGAGCTGAATAGCCAGACACCTCAGCACTTGGCAGCTTTATTCCAGGCCAGCTGCTCCAGATGCCAGGGAGTCAGTGGAGGCTTCTGCAGCAAAGGGGAGCTCTGAGAAAGGGTCTGCAGCACCCCACAGAAGGATCCTGCCTGCCAGCAGCCCCAGCTGATGGTTCCTCACCTCTGCTCACACATCCCTCAGTGCCACGAAGATACCTGGAACAGCTACACTGATGGAGATTTTGTCACAGACAATTCAGAGGCAAAGGGAGCAGGGCAGGGGAAGAGATAAATTGCTACGTGTGCTATCTTTTTTTTTTTTTTTTTTTTTTTTTAATCTTATAAACCTGGCAGGAGGAGAGCAGTTTTTGCAGATATGAGGTGAAATTGATGAACAGCTGTCCCGCAGAACAGCAGAACCATCAACCGAGACACAAAGTCACACTACATGAAGTGCTGCTGCAGGAAGGAAAAATTAATTGTTCTCACCACTTCCCCTGCTGCCTTCCAATGAAATTGCTGCTTGCTTTGTGCCATCATAAGCACAGAGAAATACCTGGCCTCAACGAGGGCACAGGGTGACTGTTTTCTTTCAGGAGACAGAGATTCACTAAAAATTAATTGAGCAGCTCCAATCTTACATTTGAGCTTGCACTATCCAAAGCGCTGATAGGTCCCACTGGGATCTAAGCACTCAATTATCACACCACAGTGACTTCTCCACCTGCTTCTGCAACCCAGATAAAAGCCCTGTAAGTAATGCTCCTTGCAAAAGGGCCCCTATGCTCCAATCCAAAACAGCCCATAGAGTGATTTTCACTAATTTGAGTAGTTTAGCCATGCCCCTTGATAAAAAAGGTGAACTAGACAGAAAGAAAACAAAAGGTTCCTTCATTACACAGATCTCCTAAAAGCTGAGCAACCGAAATTAAGAGCAAAAGAATACTCTGGCACTTGTCGCCCCAAGTGGTTTTCGATGCAAAAACTGGATGTGACCTGGAAGCCATTGCCTGTACATGTGACAGAGACAAGCATATTCAAAAACACCACAAAAAAGGCATGAAAAACCAATATATTTTCAAAGGCATAAGAAAGTGCACATCTGGAGAAAAGTTTTAACCCATCAAAGGCGGATGAAGAAATCTGATGGAACGGGCTGAAGGAAACCCAGATTTGAAGAGAAGTTTTTCCTCTCATTTCTCAGAAACTGCTTCCCACATCTCATAACTCTCAATTGTTTAGGAGGTGGAATGAGCTTGCCTGGTTGGGAAGCATCCATCTGATGCCTAGCAGCCAGCAGGATGAGCTGATCAGCCAACAAAATAGGAAACCTTGGGCTTGACCTCTCTTTTTTATCCAGTTTTTCATTAAACTGGTAGGAACTCACCACCCTTAAGACTTCTATTATTCTGTTTCATTTGGATGAAATCTGCCCATGAGAGAAATTTCTTAAAGTAAGTGGGTTATGATTTGAGATTTCAGTTTTATCACATTTCCTACTGACCAAAAAGGCAAAAATAATCCATAAATGCCAAATAGTGCCTTGCTTTAGCTTCCTTGAAAAATGGACACAGACAAAACAGTGTGCTCTTTGTCGCTTCTGCACACCCAGAATTATACAGCAGTTAAGCTGTAATAGTCTGATTTTGGATGAAAGCCAGGATTTAATGCATCACCAAGCACTGACACTGGACTTCACTTACAGCCCTGGCTGCTGCAACCTCCAACATCATTTCTGCCAACAGCTGCCCAGGGACCCAGAGATGTTTCTGAGCTGAGTTCAGTGGTCCTTCTGAGTGCTGACAGATGGCTTCCAACAGATAAATTATCACTGTAAAATTAGCACAGATGAAAACAGAGCCATTTGTCTGAAACATGCCTTGAACTTGCAATTCCTCTGTTTGCAGGTACAACCGTAATATTTGAAATTTTGGTAATGTGTCCTTGCCCGAGTACTAGGTGCCATAAAATTAGCGTTACTGATGCAAACATTTCACTAAAGGCACTAAGTAGATGAAAATAAAGCAAAGACTGATCTAAACTGGAACCTCTTTTTATCAGAAACTCTAAATCCCAGACTTTTAAAGTCTCTTTTGGTGAAGCCACAGAAAAAAGTTACATGGTAGTCATCTTGCACTCATATTAAACTCCATCATAGTTGGATGATTTTGCCTCTTTACAGACTTACTGAAAGGAGGTCAGATCTCACCATCTCTGGGTTGAAATGAGTCTGCTCTTACAGGGAAGATCAGCTGAGATGCTTCCACAAATCACCTCTAGACGCTTCTCCCAAGAACAAGAGGCCACATACCCTGTTTGTCTTCACACTGTTCTCTCCTGTAGGCTCAAGGAAACCCAAAAATCAAGTTTATTGGTCATCATCAAGGACTCTGTTATGATGAAACAAAAGCAGAAGCAAATGCTGCATCACAGAATTTCTTTTTGAGAGCTGTGCGCTGTATTCATTGATTTGAGATGGTCAAAGCTCCATTCTGCACTCAGGAAAGCAATTTTTTTTTTCTTTCTGAATATATGTCAGTACCAAACACTGCCTTACTCCTGCTAGCACCACGTTAGAAAGGACAAGAAGCAATCTTTTGCCATTTGGTCTCAACAGTGCTGCCAGCTTACCAACAACTCTCTGTAGAATGCCTCTTGTGATGACCTGAAACATTCTCAAACCTCCTTTCTGTCCAGTGCTCCCTAAGGCAAAGAAGCCCCAGGAGCCTCTGACAGGAGGTGGGGAAGTGTCCAGGAGATTTCCTGAGATTCCCCCACATCACCTCATTTCTGAGTCACTCCACTCCTCCTGGCCCCCTAACCCGAGCCAAGTCCCTCTGTTCAAACAAACATCCACCTGGAATTCTGGGGGTACAAAACACCGGGAATGCCCTGGGCTGGACTTCGGCACTGGGGCTCTAAGCACTCCTTCTGCATCTAAACATGCAATCCACATTTCTATTACTTAACAAAGGACATGCTGAGCCTTATCATCTGAGCCATTCCAGACCTAAAAAAAGATGGCAGAACTTCCCCCAACCACAAGAAAGAACTTTCCAGTGTAATCAAGGAACATAAACCTGGCTTTCACTACAAATATTCACGTGGTGCTGAAAGCAGAGTTGCTAAAACTCACCCTTCCAAAGCACTCAGAAGTTCACAGGCACCACAACAGCTTGTGAGGGCTCTGAAACAGTCATCATATATCATATATTAAATAATCCAAACAGCTCCAGCCATCAAGGTCATCACATATTTACAACTTTAAACCCACTGCATGCTGCTTTGCCGTTATCATTTAGCAAATGACATTTGGCAGCACTCACAGCAAACAGAGTCTCACAACACACCACAATGTTTGGTGGTTCTGGGGTGGGGAGGTTTCCTGTGCAGGCACAAGCAGAAAACAGAGCTGGCAGTGAAAAAGAAGTGAGCCCAAGACAGGAAGCAGGCTTGAAGCTATCCTAATCTAAGCAGTTTGCTGTGACTAAATCACTACCCAGAGCAATCAAACAGCTTCCTAGGGGATAAGCATGATTTATGTACCAAGTTCTTACAGGCCTGAAGTCCTGACAAATGCAATTTATCCAACTTCCCCCTCTGCCCAATCTGGTGGCCTTTAACAAACTAATTCTCCATGTGAGATTAGAATTCCTAAAAGCCTGTCAAACTCAGACCACAAAGATTACTACATGCTATGACTCCCACCCATCTTGCCAAGAAGTTTTATTTTGCAATCACCCGCCAGACCTGCCCCAGCTATACAATCACATCTCCCTGCACTGGCACCAGAGGGTAGCTCTGGGAAACCCTGGGCTTCCAAATGCTGTGGAGCAGCTACAGGAAATCCTCCTGGCAGAAATCAAGTCTGGAGCTTTACCTTCCCCTCCTCTTTCTGACTGAGTTTCCCATCCTTTACAGACTTTATTCTGAGAAGAACACAGTTACAGGATCCTTTAGAGTAAAGGTAGTAAACAGGAGACCCATTGCTGTTCAGGGAGCTGCCAAGCATACTACAACAAAGCAAAACATGCCACCTTGAAATGACTGCAAGAGTTATATATAATGCAACACTCTGAAATTCTAAATTAAAACCAAGCCTGAAGAGTTTGACATATACAGCCACACATATCACAGGAAACTATTTTGGGTTGAAGTACTGTCGAATTCCTAAGTTTAATTAGCTGCCATGCTCCAGATTTCACAGACTACCCGTAATCCAAAGAAATCTAAATATTAAAAATACTTGAACGAGGTTTGGAAAAGATCTGAGGGAGGAATTTCTAAACCAGCTCTTTCCAACGAGACACAAAACTGACAGCCATGCAGTCTCAGGCTACTGCATCCAGCCTGAGTTTGCTTCCACCCAGGAATCCACATCTGCAATCCCCAAAGAACGAGGCACAGTGCTGGGGACAGAAACCTCCTTTAAGAGACTCAAGGAAATCCCTGGATCACAAACTCTGGGTCAACTGGGAGACTTGTATCTATCCCCCTGAACTCACAGGAAGGGCAACACAGAGCGCTGCAAGCAACCTGGGAGGTTTCTGGAGTGTGTCAGGGATGATTTTTGGTACGGTACTGATGGGTCAGCTGACAGCTGGAACCACTGCTCCCTAACAAGAAAGCCCTGACTGGGGATAGACAATCAATAAAACCACTGGCCCATGGAACACTGCAATCCCCTCACCCTGAGAGGAGTGAGCAAGGAGGGAAGGAAGGAAGGTAGCAGATTCTCTAGTTTATTGGTTTATCTTGAACTCATCAGTTTGCACTGAAAGAAGCTCACAGCCCTTCAGGAACAATGCAGAAACTGTGCTGGAAACAAGAACCCCACAGCCCCAAGAGATGGCCACCCAGACATCCTCTTTTTCTGACCCCTTTGTCCCCAGCCTCCTGGGGCAGCTCTGGACTTACTCCACAGTGAACTGACTGAATCTGTGGCTTTCCTTCCTGCTGCTGAGTAACAATAAAAGATGTGCCCTATCAGGAAGATAATGTCAGTCTCTTGACCTGCATCAGCAGACTCCCACGTTCACACCTACAGGATGTGCACTACACAGAAGTTAACCCAAAATGTTTCTTTCTTGTCTGAGCCTCAGCTCCCAGGCCTGATACAGCTGATTTGAAAGCATCACCAGCTGGGCAGTCTGACTGCCACCTTTTTAGGTCTCAAATTCATCTTCAAAATGCACCTTGCAGCTCAAGAATGCATGACAAGTTACAGAGCTCTACTGAATCATGACCAGTTGGTCTATACTACTCATTCCAAGAAGCTTATGCAGTGAATTATTTAGGGAAAAAAGGGATCAGTTCAGAAGCAACAACTGAACAATTTTAGAAAGCAATAATTGAGTTTCACAGCAATTAAACTGTCTACTACAGGGTTGAAGATGAGCTGTTTAGTTTCCAACAGCATGGTGACATTTTGTTTTCCAGTACAGTGTCAAAATCTAAAAATCAACTAGATAAAGTCAATTAGTACACAAAGGCTGTATGAGCCAAAGAAGAAACACATTTTTAAAAGGTCATTAAGCAGCAATCTAAGAATAAGACAAATATACTTAAGAACTAACTATTCAAGAACACCTGCACTTCCTTAATTAAGCATAATGAAGGAATTGATTGTTTATATAAGCTCCAAGAACATGGAAGGTTGTTGTAAGTAACAACAGTAATTTGGAATGAGGTGTTAAACTAAGTTTCAGTGAAGGCTGAATGAAGTCTCAAAATGCTAAGAACCTGAGACATCGATTTATTCGGGAGATCACAGCCCTGCTACATTTTTTGCATGACTTTTCTGCAGCGTATGGTGCCAAGCCTTGATAGAGATGGGAAACTAAACTAAAAGGGCCTGATGTAGTAATTAGTCCTGCTAAAGACATTTCTATGTTTTTATGCCCTGCAATAAAAATCCACTCTCAGCTGGTTTATGTTATAAATTGAGGCGAATAATTTGATTCAGCCTTTTAAGATCAATTAATAATTTTATTAATTACAGCAAGCAATAGCAAGCAAACAGCGCTGGGTGCAGCTGCGGAGCCTGTGTTCCGCCAAAAGCTGACAACCTTTCCTTCTCTTCAGTCCCTTTTTATCCTGCATAAGTGGGGGTGATGGGTCTCCTTCCACCGTGGTTATCAGTTCCAGCAACAATGGGTTTCACAAGTGGGGGTGGTGAATCTCCTTCCACTGCGGTTATCAGTTTCAGCAACAGTGGGTTTCCACTGCGGTTATCAGTTCCAGCCAGTCCTGCAAAATCTTTCACAATCTTTGTTTGTGGTTACCAGTCAAGCCTGCAAATTCCATGTCTCGACTTCCCCCCCTTTTATCCTAATTTCATACTTTTGATGAACAAACAAGTCAATGCAGTTCCTCACAGTTTATGCTGCACACCTCTCACAAATCTCCTGCAGACTCCCCCCAGGAACCCTACAAGCATTGGGAAGCAGGCATGTTTGGGGCAGAAGCCACATGGTGGAAATGCTGCAGAAGAGAGAACGACAGCACCCACCGGCCCAGGATCTCCCTGCTCAGCTCCCTGTCAGCCCCCACAAAGCCCTCACCTCCCCAGAGCTGCTCCAAAGCTTGGAACCAAAACTGGCCAAGGAGTTCTGCAGTGGCCGAGTATCTCCCCAGCAGTGAGGCTGGGAGCTCTTCCTGAGTACACATTATGTTTGCATCCAGTTGTGCCAACAGCGTGTACGATCCTGCTGGAGCATACAGCGAGAAGTCATCTCATCAGAAATGCAATGGTTGGCATCCAGACAGAACAAAGCACGCCTCTGTTCTAAAGTCTCACCCCAAAAACCATAGGAACCAACCCCATTCTGAGATATGAGGAGTCAAGGAATTACCTGCTGCAATTCATCATCCCTCAGCCTGAGCTGCTGGTGCCCCAAAGGACAAGCTAACCCTCAGCAAACAAAGTTCACTACCTGAACAGTCTGTGGACTGTCTAGTTGGCAAAATGCAACCAGAAAATGACAAAAAAACAGAGCAACAAATGTTGTTTTCCTGTCTTTTTGCTAACCATATGGACATTTTCCCTACCACAGCTCTTAAGTAGGACAGGTACCAGAGATAGCTGCAGTGAGTGGGCTGTACTCCACAGATTTCATCACTCTACTTCCAAGTCTCACCACTGCAACAGTCATCTCTAGAGCAAAATTATTCTCCTCTCTTGTGGCATGAAAATGCCCTCTCCTGTTATGGTCTCATGGCCTCTCTTATAGCTCTGGCCATTGAAACTGGACCCTCAATTTTCTCAAGTGATCTGCTTCCATCTGATACTCGCGCTTCTTCACCAAAATTATAATTTACTTCACACTGTTTTAATTAATTGTTACTTCCTCGGGTAATCTTGCTTAACCAACAGAGCAGTCCTTAAATTGTCCACTTCACTGAAAGTTTTACCCTTACTTGATTGCTTTTTCTGATTTAGCCACATCCTTGTTCTCAAATTTCCTAACTATGGTCTTGCTCTGCTATTCTGCTTCACATAAATGTTTCTTTATTTTATTCTCTGCTTTTTACGTTTCTTCTTCTTCAATGCCCCTGCTGCTACAAACTCCTTGTCTCTACTGTGTTAAGCCCTCTATCAATCTTCTATCTCCCTTCCAACCTCCCAAGGCTTCTCCGTCTCACCACCTTCCCTCCAAGAGCATTTTTCTTCCTTCTGGAGCACTCCACTCCGCAATCCTTTCCTTTCAGCTGACAGGAGGGCTCTGGCACTTCTCCCAGGAGAAAACTCAGCTTTTAAATAAGACTGTGTGAAGGAAGGCACCCTGGTCCTGAGAGCAGCCAGGACAAGGCTAAAAGCTGGCAGAGCTGGGCACAGAGGCAGCACCTGCAGCCTCCCACTCCAGTCCTGTCACCGGGGACAGGAGAAGCTCAGGGATCTGGGACACAACCAGAGCCTAATCTGCACCACTATTTATAGAAATATCTCTCTTTGAAGGGGGAAGAGCTGCTGGCAGCAGCTGAGGTAGTTCTGGGTACAATCCAAAGCATTAAGGCAATCCTTTTCCAAAACACCAGGGCACAAGTTATTCCGGAGCTGGCATGCCTGTGCTCTCACCTGTAAATTCCCAAAGGACAGCAGGCACAGCCACCACCTCCAGGCAGGGAGGGACCAGGGCAGCACCAGGGAAAGGAGGGAAAACTCCCAAGGGTGCCTCCCCACTCCTCTCTTCAGAGGAGGGAATAATGCTCAGGGAAAGCATCAGCCCAGAGGACCCAGAGCACTTTTCACTGGGAGTTAACTTTCTGAAGGTTTATGGTCTACCACAATATCAGCATTTAAAAGCTGCTGCTAAAAAGAGCAAGCAAAAATCCTAAACATCCTTCAGGAAATTTATCCAAGATATCTACTCAGTATGAGGACAAAAATAAAAATTCACTAAATAAATCATTCAACCTACTTAGTCCTGCAACGAGGCATCTTAAGACAGGAATATTGCCTGAAAGTTGGTTTTAAAATACTTTTTAAATCATGTTCATGTGCCCGGTCACTTTTCCAGTGTGTTTTGGGAGATCTTCCTATGCAATACATTCAGCCCATTCACTTTAGACCCAAAAAGGTGATCATGAAATGACAATGCCTGGCTATTTCTTCCTTAAACTTCTTTAAAGCTGTTCTTAGCAGTTATGCAGGTTTTTGAGAAACACCTCTACACTGGCAGAAATTCATGATTGGAAACAACTTCTCAGGACTTTGGGATTTCTTTTTAATTTCTCTAAGAAAAAACAAGTTATTGATCTTAAATGGAAAGGAGTAAGATTCTCACCAGGCAGACTGCAGAGCCACGCAAGACATCACTGAAACCACAGGATGAAGCTGAAAGTTCTCCAGGAAAGAACTGATTAAGCTCTAAAGTGCTGAGAAAGCTCACATTCATCGAGGGTGAGCCCTGATTTCAAGAGACAGATGCTGCTCATGCTCTCCTGGTTATGCCACAGAGAAGAGCCCAGCAGCCCATTTCCCCCACACCAGCAGAGGGAACTTGGCTTTTCTCCGTGATGCAGATCTGCTGTTCTGCAGCAGATGAGAAAACTGAATTTGTAAAACCAACTCAACCTTTTCCCACAGATGAGGGTGGGCAAAATCAACAAACTCAACCCCCTTAGTACAAGGCTTTCAGTAGCAATGGCCTGTTAGACAAGTGAAGCACAAAACTGTTTGTGAGAGAAACAGTTCCTAAATGAGAGAAAGCATCAAAGACCCAAGGCAAAAATAAACATGTTCTCAGATGCTGGACCCATTAGCATTTACTGAACTACAGCAAATAAGTGTTTTCCACTTGTTTTGTTTTCTAAGCAGATCTATCAAAACACACAATTTCTCTATTGATATGTTAACGTCCTTGTTGTTGTTAGCATTTGTGGATCAGAAAGCTTGAACAGCACACTCTGCCATTCCCTTCTGGACACACTTAAAGGCAATTGCTGAAACAGGATAGGAAGAGCAACTATCCCATGTGCATTTTCACTGCTTCATCCAGCTGGGCATGCATAAACCTGGAGATGTTCAGCATTTGTCCATAAGGCTCAGCAAGTGTGTTTGTGCTGGATGCTTGCTGGCTGCCAAGACTAAATGCTCAATAATGTGACCTATGAAGAATTGCCCAGATTGGTTTTGTTTCTCTTATTCCCTTCACTGTTGCAGTTACCTTAATTAAAAACACATCCAATTATAGGCTGATATGTAATTCTCACTATAGCAATCCCTAGCACTTAAAAACTGTGAGTCAGGCCCCCCAAATGATGATTAAGCACAGAAATGAGGCATCTGAATTAGTACAACCCACACTGGATTTTTACTTGCCTTTTGGGGGCCAAGCCACCATTCACATTTACAGCACTTCCCTGCAGTTATTAGGAGTGAAACATTCAGTTTCATTTCCATCCCATGAAAACAAGACTGTCACTAATTCACCTGATTGCAGGAGCTGGCACAGCTCTTACAAGGGTGGGCATTCTCCAAGTTATATTAAGTGTCCCTAGCCTCAAAATGCATACTTCAGCATCCTTTCCTGCTCTGCTCTGAGGAAGAACGAGCATCACCAAGCCAGGTGAATCCTGCAGGTGGCCATCCCCTGGCCTGCAGAACCCCAGAACAGCTGGAATCCTGGTCCCTGGCAAAAGGTGTCCTCCTCATAATCCTAAATTAATACAGATAGACACAGATAGACCTTCAACTCCTCTACATGTTACTGAGGCATAGTGGTAGATACATGAACTTTCTGAGAACTTACAGGTGAGATAGCTACTCTACAGACTCACATAGACCAAAGTGTCTCAACCCATTTCTTAATTAGATCATAAAAGTTACAGAGGTCTAAAAGCAAATAAAAATTAAATACAGTATGTATTTATCTCAAAATTACTTTTCAAATCAATCTTTAAACAAGCTGTAGACAGTGTTTACTTCATCACTCCCATTCTCATCTCATCCAAGAGCATTCTTCTGCTCCTACCTCATGCATATTGCAACTCCTTCCTATCCCATGTTACAGCCACACCCTAGAGAAATTAATTCTCATGCTTTTTACATGGCCATTAAGTACTAAATGGCACAACACAGGAGACTGCAGAGAGTCTGAACCTCACTCAGACAGATAAGAAAGTAATGTTGCCTGCATGGATGGCAGTAAATCACCCACAAGGAGCAAGGATAATCTCAAGACTACATTCCAATTAGGAATGTCTGCCTCAGCACTTGCTGCCGTTGTCTCAGTTGTGACAGAACTCACAGGTGAAGCAGCAGCAGCAAACAAGAATTTCACCAGTAGCTGATAACTCATACTTTATAGTGTAAGCAACTCTGAGCTACCATCCAGGAACATGGATTCATATCCCTAGTGAATGCTACCATGGAATAAAGAACTCTTGTGTTCTCTCTGAAACAGATAAATGCCTCAATGGAAGTCACTGAAAGAAGAAAAACACTAAAACAAGTACACTGCACGCTTCCCAAGTAGCAAGCTGGTACCCCAGTTCTAGCAGCAAGAAGAGCCAGCACAAGCATTGGGCCACCCCACCAGAGAACACTCACAGAGCCTCTCACTTACCCAGGCACTCCTTTCTTGGAACAGCAACAGAGCCACAACCAACACCCAAGACAGCTCCAAGGGTCTGCAGCTGTTTGTGGTCCTTCAGCCCAGCCTTTTATCCCCCTGATGCTGATGCACTGCACCTGTGAGCCCTCTGCTCCCCCTGGGGCTGGTCAGTGCCCCTGGGCACTCCAGGGCTCGTTCCCTTCAGTGCTTTCACCTGCCCTGCACAGCTGCATCATCACAAACTCTGTGCCTACAACATTCCTTCACATCAAAAACTGAACTAACATATGGGAAACCCACCCCATTCATCCAAATTTCTCATCTGCATAGCTAGGATCTCACTACACACATTCTTGGAAGGAAAATCCTTCAGAGCACAAAATGTCTCTCTGCAAGCTTATGGCACTGTAAAAATAATAATTTGTGGACAATGATAATTATTCACAGAATTCCCAACCAGCACCAGCGGTGACCTAGGCCAGAAGTTCAGTAACAAGAGATAACCATGCCATGTACATAGTTTCCTTAATTCCCTTTATAACTCTGCTTCCTTTGCTGTACAGAAGCACATGGGGAACCAAACCCAGTGTCCCCTGAAGGCCACATCAGTCACCCAACACTCTCCATCCCTTTTGCCATCAGGCCTAAATCTGACCGACTCTCAGCCATCAGTCAGAGAGCTTGGGGGTCAGCATCACCCACTCACTGCCCATTTCCAGCTTTTTGGACTGGTTTCCTCAACTCTCCTGGCATTTCTGAGCCCTGCCCACAGAAGAGGGTCCCTTGTCACCCTGCCCTGGGACACCACAGGACCAACAGCAACAGCAGAGCCAGGGAGCCTCCAAACACCGAGGCAGATGGAACAGAATTCCCAGAACTTACATTTGGCCAAGATGGACCACATAGGAAAATACTAAAATATTTTCGCTGAAGAACAGTAATTATGTCTTATTTGTTTGTCTTCCATCTCTGACAGGAAATACAAAGCTGTTATTTCTCTATTACAGCAATGGCCACTCCTGGCATTCCACAAATCCGCAGAGCAAGTTTTTCCCACAAGAAAGCAAGGAAAATTGCTGATGATCTGTTTTCCCAGCTGTCCTTAAAATATAGGAGAGCCATAGAGCAACTCTTAAATTAAAGCTGATGGTGCTTCCTCGGAGCAGAGGCAACCTGGTAAGAAAAGGCTTTATCTTGCTAATAGGTGAAGGCAAAGTCTGCAATTTACCTGGAAAGCCTGACAGCCAGCTGCTGGAATATCAAGGATGCAAAACAACAGATGCCCTGACCATCAGTGGGAGCTGCAAGACTCTGGAGAAGGGTATTGTTAGCTCAGATGGGGAAGGAGATACAGGAGTAAATAATTTCACACGAGTTCTTTCTCTCACTGCTGTGAACATTAATTGGATGATTATCAAAGGAGCCGCTCCAATAGTCTGGGGCTCCCCTTAAAGCTGAGGAGGGCCTCAAGCAGCTCAAGAATGGGAATAGATTGAAGAAGAGGTGGAGGGGAAAAAAGAAGGAAAAAATATAAACACAATGGCTGTTCAGGAAGTGTTCATGATGCTCTCAGCAAACATGAAATATATAAAAAATGTTAACCATTTCTATTCAGCTGTTCCCAGCAGCTTTAAAAGCCTCACTGTATCCACATCTCCATTTGAAAAGAGCAACTCTATCCCTAGAAATTAAAGAGGGCATTTTCCAGCAAATGGAACAGAAGTCAAAATAAAAGTCTGTTGGTGTATGCAATAGCAACAAAACCCCCACACCATTCTGCAAGCCATAACAATCTAATTTCATAACTTTCACCTTTATCCCAAATGGAACAGTGGGAAAGTGACCTCCAGAATCCTGGTGAAAGCCAGGATTTAGTTAGCCACAATTTAATTCACCTTGTCAAAAATTTCAAATAGCACTAAGGTCAAGGCAATGGGCACATCTTCTTCATGAAGCTCAGAGCTTCTGTAGCAAATACTTCACAGAAAAAAACCCACTTTGCCAGGGTCCAGGGACTTATCAGTGCCTTGTCCCACCCCATCTGCTGTTTATCTAATCAGGTTAAATTCTAAGACCTGGGAGAAGAATCTCTGGTCTTCTGTACAAAAAACTCGTGACATGACAAAGCTGAATCTACACTGAGGTTTACAAACACTACTTAGCTTGGGTTAATGTGCTTCAGTCTGAATTTAACTGTGTGCAGCTTTGTTAAAATGATTTAGCATCAGGAGCAATTTCCTTGCATTTTGAGAACCCCATGCAGCATACAGAAAAAGATTAATGTATATCCAGGGATTTAAAATTTAAGTATTTTTTTACTGCTCAGAAGACTGGAACAGAAGACTGCAGTCCAAACAGCTTCCTCATTTCAGTGAGGTTCATTTCCACTGGGGAAAAACAAATTCTAAAGGGTGAAAGACAATTCATTTTCCATGCATTTACCTACTAGCAACTAGCCTCAAAAATAGGAATTTTCATATATGTCATTGAACACACGTCAAATGGGAGCAACACTCTTGGCTGCTCTGAAGATGAAAATTACAACGAGAGGAATAAATCACTCATTGCTCCATTGTATGGATGATTCAGTGCCCACTACACAGCAAAGAAAGGGAAAATCTAAGTGGGAAAATCCATACATCCACAGTGTCTGGTGTGTACATACCAGACTTTCGGGGCCCCAGCTGGGTAACCTAAATTCCAGCAAAGTCTCTGCTCCTCCTGTTCCCCAGTGCCTGGCTGTGGGCCTTTGGCTGCTCCCAGCTAACAGGAAAAGAATCTCAGGGAGCTGGCTACATCCTCCCATGGATACTGGCAGACTGGAGTTTTTACAAATCCAAAGTAAAGCAGCAATCCAACACTGTGCAAAATACCAGGGATCTCAGCAGTCTGTTTCATCTGTAAGAAAATGCTACTTAGGGTCAAGGAAGGAGGAGAGCAGGAGCTGGAACTCGGGAATTCAAATCCATGCCTATCTTGCCAGCACATTGCTCATCTGCAAAGACACTTTGAGCTGACTCAGATAACTATTTCTCATTGTTTTCGTGTCATTCAGGTATCCACCCTGAAGATACAGAGCCAAGCCTCTCTACAGTTTGCTTTCTTTATCACAGCCTCCAAATAATGACATGCAATAAGAATATTTCTTTCCTCTCACCTTTAACCTGCTCTTCAAAACTGCACACCTCTTCACCAAAACAACTTCTCATCTCAGCTGGAAACCACAAATTGCAAATACTCCATTTATCACCAATGAAGCAAACACAACAGCAACAACAACAAAATCAAGTAAAATGTTGATGAAAGCACAGCCAGGCACCAGCAACACCTACTAAGGACAGAAAACTGAACGGGATTTTGGCTCAGCACCTGGGCATATCCATTAGTTTCAGGGCAGGGCTTCTCAGGGCACAAAGGCAGAACTAACCTAATCCAGCATCTCCCAGGTCTACTCCTAGCTCTGTCCTTCATATGCATCTAGGGAAAGCAGGAATAATTCTGCATCTGATGAAGCTGTTTAAGAAGGGCCAAACTCTTATCTAAAGTCAACCTGAGCAATACAAAGTTTAATCACAGATTTGCCTTGAAACAGCCCAATGAGGATCCCAAGACTCACCTAATTTGCAGTGCTGCCACAGAAAGAGAAGGAAAAAAAGCCACCTGAACTAAGGAAAACCTCGCTGACTGGGCAATAGCATCTGCCATTCCCAGCTGGGGAAGTGCCCTGGGATTCCAGCTCCGTGCTCATGCCATCCAGGATGAGCAGTGATGTGCACAGGGATGCTCCTCCTGCGCTGCACTCCAGGTACAGGCAGGGACAGCTGGCAGAGAGCAGCTGCCAAGAGGGAGTTCCATGGGGAAAGCCCCTCTGGCACCTGGGAACAGAGCAGGGCTTCTGCAAGGCACAACACAAAACCTGCAGAGTCTGTGCACATCCCACTGCAACATACCAGAGCTGGATGTTCCAACCCTGTGTGATTGCAGGGCAGCCTCTCCGCTCTGCCCACGGAAAATGGACACGAGGACAAATCTGGTGAAAAGGAGTGGAGAAGCCACCAGCCAAGGTGAGCAGGGCCAGTTTGGCTGTGTCAGAGGGGACATCACTGGGGAGCAAAGACAGGCTGTAGCAGATGCTCTGGAGTGGAGTCAGGTCACGAACAGTGAGTTCACAGGGGACATGTGCCACAGTTTAATCAAGTCACCCGCAGAATAACCCCTGGTGCTCTTTCAGCATCGCACAAAACTGAAGCAGCAGAAGAAAGAGCACAGCCAAATCTCAGTGAAGCCTTTCTGGTGTCTTGCAGGGACTGTCCCATCTCCTCCTGAAGAGCCCCTAAGGCACCAACCATCATCCAGCCCCTTCAGTGAGACTCCTGGCAGCCCAAAACCCACTGCCCCCCACAGCTTACCCACTCCCTAGAGGAGCTCCACCCTCCACAAACAAATGAAAGAAGTGTCACATAAATACACAGGGCTTGGGATTTGTGGTTGTATGGAGCTTGTAAAGCAGATAAATAGATCCAGCTCTGCCTTTAATGAATTGCAGTGTTTTAAATAAAACCATTGTAAAGGTATTACTGTATGTAATTGACTTTAGCAAATAGCAGACAAGTAAAAACACTTTTGCCTACATAAACTCAGCAACACTAGGCTCTGAAAAAAACCCTAAGCAATCTGTAAAAACAGTTAGGGCTCAATAACATTAACCACCTCAGAGGATGACAAGCCATTATATTGTAGGCAGATTAGACACATTAGCTATTAGTGGCTCTAATGATGGTCTTACTCCTATTTTGATCACTTTGCAGCTCAAAATTGAGCAGTTTTACCATCTGACTGACAGAATATTCAGCATTTGTCAGACAGGAGATGCTTTCACCTTATAACTACCCCAAACATCTAGTGTTTTGAAATTTAAAGGCATCCATGGCTAATTATACAGCTATTTATATTTGAAAAGCAGTTCTGGAAATTCATTCAAACACAAAAGCCCCATCGAATCATTCCACAAGAACCAGGCCAGTCTGGGTTCTTGCATAATCAAGAACAGGAGTCAGATCTTTCCATAAGTTTTCAGGCTGTACAGAGAGGAGAAGGAAGCAGCAGTGGAGACTGAGGAGCTACCAGCACTTGGTTGCCAGGCTTCAACCCAAACTACCCCAAATTACCCCGATGGTTTTGTTGAACTTGCTAAGTCACTTTGCCTTCTGTACCTGGAGCAAGCACACTTAATATTAGACTATTATGGAAAGCCATATTACTTGAGAGTTCACATGCAGGTTTTCTGTGAAGCTCTATCCCTCCCTTCCCATTCTAACAGAGACTGACATTATCTGGAATTTTCCAGCAGAAAGTTAAATTTGGAGTTTTTACAGCTGGCTTGCTTAGGGACAGCAGGACCAGAGCAAAGAGTTTCTGTTAATCTCAAATATACAGCAGCTTGCCTCACATGGCCTTCAAAATCTTCTATCATGAAGAAAAGCAAATTAAAGCAGCAAAAATAAGAGTTCTACTTCACAAGTGTTGGAATAATACAGTTTACTATACTCACTACATGTCTCCAGCATACAATTTCTCTTAAAAACTACTTTTAAAGCAGATTGATTTTAAGTTCATTGTTTAGTGCTATAGCAACTCATCAAGAGGCTCAGACAAGAAACAACAGCTCCTTTTATTGCATGAGACTCTCTTCAATAGCATCTCTGAGATAATCACTATGCTTAGAGAGTAGAAAAACATATGGGCAAGTGGAATAGCTGATAAGCCACACAGAGTTTTTGTTACTAAACCATGTGGTACAAATGGTCTAAAACTGTTTTGTAAACTGAAACTGCAGCAGCACCACCAATCTTCAAACAACATTTGGTTTACTAACCTGACAACTAACAGACCAAACTCTCTCCTACATAACCTGTGGGGTAATTTTAAAAAAAGCTGGATTCATCTACCCCCAAAAATGGGGGTCTTTGGTGCACAGGATCAAGATTAACTAATAGTCAGGAAGATCATCGTAGCTTCTAGTGTTAGTTAAGTGCTTTAGGAGAGGGATCCTGCATCTGTACCTTTTTGCTATAATAATTGCTATAATATTGCTAATATTCTGTATTAAAGGGAGGACTTCTTCCAGGCCTGCCTAATGAGATAGTATCAACACATTCCTGCTTATCACCCATCATTGCTCATATTTCCTCCAGGCTTTGGGGGCTAACCAACAGATGTGCATTTCAAGAACCGTAAGGTTTCTGTTATACCAGCAGACAAGATATACTAAGCTCGATATTAACATCAGCTACAGTTCACAACAAAGGCGAATACATTCAGAAAATACTGAAGAACTTGAAGTAAAACTGTACTCCACTTAAAAACAAACAAAAATATTTTTAAAAGGGAAAATAGGTCCTTTGAATTTCGGATCTGGTTAATTTTACTAAAGAGGGTTTTTCTGGAGGCAGTTCGATTACCACTCACTCTGATCTTCAATTTGCCAGTTGGAGAACAGGGAGAAAAAAACCCAGCTTCCCTCCGGGGAAAGGAGGGAAATCTGCCTCTCTTCCAATTGCCTGTATTTTACCCAAACATGCGAGAAATTTCTGAGGGGCTGCAAGTCTCCACTGCGGACGCTGGTAAGGAAGAGCGATTAAAGCCTCCTGCCCGCCGCAGGGACCCGGCCGGGGTTCGCCGCTGGCAGCGGCGGGGCCGGGCTGCAGCATCGCCCCTCCTGCGCAGCTGGCCAAGGCCAAGCGGCCCCAAGGACTATCGCCATTTCCCAGCCCGGCCAAAGGCAGAGCGGAGAGAAAAGGTGCCTTTTCACGTGGCTCCTGTAACAAACCGCGGAGAGCAGCGCGGAGCTGCCAGGGATGCGATCCGCGAACGCTCCCGGCGCATCCCGGGGGCCCCGCCAGCCGGGCTCCGTCCCGCAGCCCCGGAGCGGGCAGCCGGCCCGGCAGCCCCGGGCTTTGTCAGCAGCCACGGCCGCTGCCGGTGCCGCCGGTACCCGGCTGGCGAGAAGCATCCCATTGTGCCGGCGGCCGCCGCGCCCTCGGCACCTCACCGCCCCGACCAAGGGTCCCTGCGGGGATGAGCCTCCATCCCCCGCGCCGAGCCCCTTCTCCTCCCCGCGGCCAGCACAGCCACCCCAGGAAAAGTTTTGCCGGGCAGAAGGGGGGGCCCTGCCCGCCTGCCGCCCGCTGAGACAGAACAAAGGGTCGGGGAGGAAAGGATGAAGTTCGGGGCTCGGCGGGGCGGGAGCGCCCGGGCGGGCTCGGGCCGCGGCCGGCGGTCCGCGCCGCCCGTCCCCGCTGCCCTTGGGCCGCGCACGGCGGTACCTGAACAGCGCGACCGCGGTCTGGTTCCTCCTCCACGCCTTGCCCTGCTGCAGCAGCACCCCCTGCACGATCTCCTTCTCGTCCGGCAGCCGGTACACGGGGAACACGTAGAGCCAGCACAGGACGAAGACGCCCAGGGCGCTGGCGCCCACGGGCAGGCGGGTACGCGGCCACTTCCACGCCAGCCCCGCCATCCTCCTCCTGGTCCCGCAGCGCCGCCGCGGCTCCGGGCCGCGCTCCCACATCAGGCCCGCGCCATGCGGAGCCGCGGGCGGGGACCCGGCCCGGCTCGGCCCGGCTCAGTTCCGCTCAGCCCCGCCGCCGCCCGCCGCCATCGCCACCGGGGGAGCGGGGCTGCTGCTGCCGCTGCGCCGCGGCTCGCTCCTGTCTCGGCGGCGGTGGCGGCTGCCGCCCTTCCTCACAGTCATTTGGTCCCTCGCCTTCCCCGCCAGATGATGCTCCGCCGCTCCCCGCCCTCCCCCGCCTCCTGCCGAGCCCCTCGCTGAGGACCGACCCGGTAAATTTCCACCCCGCCCCGGCCGCGGGGCGCTCCGGCCTCGCCGCCCGGCCCGGAGGGAGGCAGGGAGGGCGCGGGGCGCTCGCTGCTGCGGGGCTCCGCTCCGGCGCCGCGCCCGCCCCGTTCGGCGGCAGGAACGCGGGCAGCCGGGCGGGGAGCTCCCGCTCCGGTTCCGCCGCCGGCTCCCACCGACCCGCTCTCCCTCGCTTTCCCCTTCCCCGTGCAGGGAGAGCGCCCGGCTCTCTTCCCCGGCAGAGGCCGCACAGCCCCCAAGGCGCCCCGGCGGGCACCGACCCCCGCCCGCCGGTGCCCGTCCCGCCCCGTCCTCCCCCGGAGCCGCCCCGAGTGCTTCCTACCTGCCCCGGCTTCCAGCCGAGAGCCCCGGAGCCGCGATCACCGCGCCCGCCCAGGCATTGCGTCCCGCACCAAGGACATCCTACAGAAAGCGCACGGAACCAGCTGTGGGCTGAGGTGCCTGGGGACAATGTCGGAAACCTCCCGCACGGCAAAGCCAAAAGCTGAGCGGGCCCCTGCCAGCGGCGCCGAGCCCGAGCTCAGCAGCTCTCACAAGGAGCGGCGGAGGGCACTTCTCCCTTCAGCCTGGCGGAGAGGAGACTGGGGGGCAAGCACCCATCTCATCTCCGTGGTGACCCCTGAAAAGACCCGAGGGAATGCCATGAAGCTGTGCCAGGGGAGGTTTGGACGGGATGTTAGGAAAAGGTTCTTCACCCAGATGGTGGTGGGCACTGTAACAGGCTCCCCGGGGACGTGCTCGTGGTATCAACCCTGACAAAGTTCTTCAAGAAGCATTTGGAAAGCACGAAAGCACTCTCTGGCACACGGTGGATTCTCAGGGTTGTCCTGTGCAGGAGCAGGAGTTGGATTTCGATGATCCTTTTTGGGTTTCTTCCAGTTTGGGACATTCCATGATTTCCTGTGCCCACCAGGGTGGCTGGGTCTGTGAGGAGAGCACAGCCAGGGTCACGCTCCCGGTGGAGTGTGGGTGGCTGCTGGTGCTCCAGCCCTCGGGGGTGCTGAATCCATCTGCACACCAGGATGAGGGTGCCACTTGCACAGCCCTCAGCCCTCCTATATCACCAGTGCCATCATTTCATGCCAGCAGAGTGACCCCAGCAGCAGAAAGCAGCTCTCTGATAACCAGGCAGGCTGAAACATGGGTGACACCTTCAATTCCTCTCAGCATCTCAGTGGCAGATCCTGCTTTCAGAGCCCACTCTAGTCCCTGGCACAAAAGGCAGACTGAGCCCAGGCTGGTACCATCCATTTGTGTTCTCCATCTCCAGACACCTTTCAGACCCACTCAGAACACTGCAGACTACCACAGAGCATGAGTTAGTAGCCAGCTGCTCTCCAGACTTTCAGCACACGGAGTCTTGGCTATTTCGGGGCGACTTGCAGGGCTGAGTAGTAATTAAGGGAATTAAGGGGTAATTGGGTGAAGGAAGGAAATCAAGAAGAAAGTTTGATACAGTTAGTTTGGTATCTTCTGGCCCTAAGACAGCAATACAATACCATAAATAATAGCTGGGTGTTTCAACAGTGTTTTCAGCTAAAGATCCCCACATGCTTAGTTCTCAGTTAAAAAATAAACCTGGAAATCTCAATGCACTTTCAGTGCTTGAGAGAAGGAATTACATTCTCATTCACAGCATGTTGCTGTGTAGAAATATACACTGACAAACAGAACATTTACTTCATGATGTCAAATGAACATAAAAATGCCAGAAACATGTAATTGCAGAAGAAATATTATTTTCATTCATATTTGATATGCTACAGTTGTCTGGAGTGTTATAGGTGTTCTCTAATGACAAAAATGGGAAAAGAAACTGAGCAAGGCATTTTGGTTAACCTCTAGGAAAAAAAATATTTAGAGCCAGGTAAATATTTTCATTTTGGTGAGGAAATTATTTACCAACAGCAGAATAAACCAGAATCTGTCCAGTCATGTTTATTAAAAACAAACAGAACCATTCAGTCTCTGGAGACTAATTCAAAACACAGTTGGCTAGAGCCATTCAAAGTAAAACAAAACAAAAGTGATAGAAAAAAAGATGAACAAAACTGAATCCCAAATTAGATCCTGACACTTAGCTCACCTTTGGCTGAGAAGAGACAGACTGGAGGCCCTGTATTGCTTGGGAAACAAGAAAGTGGAAAAGAACAAGAGAAAGCAGGAATGACGAATTATTTCAATGTGCAAACTGCTTGCAGTGAATTAAGTTAAAGTACACCCAATATACACAAGATTTTGGGATACCTTTTATTGGTGATCCGGTGAGCTATTCCTAAGCTGTTCTCTAAGTCCATTCCAGCAGGAAGCCCCAGCAGGCTGCTGGCGAGCTGCGGGGACAGGAGAGCTCTGGCTGTGCTGCTGCTGGGGCTGCCCGGCCTTGCCCTGCTCCTGCACAGGTGGGAATTGTCCCCACAGCAGGAGCAGCTCAAAGCCAGGGCTGTCACTCCGTGCAGTGCCATCCCTCGTTGTCCTTTTCCTCTGGCAGCGCTCCCTGAAGAGCAGCACACCCCTCCTTCTGCTGGCACTAACAGCTGAGGCTGGACAATAAACAGGAGGTAAGGATAAACCGACAAAAATCAACCTTGCTTACAAGCAAATAGCCTGAAATACGCCAGTGACACTTTGCTGAGGAGATACAGAGACGTGATCAACAATCCATATCTTTAAATTGAAGCAGAAAATTGATATTCAGGCATGACTGCACTCTGTTGAAATCCATTTTAGTGAGAATTGATGGTGAGTTGAACCTCACCTCCCTGACTTGGTTCCAAGTAAGATCCCAGCCAGAAGGGCCAGGTAATCCTGGGCAGGGTCTGTCCACTACAGCAAAGGAAAAAAAAAAAAAAAAAAAAAAAAAAAAGTTGTTCTGAGAGGTGCCTTTAAAAGGCAGCGCAGAGAAAAGCAACGAGTGACAGCATGGAATGAAACAGCGTTTGAGCTCTCAGGTGACACAGCGTGACTATTCCCGGATGGAAGGAAAACGCCGTGCTGTGGTTTGCCCGATTTTCCCCCAAAATGCACCAGCAGGATGCCTGCGTTCCCTGCTGCATTCCTGCACTGCCCCTGCGGGTGGAGCTGACACTCTGCTCGAACAACTCCTTTCCCCAGCCACAGAATCCAGCTTTTCTTCTTTCCCGTGCTCCCAGCCCAAAACACTGGCGAAGATTAGAACCACATCCGTCAAAATATCCGGCTTTGGCCTGCTTTCATTGGAGTATCGTGTACTCCTACAGGCATCCCCTGTACCTCGTCTTTGCACTCTCTCAGCTCTCACTTCCAAAATAACAGGGAATTTCCCTCCACTTCAGCCTCCCACACACTTTCTGTTCTGCAGAATTTAGCAGAGGAGTTGCACTGGAATCAATTTTCAGGGTATGGCATCCTTTTAGTTGATGGAAATGTCACCATGCCATATACCTGGCAAATCCATTATCTTCCCAATGCACTCAGTGACCACCTGACTGAAATCCCTTGCTCTATGCTCTGCCCTCTGTTCTGGAGGTACTTCATGCTATGTTATTAGAGTCTGTATGAAAATTGGATTTTTATTTTTCAAAGGAAAACAAAGCTGAAGGAAAAATAAGCACTCTGTGTGTGGAACCCCAGCCCTTATTTCCCCCTGCCATAAATAACCAGTGCTCCTTTGGTATGGATTTTTTTTTTTTTTTTACCCAATGTACAACACAGAAATATTCAGAAATCATCACCTGCCTGGACTATTATTGTAGGCCAGCTTTTGTGTGGTGTCACCTGTGAATGGGCTGATTTCTCTGAATTCCTTCTGTTCACACAGATCTAAAATGGGCATCCAAATCTCCCCCTGTATGACCAGCACAAACACTGAACTGTATGAATGGATGCACAGTTGCCCTGTTGGCAAATTCCCATTATGCCTCTCCCTATCAGAATTTACTCTGCAGCTCTATTGGAACCGCCCACAAATGTATATTCGCACTGATAAAGCATTTTAAGCCCCTAAACAGACAGTTTTTCATAATCCTATTAAAGGAGAGAATTGTAACTACAATATCAAATTAATTCCTGCAAAGTCCTGCTGTCCAAAAGCTAACCAGTTTTTACCTGGCTTGTGCCAGTGGTACCAGTCCTCTGAAAAAAAACATTACCAGTTCTGCCACATGTTTTCCCTTCAGCTGCCATGCTGTAATAGTGCCATCACTGTGACAACAGCTACAGTCATCCTTCCAGCTGCACAGAGGAGTCAGAATACACAAGAATGAAGCATAAAATGGGGGGAAATGACTTACTGATGGAAGACAGAGCTCGTTCTCCAGAACTGAGAACCTCTGCTATGAGCAGTGTTGAAAAGACTTTCAAAACATCTTTTTATGCCAACAGTGATGTTGGCTGGTAAAAAGGTGGAACGAGAATGAGTGAAAACATGCAGGAGTAATTGACAAGGAATGTGTCAAGGCATTAGCCACAGGTACTTTGCTTTTTGGTTCTGCATGAAAAGAAGGTTTTCTCATAAAATAGAATTTTATGTGTTCCTACACGGGCAATTTTTACAACCTTACCCTCACCTCTGTACATTACTGAAGTACCTCTAGGGAAGGATAAAAACCAGACTTCTGCTGTACAGCACTGGCTTCAGGGTACCTCTTTAGTGTGTTTTAATGCACATAAAAATGCCCATGTAAGACGTGGGTGGGCAGGAGCACCAGTAAGGTGAGGATAAATAAGAACTTGGAAATTCTGGGTGAAATTCCTGCCTGTACAGCCCTATGAGTTTGTGCTCACTGTTAACAGGGGTGAGCTGTGCTGAAGGTAATGGGCTCACTCACAAAAACAGCTACTCAGCAGCATCAGGGACTTGCTGGGGCAGTATCAATTAAGTTCTGCTCAGCCTAGAGAAGAGAAGGTTGCATGAAGACCTCATGGCAGCCTTCCTGTACCTGAAAAGACCTAAAAGGAAGCTGAAGAGGGACTCTTCATCAGGAACTGTAGTGGTGGGAAAAAGGGGAATGGTTCAGACTCAAAGAGGGGGAAAATCAGGTTAGATTTACAGAAGAAATTCTCTACTGAAAGGGTGAGCAGGCCCTGGCACAGCTGCCCAGAGAAGCTGTGGTTACCCCTGGATCTCTGGAAGTGCCCAATGCCAGGCTGGACACGGCTTGGAGCACCCTGGGACAGTGAAAAATGTCCCTGCCCATAGCAGGGGACTGGAACTGGATGATCCTTAGGGCTCTTCTAACCCAAACTATTCTATGACTTTGTGTATTAGAACTGACATGCCAAAGATATTGTGGCTGGAAGGTTCTATTGTATAATGCACAATTTGTGCAGGAAGAAAATGCATATAAAAGGCACAATAGAGCACGCACACCCACATGCACAGAGACTACAAGCACATATCTAAAGCAAACAGGCTCTTCCCTTCTAAGTGCAGTTCCTTTTCCTTGGGAGCTCAAACAGATTCTGACCTCATGTCTGACATTTGCAGAAATTTCAATTTGAGCAGTTGTTTTCAGGAAGCCATCATTCATAATTTAGTGTTGGTTAAGAATCCTTTTTGTGAGAAGGCTGTGTCTGATATAGAGGGGGACATAATAAATTTGGTCTCACAATAAGTAATCCCTCTAGACCAGGATGAAGTGAATAAAAGAAAAGCAGAAGAGAGGAAAAAACTTGTTAATGTGGTTGCTGCACCTTCTCTTGTTATCACAAATGATCCTTAGTTCTGACTAGGGAGGAACTTGAATTTGTGTGAGGCATCAGGAGACGCCTCTGCTGCTGAGAATTAGCACCAGATAGAGATGATGGGATTTGTTCAGCTGTCCACCCTGGAAAAGGTAACAGAGAAAAGGATGAAGCAAGAAAAGAGGATGCAGTAATGTGTTCAAAGACAACTTCTGCCAAGGGTGACTGAGACTCTCAAAGCCTGGACAGACAAGTGTCTAAAACAAAGCCTCACAAACACTCTGGCTGTGGGTGGCTCCTCTGGCAAACACTCAGACCCTGAGCAGAGGCTACTGCTCTGAAGGGTGCAGGATGATGGGCAAAACCAGAACCAGCATCCACAGGGAAAATGGAAATCAGGCTTAGAATTGAGGGAAAAGCCAAGGCTGCAGTGATGGGAAATGAAACAGCCGGGCCAGAGGGAGGCTCCAGGCACAGAAGGAGTGCAGGGTGCTGAGCCCTGTGCAGAGATTGGCAGCTTGGCATTGCCCAGACTTCCCATTTACCCATACAGCAAAGGCAGAAGTCACTGGCTTCATGAGAGTCTTCCCAAACGTATTGATTGACACACAGTTGTGTGCAGCAGCAATATGCACACAGCAACATTGGTGCACTGGAACCAGAACTAGGACCTCCTTGCATTTTTAATTAGTGATTTAAAACTTCTGGAAAGAAGTTGTTTGTCTTTTCTCCATTTAACAGAGAAAACAGAGACAGAGACTTGAAAATATTTGACTGATGATCGAGGTAGATTTGTAACAGAGACTTCTTCAAGGCTAGTGCAATGCTGTGGGACACACATTCCAGGGAGATTCAGCTGTGATTCAAACGGTTGGATGCACCAACAGCTAATATTAGTGAAGTGTTTCAAGATCATCCTGGTTTTTTTTGGTTTGTTTTTTTTTTCATGGCCTCCAAATTTATGCAGCATCACTTCATTGGGGCCCAGGTAGAAAATTTAAAGTTTGTTAATGGGCGAACAATAGTGAAAATTTATTCTGTCTTTTCACAAATATAATTAAGATGGAAGCAAGGCTTGACACAGAAATTGTCCACCAAAGGACAGAGATGAAACTGAAAACAGCTGGAGTACTATTTTTCATGCTGGGTGACAATGCAATCTGTAAGTGAAAGAAAAGGGAAATACTGAGTGTGACTGGGTGTGGTTTCTAAGGGAAAGCAGCCTCCCACAGGGATTTGCAGTTATTGCACAAAGACAACATCGACACCATGGCTAAAACCTCCAGAAATGCAGGACCAGGGACCAACCTGCACATTCCTCTGCTGAACTTCAGCCACGCTCTGCATCCACAACAGCTCTTTCACAGCTGTGATCCCACCATGGACTGCGGACACACAGACATCTTTAGCTGTGGAGCTTCGTCATTCTTCTCAAGGTACTTACTCAAATGTGAATCCCTTTGAAAAGATTTGAGGGGCTGTGCTTTCAGTCTGAGATTAATCCTATAAACCATTTGAAAGGCAGGGAATTACCAGTTTTCTCTCTTGAGAAGAGACCCAGGAGATGGATGGCTGTGTCTTGCAAGATGCCACACTGCACTCGTGTCAGGCAGGGAAGTTTCACAAGTCATTAATCCAGCCAGCTGGTGGGAGAGACTCTAAGAGACAACATAAACTGGCTGGGAAGATAAATATCAACAAAGCCCTTTTATTTGGAGACTGAACATACTTTTTCAACTGCCTATTCACTTTGTGGGTAATATGACATCATAAGTTTGTGCAACAATGCTAAGATATAGCAAAGAATAACCTTTTGAGAGGGCAACAGAAAATTGCCATTGTATCAGAAATTGAGCAAATAACAAAATCTTCGATGTGCAAATAATCAGTCATCTGGTAGCAGGTGTAATTCTGCCATCATTAACATGATTTCTGCTGAACTGGAGGGGTCAAAATATACATTGCTGTGAAAAATAACCAGTCTGAGTTAAGACATTACTGAGTGCCATTCAAAATTCAGTTATTAAAATACAGTCCTTACTTGCATAGCATGATGACTTTTGCAGACTTGAAGATTCAAAGAGATATGAAAAAATGTTGGGAAAACACACAGTCAAGTGCCATGCAGTGCTTTGAAATAGCTTTGGAATGCAAGCCACCAACCAAACTACATGAAACCACCGAGCTCCTTCATGTCAGGACATGAGGAAGCTGCAAATTGTGGTAAAAGCATTATTTTAGTCACTGTAATCACACACTGAGAGAAAAGGACATGGATATCTCTTTCTAGAGTTGTCTTCAGAGAAGAAATGGAAATGAAAACATTACCTGTGGATCCCCAGACTGGAGCTGCCTGGACTCTGCAGAGTATAAAGGAGAAGGAGCCAGTCAC
This sequence comes from Taeniopygia guttata, assembly GCF_048771995.1. Classification (NCBI taxonomy): domain Eukaryota; kingdom Metazoa; phylum Chordata; class Aves; order Passeriformes; family Estrildidae; genus Taeniopygia; species Taeniopygia guttata. The sequence goes on from NC_133025.1 coordinate 59,951,271, forward strand.
TCCGAGAGAAGAGAGCCCACGATTTGCAGGATGGAGGGTGGATTTCCCTAAGCTGACCCTGCATTCTCCAGGTGCCTGCCTTCAGCTTCCTCTAGGTTTGAGCTGGGTTTAGATTTGGCTTCTGTTTCTGGTGATGAGTGTAGCAGGAGGTCACAGGTGGCTGGGTGGTCCTGCCTGGGATGTCAGACACATCCCCACTTACCTTCTGCTCCCAAGCAGGAGGGAGAAGTCTGCCAGGGAGCTTTTATTGCAACGTGCTGGGCTGCCAGGGTGCTCTCCCCGTGCCAGGGGTGATGATTTCCAGCAGCTGGTGCCAGCTGTGGGTGGAATGTGCCCTAAGGAAGCTCCAAGTCCCAATCCCAGGGCTGAGCACAGGCAGGGAGTGAGGGAGGCTCCAGCTCAGAGCCCAGCTTGTCCTGCAGGGCCAGCTCTGGGACAGGAGCTGGAAATGACACTGGGCTGTCCCACTAGGACAGCATTTCCAGAGGCTGATACCACCAAGCACCAGTGTGGAAATCAACTTCCCTGCCTTGGGAGCGAGGGAGAGGGTAAGGAGGTGTTTTAGGAGGAAAATGTGCTCACGTGCCCGGGGGTTTTGGCAAACTTGAAAGCCTCACTTCAGCAGCAAAAAGAAAACACAACTCTGCCCACGTGGAGCTCCCCACTGTGGATGGAGCTGTCAAAATACTTCCCACAGCTGAGACCTGGAGGACAGGCAAACACTGTTGCTGCTGAGACCATTCCTGGAACAAATAATGTGCTGTGTTTTGCAGTTACAGTAATTACAAACATCAAACATCCTGCAAACATCTTGCATTTCTTTTCCTTCCGCAGATTTTCCAAACTGTAAATGTCGAATAAGCAGATAACTCCTCAGATGTAAATCTGGGAGCTTTGTTGGCATCTGTTTGTAGTTTTACAAGGATAAGTTCGTTTATGGAGGCTGAAGAGGAGATGAATGTGGAGGGAAAGCTGGGTAAATCTGCAACTGATGCTTTTCCTCAGCACAGAACGGATGGAACAAAGGATGTTCTGTCATTGTGGTCAGAGGCTTTTTGATTGCTGGGTTTGGAGCATGGATAAGGGCTACAGCCAGACAAAATTTCAGCCCTAGGATTTAGCTGCAGCCTTTGCTGTTCTGCCTTGGGTGCCATCTAGATTAATTCTAAAACTGTTTTTTCCTGCATGACACAGATCTCAGGAGCAGATTCCCTTGGGTTTTCAGTCAGTCTGTGTCCAAACAGTGTCTCCAAAATTTTGGGTGATGAGTTCAAAATATTCTTATGCCTAGTTCCAGTGGTTATTTTTGTGATTATTCAATATGAAATGTCCTCAAGTGTCAGATTTCCAGAGGGGTTAAATACTCACAACTCAAATGATTCAGTATCTCTAAAATACTGTTATAAAACCATAGGAAGATCATATTAAACCTAGAGATATTCAGCAAGACATTTCTGAGCTAACTACCCATCATGCCTTCTAATAAAGAAAGGCTTTTAGACCAACTTCAACCAAGTGTATTACCTAATTTCACAGGGAACTGAAACATTTGTCACAATGTGGAAAAAAATGGGGAGCATTTAGAGGTGAAGTTGATTTTCAGTGTGTCTGTTAAAATTTTCTTTCCCCTGATTGTTAACCTAAGAGCACTTGAGCACTGTACAGCAGTGTCCTAGCTCACTTAACACCATTTTCTCATAGGGTAGAAATTAACCCAAGCATAAGTTTAAATATTCCAAAAATAACGTAAGTACCATGATATCAGCCACTCACTGTTTTATTGAGTTTGATTCCCAGTGTCTCCAATTGTGCACCCTGGTTTTCAGGAGCAGTGGGTTTTGTCCTTGTTTCTCTGCAAGCTGTCCAGGTGTGCCCCTTGACTTCTTGCTGGGTCACCTCGAGCAGTAACTAGAAGTTTCCAACAGTTAAAACGCCATGAAATCAGATATAAATGTTTGCATCTTTAGGCGGGAATCCCCACAGCACAAATATGTTTGCACTGCTCATTTATGTTTGTGATTATGTAAGTACATGCAGAAATAGCAGGGATGTATTTGATAGAATCACAGAATGGCTTGGGCTGGAAGAAACCTTTGCCATCATCCAGTTCCACCCCCTGCCCTGGGCAGGGACATCTCCCACTGTCCCAGGGTGCTCAGAGCCCCATCCAGCCTGGCTTTGGGCACTGCCAGGGATCCAGGGGCAGCCACAGCTGCTCTAGGCACCTGCACCAGGGCCTGCCCACCCTGCCAGGGAAGAATTTCGTCCCAATATCCCATCCAAAGGCACTCCGTGTCAGTGTGAAGCTGCTCCCCCTGTCCTGTCACCCAGGCCCTTGTGAATAGTCCCTCTGCACCCTGCAGGCTCCCCTCAGGTACGGGAAGGACACAGAGCTCACCCCAAAGCTGCCTCTTCTCCAGCAGAGCTGCTCCATCCCTCGGTGCCTGCCCTGGGCTCCCCTCCTCTGCTGGGTCCTGGGCTGAGTCTCGCTGGGGGGAGCAGAGGGCACAGCCCCCTCCCTTCATATACTGGAAAGCTAAGGAAGAAAACGGATTTTGTGAATATTTTACTGCCTCATCCATCTAACACCAAGAGTTAATTTCCTGACGTTTCCTTAATCCCAGAATTTTCCAGTCTGTTCTAGATGTTTGAAGGATTACAGCTCAGATGTCACTACTCAGAAGTTGTATCAGCACATGGGTGTTTCCCCTCTTCATTCCAGCCATGCATACTTCTATTCTTTGCATGACTGCATTTTTTCAGTAATTCTGACTGTTCTGAGGCGTCAGGTGCTTTCAGTTCCCTCATTTTAGCAACTGAAGAATTTTTTTGGACATGACGCCAGAGAATAGTCAAAAAATATTTGAATTCCCTGTCATTAAGATTTTCTTACAGGAAAAGTAAGCATAGCTGGTAAAATGCATAGAAGTAAAATTTAATTTAATTTGATTTCTTGTCATCTCCATATATTATATTTTCCTTTTCTCTTGCTGCTTCACTCCCACCTATTCTCATAATCTGCAAATTACTTTAGATTGAGATATTTCCTGTGTGTTAACTGCATTTCATTGGCTGCCAATTCAGTTCTCTGTTTCTGCACTTGCATTTGTATTTAGGAAACACGATGAAAATTAATATCATAATTGTACCATTCAAGCAAATCACATGAATTAAATCTGTGTCTAGCCAGCCAAAAATATCTGTGGTTGTCATTGGAGTGTGTATTTTTTTCCTTCTCCAGCAGCATCATAAGACAGTGTTGTGGTTTAACCCCAGCCAGCAGCTGAGTACCAGAGTGCCCCACCCCTCTGGTAGCTCTATCCCAGATGAAATCTGGGCACACAGAGGAAAAAACCTGCTTCCTGTGTTATTCCATGGCCAAGGACTCCATACAGAAACAGTAACACCCAAACTCTTTTCCTTTTTAAGCACACTTTTAACTTTCTCACAAAATATTTATTCTGATTTCCTTAAAGCTTTTACAGAACTGGGACAATGTTCATCTCGAACAAACTTCTAATCAAACAAGGCACTAAACCACGCACCTTCTTTTGTATTTGCCCAGCTGCAATACCCTTTTTTGCTAAATCTGAACATTCTTGTGCTCCAGCACCACAGGATGGCATCTCCTATTTCCTTACAGGGTCTACACTGTGCTGTAGCTTCTGCACTGATGCTTCACTGACTGGGCTCGAGCCACGCTCCTCAGTTCTGCCCAAAAGGCTCCCTGAGGGCTGCATAGGCAGCCAGGTGATCCCTCTGGCAGGATCCAGCACTTAACCACCTTGCAGGAGGCATCTGGAAGCAGTTGGCTGTGCAACTTCATCACAGAATGAGCTGCAAAGAAATTAATGAAGCACTGTTGTCATCTTCACCAGAGCAGCTGTTTGTTATCAAACAAACCCATGCCCAACCCACCAAAGCCATTAATCACTTGGCCTCTCATGTCAGACTTCCTAATGGCTTGGGCAGTCTCACATCATTTCCTGTCAAATTTGTCTCTCAAATGCAGCCAGGGTGCTTGAGAGATCAGCTGCTTGTCCCACACGCCTTTTTAATTGCAGAAACTAAGGACTTTGTGCTTCATTAAATTCAATGAGACAATGTATTGTTCTATTGCAGAATATCAAGTAAAACAGTCAGGTTAAATTTGAATTGTTCCTTGCACTGCGATCTGAGCAAGTTTCTGTCCAGGCTAATTTAGTGTTCTCAATTAGTTTGGACTGTGACTTAATTGCTGGAGTACAGACCCCTTTTATGTCAGAGGGGCCTGCTTGGATTTTTCAAAGTCTAAACTCTATGATGAGCTCAGACAAATCATAATAAACCTTTCTTCCAAGGTAGTAAACAACAACTTCATTCAATTTGATGCCACTCGAATTACATTATTAAAATAATGACAGTTTATTTGTAGGACAGGTGACTGTAGAAAGCAATGTCCATATGTTGAAGGTTAGGATTTTTCCTTTGTCAGTTGCAGAACTGACATACATAAAGTAGAAGTGACAATTTTGTGACTGTGGTTAAAAACTGTGTCTGTCACTTCTGGAATAATAATTGGAGAAGAATTAAAATTTCTAGGTAAGAAGGCTCCCCTGTGTCTAAAGAAGCACACTGGGAAGCTGTGACATTTTAACAGCTAGAAAAGAAAAGATGGCATTAATGCTTCCATAGAAGCAACCACCACCCCTCAAAAGGAAAATAATCAAACCAGCTACTTGCTTCAGTGTGATACTTCAGATATTTCATGCTGAATACTCATGACTTTTTGTGCTAGTCCAAGACCTTCTGAAGTTATTCACATTCTGCCATTAGCTTCAAAGGGAGACAAGATTTGCTTTGCAAAACAATTAAGAGCTGCAGCTATTTACAGGCAAATTAATTCATGGCAGTTTGGTTGCAACAGCTACAGAATTCAGCAAGATGAGTTAACTGTGTTAGTGAAGTGTTCTGGTAAGAGCCAAATTCACACACTTCAAATATAAGGGATAATTAACCCCTCAAAATATCCAAATTACAGGAGCATAAAATGGTCTGAGTTGGAACAGCTTTAGAAGTTCATTTGTTGGGAGGAGAGGGGAGAAGTTGAGGAGTTTGGTGCATGTTGGGAGTGGACACCTTCGACCAGCCAGGCTGCTCTGAGCTCCATCCAGCCTCATCCTAAACCCTACCAGGGATGGGGCAGCCACAGCTTCTGTGGGCAGCCTCTGCAGGGCCTCACCACCCTCACAGGGAGGAATTTCTTCCCAATATCCCATCCAAACCCACTCCCTGTCAGTGCGAAGCCATTTCCCTTGTCCTGACACTCCAGGCCCTGGTAAATAAACTCTCTCCACCTTTCCTGTAGGCTCTCGTGCGCTGTTTGGGCACTGGAAGGCCACCAAGGTCACCCCAAAGCCTTTTCCCTTCTCCAGGAGAACACCCCCAGCTGTGCCAGCCTTACCTGCCAGCAGAGCTGCTCCATCCCCTGCTCATCCTGGAGCTTCCCTGGGCTCTGCAGCAGCTCCAGCTCCTCCTGTGCTGCCCAGCCCTGCAGGGAGTTTAACAGAAGGGCAGCACCCCCTGCCCTGCTGCCCAGGGGGCTTTGCATGCAGCCCAGCACACAGAGGGGCTGGAACATGCTACTCCAAAAAGATGCCCCTGAGCAGAATGGGGGTGGGACATCTTCAGTACATCCAGCTTACACATCTACCTAATGCAGATACATTAAGACAGCGAATTTTATAAAGATATTTATTGTGCAAGAATGATTTTCATGCTCATTTACAATGAAATAATTAGTTTTAACAAATATTCATGCCATTGCTTAATTTCAACACTGAACAGAGTATTTACATTCAAGTTTACATCTTTGTTCAAGTTACATGTACAATGTTGTCAGAATTAAGCAAGAATGCATCTTCAAAGCAAAGGTTTTTGGTGTGGGGTTTGTTTTTTTTTTACAATAGAGTATCACCAACTTTCAGACTTTTACTGGAAATGACAAATTTCCTGTCTTTGCAGTACCCTTATTTCCCAGCTACAGCACTGGAAAAGAACAAAAAAAGCCTAGTGGAACCAGTGTCACACACATAAATCAGTCTCCAATTAGCCAGACATTTAAACAGGAAGGAGGCTGCAGAATAACCTCTGCACAAGCCATTTTGGGGGGACTGTTTAGGTCATCCTTGAAACAGATCCTGCCTTAAGAAAATGAATCTCAGGACAATTCATTCACAAAGTCTTAAATAACAAAAGACCTGCTTTGTCAATACTGAAATTAACATCTTGTACTAGGACCAGACACACCCTGCAACTTTTTATTGTGTTCTGGGGCTTTTTTGTCCCACCACAGGGACGCCCAGGATCACAGCATTGTGGTCTGGTAAAAAAAAAAAAAAAAAAAAACAAAAAACCAAAAACCCACAAACAAACAAACAAAAAACACCACACTCCAGCTCCCAAATATAAAAACAACAACAAAATAAGAAAAAAAAACTTTCAATGAGCAGAAATTCAAACCGTAACTTTTTGGTTCTCCTTTTTCATCTTCACACTCTACGATGCAAAGGAACTTCAGAGTCCAGCCCATGTTTTCTTGGCCTGCACACAAATCTCTCCCTTCTCCATCAAAGGTTTCCAACACAGACTTCTCAGGCACGTCCCTCCCACCCTGACCTGAGAATCAGCTCAGAGAACACTCAAACTCGGAAATGGCTCTGAATGACAAATTATCAGGGTCCCACTGAACAGTTCAAAAATGGAACAGAATTTTTCCTTCCTTCCACAGTTCCATGAGACGCCTGCTATTCTAATCCAAGTTCTCCTGTGAGTGCTTCACCTGCTGCCTGGTTTCACAGAGGCCAAGCACAGTAACAGAAGAACCAGAGCACACTGCCAGTTTGCCAGTTCGCTGCTCTGACTTACCTAAGTTGTACGACAACAAAAAAAGAGTGATTGTCCTGGATTTTGGCTGTGAATGTCATGGAAAGATACTGACTTTGAAGATGCAAACCTAAAGATTCCCACATTTTAAATAACCGTTATATGCAGCAGTGACTACTTCACTTGCTGTGCCTTCATGTTGTGACATCTCCTGCAGAACTCGTGTGCTGAGGAGCAGCTGCAGAAGGCTGCACTGGCAGCATCTCCAGCTCAGACTCACGGACAAAGATGACAGCATCACCACTGACATTGATCAAGCACTGAGCCTGGGAAAATGACAACACCCAGTTACCAAACATTCAGCAATCATATCTTTTATGTTTACTTATATCTGCTAAACAGAACTACACAGACAAATCAACAGGGACTGGAAGAAGGACAAATTATTAGAATTTATTGGCGAGGCGACCTGTGCTGTTTTCTTTTCCATCCGTTCACTTGTGTGCTACCAGACGTGCAGATGGATTTCACCACAGTGAAGTACATGGATATCTGTACCTACTTTGCTTACTGTATTGAACATATTTAATTTACTGAATATTCTGCTATTGTCCTCACAAATCAAGGTTTGTCCCTTTATGTACAAAATGGAGCATATCCATCTCCATCTGCAACTCCAGGTATTTTAACATGGAAATCCTACACTCCAAATCGTAATCCAACATCAGAAATACCAAGTAAATTCTGCACTAATGTGCAACTGTTTCCTGCAATTTACTTCATTCTAGCAAGCTTGGTGTTATGCATCTGGATTTTTATGAAGCATCCTCCTAATTTTGTGTTAATACAAGAACACTCTTGGATTCTTCTAACATTATGCAAAATATCAAGAAATGTTGTGCAGCTATGGCAGTACAACACTGCTGTTTTTTAAAGACATAAAATGAGTATTTGTATCATACTAACCCCAAGAGCACTTGACATTTCACATCCCAGTGTACCTGATTTTTGTTTGGGTTCTCCATGAAAACACACTGCTTCATTATGTATGACACAACTGCATTCCCTCCCAGAGCTGCAACATGGGCTCTCACCATGGCAAACACTTCAGCAATAAAAGCGTGCAGGAAGCCACTGACACCACCCTCCTAGAATGGAAAAAATACACATTAGAGATGATATTAGGTCTAGCTACAAGATGCAGAGTACTTCTCTTACATATTTATCAGCTGAAAAATCCCGTGAATCCTAAATGGTGCGGAGAAGTTAAAAGCCACTCGCTGTTTGAAGGGTCATAGTTACAAATGAGATGGACAGAGACCATTCAAGGGGCCTAGAGTGACAGGACAAGATGGAATTGCCTCAAAATGACAGGTACAGACGGGATATTGGGGATTAGGAATTGTTCCCTGTGAGTGGTGAGGCCTTGGCACAGGTGCCCAGAGCAGCTGTGGCTGCCCCTGGATCCCAGGCAGTGCCCCAGGCCAGGCTGGACAGGGCTTGGAGCAGCCTGGGACAGTGGGAGGTGTCCCTGCCATGGCAGGGGGGTGGAACAAGAGTTTTAAGGTCCCTTCAAATCCAAACCATTCTAAGGTTCTATGAAATTCTTGGAAATTCCCAGGAAGGAGTGACATTACCTTTGATCACTGCAACTTCATGACTGTCATTGGTTCTCAACACTCACTGAAGACATGATCCCTCAAAATAATAATTAAGCAGAGACTTGAGCTGCTCAAGCTGTTAATTTTTTTATTTTCCCCCTTGAAGCACAAAGGAACTTCTAGCCATCCCTTTTTTTTTTCTGACTTGATGGTGCTTGTGGGGCATTTTTACTTCTTTGGTGCAAAACTGAAGAATTTAAATTGATGTCAAAGGAGAAGGAAAACAACAAAGTATGGATTTTCCAGGCAACCAACCAAAGAAATAAAAATCCACAAAAATGCTGAGAAAAGAAACTGATCCAAGCAGAGCTCACTGTTGGTTCAAAATACATACAAAATTTCCAACTTCAGGTGAAAGGCAAGACCACCAGACTTCCCCCATGACTCTGTGTGTGTGCCACTGGAGACAATGGAAGAGGCAGACAGAATAAGAGACTGAACTAAGCTGAATTTAAGGGCTGTGCTCATTCCTAGAAGTAACATGTGCCCTGAACAGACTCATAAAGGCATAAAAAAACTGTATCTTGGATGAAAATTTATAAACAAAAAGGACAGGTATAATTTTATCAAACCCAGCATAAGGCTGAAATCAAGTCAGCTGCAGCAAGAAATCAAAATGCAATACAAGTTCATAATTTTCATGGAATTTTGATTTTGTCCAAGTCTTTCAAAGGTACAGCAACTGATGGGAAAAAAATATTAATTACAAACCTAATGCAACATTGGATGACCAGAGGTAACAAAATGATTGTAAAACACCCACCTGTAAACAGTAGAGCCTCAGAACAATGGATTAATCTGACTTGAAATTAGCATTAATGTGTCATTCTATCATTAATGTTTTATTCTGGTATATACTTCACCACTACCACAGGCAAAACATAAAGCAATACAGATAAAAATGCTGGTTATTACTTCCTTGTAGGACCTGAACCACACTGCTGGAGTTGGATCTAATGACTGCTCTGTTCTGACTCCATTGTAACTCAAGGCAATCCTGTAGTAAGAGTAGTTTGTGACTTAGCCTATGTAGGTGAAATAATTTAAACCAGCTCCCCTAGGTGCTGGAAAGAGCACAGTGACAGCATCCCAGGGACTGTGCAACATTCCAGCTCCAGGAAGGATCTCAATCACACACTTGAGTGACCTTTCCTTGCTGGGATCTATCAGAGACCAAAGCTCATCAGCTGCTGAATTTGTACCTACAGAATCTGCACTTAGTCCAGGAATGTCCTGGAACCATTTCCGTGCTCTGACTTCCCTTTGAAAACACTGTCCTTTTCACACATGGATTTCTCAAGTTAAAAGGGGAAGTTAAAAGTAACTTGCAAGATCCAAACAAAATGTTTGTCTGAGCCAAGTATCTCTAGAGAGTTCACAGCCCATTTTCAGGAAGACTGATCATTTTTATTAACATCTGTTCTATAATTTCAGCGATGTGTAATTAGGAAAAAGCAGCAAACTTCAGCACTGACAAACCAGGCAAGATGTACACTCTTTCTGTGGCCAAAAGCAAAGATACAGCTACTTCCCAAAAGGACAGGAAGATTATAAGGAACATGGCTTGCATTTTGACATGCTGAGAGGATTACTTGTTTTCCCAGTGCAGACTGGAGATCAAGGTTTGAACATCACTGTGCAGTCATGGACTCATGGTGTAATTTTTGATGCTCAACACACCAAGTTTTGTTACAGAGAATGCACAGAATGTAAAGTTAAAAATCAGCATAACATTATTTATGATATGGGCAATGTTATATTAACCAAAGAATTAACCAAATACATGGTGAAACAAATACACTGTGAACATTCCTCACTGAGCTTGCTAAACAAGAGAAGAAGAGATGATTTCTTTTTTCTTTAGCATTTAATTTGGGTTCAAATGATCCCAACTTCTGCCAACACAATGGTGACAATGCTCAGACACATTTTTTCCACATAGTTCTGTTTTAGAACTCACTGCTTTAGTGTTCTATCCAATTTAACAGCAATGGCAATTGTTGGCTAACCCTTTCCTAACAGTGCCAAGCACAAAACTGCTTTGTGTGCTCTGTGACAAGACCAGCACCAAGGAACTTGCTCTGCACTCAGCACCTTCCCACAAGTGACAACAAGTGACTAAAATTCTACTCCCTGGCTGTGCCACACTCAATTCAAACATCTGATTCTTACAATGAACAAAAATTGTTCCCTGACGTAAAAGGAATCTCAGCCACGCAGCTCACCTCACGCAAAGAAGTGGTTTCTCGTATAAAAAACATGTTGATTATCCCAAGGTATTTGGTTATTTTCGCCCCAGGGAGAAAGGAAAGAGGTGTCATCTTAACAACTGAGACAGTGGAATTGGTGCACGATGGGACAGAACGGTGCCGTAAGTATCCCTCAGCCAATGGACTTGCTTTTTCAAGGGAAGTCGCTGAAAAATGGGAAAAAAACAGGAGAAAATAACTATCAAGATCCATCATTGTTCCTCAAAACACAAAAACTCTTCTTTATGGTTTTCCACATAGCTTGGTGACAACATTCAGCTGCCTGTGATGCTCAGCCATATACATGAGAAAGGAAATCATCATGCAAAGCATGCAGAAGGAGACAAGAAGCTGAAATGGCATTTATTGGAAAGAGTGGCATTCCTGCGAAAGGAAAACATCGAGGCGAGCAGCTGCACATACAACCATCAGTTATAATGTGAAGATAAAGGAAAAAGTGCCAACATTTTGAAACATGTATTCTGCTGGAAGAACAAATTATAGGAAGTGTGAAAGTTGTTGTGTTTCCCCAGTGCAGCATTTTCCATTAAAACAGGTATTAATCTCTGCTAATTTAAGCAAGATAGTCAGACCTGTGGCCAAAGAACTACTGAAAACCAACTCACCACTTGCTAATTTAGTGATCATTGCCTTGACTGTCCCCTTGGTGATTGCTTCCTGTTTCTCACCCCCAATTTTCCAAGATCATACATACACCTACATCCATGCAGTGGATGTTATACAATTAGTAGGCGTACACATGAAGGGAGAACTAATTACAGCAAGACTTCATTTTGCTTTTTACGCTACAGTTCATTGACCCTAGTGAGGTTACAGAACAATGTCAGCAGTTTTCACCCTTGGGAATTCATCCCACATGTGACCTGCAATGCTCCTGCTGGGCAGGGCACTCAGTCACTAAGTCACCACTGGGAAATCAGAGATATGTCTCAGATTATCAGAACGTGGTAGAAACAGCCGCCTACTTGTCTTAATTGATCCGCGCCTTATGGTCTGAGCTTTCAGTTTAATGAGCTCTATCCAGCTGTTGCATCTGTCTGCAAAGGAACTGTAATCAACTGACGTTGCTGGAAACACAGACAGAAAAACAAAAGAAAAAAAAACAGAAAAAAAATATATGGATGATGTCTCTTGCTCATTGCAGTGCTCCTTTTTGAGGAAGCAATGATTCCTATCTGAGAGAGAACAACCATCCGTTCCAGGCCTGTCTAAAAGGAAAAGTTACAGGACAGGTTTGGACTCATCCAAACCAAAGTACCGATTTCTGGTGATGTCCCAGCTCTGAACCAACTGCCTGAGTGGGACTTCAGCACTGAAAAAACATGCAAATACAGTAATTAAGGACTTATGCTCAATTTTTTTTTTTATAATCTCAATTTAGGCTGTAAGTTGTGGCTTTTTAAACTTTATTTAAGCCTTTTTTAATTTTAATTTTCATTGCTTTTTCTTCCTTACAAAGAGCTGCTGATCAGGATTTAAATTTCCCAACTGTCTTTATCAATGATAACTAACCTACAGAGTGGAAAAAAAAAAAGCTTTGGTGATGAGGATAAGAGTCACAAACTGAAACAACACCTCTGTTTTATACACAAATGAATCTTCCTTCCAGAACAGTCTTGCTTGCCCCAACACCCCACCCATTATCATTAAAATCAAAAGTAAGAGTTGTTTCTGCTATGACTTTTGGTATTAGTTGCAGGGGTGTTTGCATTTCTTTAAAAAAAAGGCGGGGGGGGGGGGGTTGCAAACACCGTTTCTTCATTATCCCGAAGAAACGGGAGGAACACATGCTAACTTCAAATTAACACAGGCAAAACAGCTCTCTTCCCAGGGACTCATTTTCTGTCAGATAAACTTCTATCAACGTACCTGACAGAGAGGCTGTTATTATTAACAAATCTAACTTTTATAATGAAAAGTCACATCAAAATATTAGGATCTCATTAAGCCACACCAGAGCATGCACTCTCAGTTAAGTAGTAAACACTTCCTGGAGTAAGACACATCCAAAAAGAGTATACCAATATCCCAAGAATGCTCATTCTGTTCTGGCAGATGGCTAAATTAAGGAAACTCACCTCTCTGAGCAGCAGGAATACCTGTGTGGGAGCTTGCACCCTCCAGGACTTCTAATAAAACAAAATTAATTGCGTTCAGATCATCTATTAAGCAGAGTTACAGGACAACAGCTTCCAAGCAAGATGGGAGGGACTATTTAGGAGGGCCTGCAGTGACAGCACAAGGGGAATGGCTTCACACTGACCGAGGAGGTTTGGATGGGATACTGTGGAAGCCCTGGAGCAGCCTGGGACAGTGGAAGGTGTCCCTGCCACGGCAGGGGTTGGAAAGAGATGATCTTTAAGGTCCCTTCCAACCCAAACTACTCCACAATTCTCTGACCCTTGTAAAAGATTTTAGAGTCAAGTGTGAAAAAAACCCACCCCCTATATAGTATACTGTGTACTTTGATAACAGAGTTAGTATAAATAATTCACTTTACTAAATCTACCTTGCAATTTTAATATATTTATTCATCAAAGGGCACTACTGTATAAGACTGTAAACCAATATTTTTAAAAAAACAATCCTACAGAAAAGTAAAAATATATTAAATAACCTGCTAATTAAATGTAACTACAATAAGGTTGTGAAGAAATGACAGATGGAATGATTTTCTGGTTGAACTACTCTGCCTACAGCAGGATATGGAATGTGGAGAACACCAGGAAAAGGGGAACGTGGGAACAGGCTGCCCTCCACTGGTCAGTGCCCAGCACACAGGGAGCACAGGCCAGGAAGGGGTACAGAGACACCAGCAGAAATTGCTGGACAGCTTCTCTTTTTGAAAATAAAACATGTAGCAAATTAAAAGTTAAGCATTTAAAAAAAAAACCAGTAAGAATATTTTTGCTGAAATTAATCTGGCCTCTGAAAATACAAGTAAGTGTGGAAGGCACCCTTCTTTACACAACTGATCTAACAGGCAAAAAAGGGAACTCAAACATTTACAGTAATTCCCAGATATTTAATTTCCTCTCAGTAACCATTTTGGCAGATAATCCAACAAGGGGGAAGGAGTTAAAGACAGCTGATTTCAATTACTTGAATTTTTAATGCAGTTATAGAAGAACTGTGACAACCACTCTTGAAATGCAGCTCTATCTCAGGTAAAATAAAGCAGCTGTTTAACAGCTACAGTGTGCTGCACTGTACAGATTATTTACTATACAAGCTTAGGCTCCTTTCACTTAAAGGAAATTTGCATGCATCCAGTATCTGGCAGGTAAAGTATTTCCCATCACGAGAACAATGAGATTAATTCTGTGAGGCTGAGAAAACATGGAGGTACTTTATATGGACCATTTCCAGTATGTGACAAGCCTAATTATTAGGTAATTGATAGTTATGTCAGATGACACCCAACACCCAGTGGTTTGCAGCATCTTCCATATTCTAAATGCAAAGACATGAAATATAGACAGAATGATCAGCCAAACCATCTTCTGTGACTCTCAAAAAATTTGACAACAGGAGCAAATATACCCATTATGCTTAGGCAGCAAAGCACATTTAAAGCCTGTGAAAGTACAGATATTTTAAAGCTTCTACAACTATGAAAGAGCAGAACTCAAAATCCATAAAAAACAACAGTTTAATATTCTTCTTCTTAACTGACCTTTAGCTGGAGAGAATGGTTGAGAAGAAAGGGGATCAGAGCAAAGTTCCAGGGGAAATTGTAGCTGTTCTTCATTGTCTGTAGATGCTTCAACATAGAAAATATGGCCAACTGATAATTAACCCCCAAAATAAGATTTGCCAGTAATTAAAAGCACAGTCAATTTAGTCAGGTCTGACTTGAACAGGTATTTTCAGCATCAAGTGCATCAAGTGATGCAGTTCTGCAGAAACAGGTGTGTGACAACAAATAACAAATCCAGCTGCAACACTGAACAGAGCCTGTTTCCACTGAACAGCATTTGAAGTTTTTAGGAGAAAAATTAAGTCCATTCATGTGTTTTTATTTGGATTCTGCAGTTGGATCTACGTCAGCTATTATAATAAAAATTATCACTTATTTCACATGAAAGAAAACAGATCACTGTATGAAGAAGTCAGCTATAACTAATGTTTTAGAAACATATGGCTTTGTTCCATCTAATTCCATTCTGAAGAACTGGGTATCCTGAGTTCTGTCTGAATTCCAGACTGCACACATGCATTTCCAGCATAAGATGGTACTTCATTAGCAAGGTGACATATGCAGACCCCAGCAGTCTCCTCCATCACCCTCCACGTGCTTCACTGAGCCCCAAAACTGTTACTGATCTGCTTAAGGGTTTTCAGAAGGTTGGGTTTTTTTAAAATTTTATCATTTATTTTTTACCTTCTTCATGTATAGACAAAATTTCTACTTATAAAAACTACTTCAAAGTAGGTAGAATAAGAAAGTACGACAGAATTGTTGATTATGTAAAATAAATATGTAATACTTGATAAGTAAGCCAACCTGCTGCAGGTCAAGTACATGAGAACTCTAAAAAACCTCTATGAGTTGAAAGAACCTCCCTGAAAAATATGTATATTTGAACTTGATCATCCTTTTGAGTCCCTTTCAACTCAGAATATTCTGTGGTCTGTGACCTGTACATGTAACTCAAATTAAAATCCAGACTCATCAGGCACTGGAGATAAAAAAGGAAAGATGCCTCACAACATTTACCTCTTTGCTGTGATTTTTCTGTAGGTGCTTTGTTGGCTTGTAGCGCTTGGTTTTTGTCATATGTAATGGCAACAGCTGTGACTGCAATCTGCAAAATCAGAAATATTTGGTATATTAGGTAAGTTGATCTCTTGTGCAATCTGAAAAATAATTTTGCAAACAAGCAGTTCTGTGCATAGAAACATAATAGGGAAAAAACCATCCAAGAATTCACCAGCCAGAGCAGTAAATCAAACCCTAGCCCAGCTTACCCTGAGCAGCAAACATTAACTAGGGTTATGCCTATCAGCTGGAAGTTAAAGGCAGCAATTCCCTTACCTGGACCAGCTCATCCTCTGGCAGAGCCACTGTGAAGTTCACATGGCAAAGGCAGCAAGGAACCATGGACCGCAGTTTAAAATACAAACTCTGTTCAAGACAGGAAAGCATTTTGTGTCACTCAGGGAAAAAAACGTGGTTTGTTTCAGAGAAATTAAGGATCAAAACTCTTTTCATAGTAGAAGTCGTCTAATGATAATTTTTTCTTGAAGAAGAATTACACATGTGAAAAGTCAGGACAGAATGCCATTTACTGTGGAGCTATCTTTCTATTTCTAGAGTATACTGCTAGTCAAAGGACTCCTTCAGGTCCCACAAGCTCTGGAATTCCCCAATATACTAAAAAAGGCTAAACCTATCTTCACAGAAACTCACAAGCTAATTACAGACACTTTGCAGTCTACTTTCAAAATCATGAGGCACATGTTATTTTCAGTATAGCTGAATTTTACTTGGCTCCCGTTTGAACACTTTAAAAAGTATTTGAAATAAGATTCTTACCTTCAACAGATTCTCACAGAGATCATTAAAGTTCTTATTGAGTGTTTGATTTGTTGGGTTAATGTTGCTTAATCTGGACACTCTAACTGCTGTGAACATCTGAATCAGAAACAAACATGGGATTTTTTGCCAACATATGCAAATATATTTTATCCAGTGTCTTAAACCCAAATTCATAAAGAAGGAAAATAATGTAAAGTATGTTAACATATATGTTCAATAAGTAACAAAATAAGTTAGCTAAGCAACACAGTCAATAATTTGTACCCTTTAAGGGGCTTCAAACCTAGCCAAACTTTTCAAAAAGCCAAAACCTTGAAGTTCAAATTTACTGTAATTACTTTCATATATCTGTATTAGATTATTTTGTTACATGACAGCATTAAATAAACCAACAAAAGCCCAGGTTCTCATACCTTATTGTTCTTACCAAAATACTACTTTTATTTCTGTCACAAGGGTGTCCTTTGACTTTAGCTTTCAAAACATACATTTAAATTACTACAGCATATTTCAACAAAATTTAGCAAAAAAGTTTCAATTTTGAATAACCTTACTTGAATTTCTGGTGTCCAGTTATTTATACCAGGCATAATTTCTGTGTTGCAACTGTAGAAACCTGTGAAGAAAATAACCGGTAAAAAAAAAAATCTATTGTATACACTGCAATATAAAAATACCTGTAAAGGAAACATATGTGACAAGGCTTTGCAAGTATTTTCCTTCATGTGGTTTTGAATATTGAATAATACACCAGAAGTGAGATCAACATTCAATAAACAAATACAGAATCCTTGTAGGAGTTGCCAACACCCCAAATCCACAACTGCTCCACCTATTTCTATTAGATAAATTATTCACATATGAGGAAATTTTTTGAAAAGGTGTGATTTGAAAAGCTAAAAAGCCAGCCTTTAATAGAGAGCACAGAAAAGGCTGTAAAGGAACTACCATACTGATTGCAAATGAAAAACTAATTATAATGACTAAACAGCAGAGCAAAATAAGTTATTACCAGCAAGCCAGTGATTCTGAAATCCTGAAGAAACAGTTAAATAGGCAGAAAAGAGGCCAATCTGGTAGGGCCTACATAAAAGCACAAAATGAGCTAGAAAAGAGGTTGTGTAGCAGCTTGCAGAGGTTACAAATATTAACGGACTGTCTTTCAGAACATCAAAAGCAGAAATTCCGTTGAAGAATCAAATAAAATTTAGAAAAGATACGCAGAAATAATAACATGAGAGCAGAAAACATAGTACAGCTTTCCACAATAACAGAAAACCAGTCCCTTGTTTATTTGTCTCGAACAAGTGTCTGAAGGAGATATTGAACAAAAAGGCAAATGAAAGATTCCAATAAAGCACAGAAGAGGCAGAAGATCACACAGCTCATTGACACTGAGGTCCCACTGCCAGAGAGCAGTGTTTAATCTCCAGTCCTGAGGTGCTAAGTGCTTTCCTGGCTGCAGTGTGCTGCTGCTGCTGCCAGCCCAGCAGCAGCCATGCCCAGCAGCTCTCAGCAAGCACAAAGGTACCTGACCTGTCCCACCCACCTGGGCCATCAGCAGGTATTTGGGAAGGTCCTTCAGCAAGCTCTCCTAACAAGCTGACCATGCAGCATCAGCCAATGCAATGTAAATGTAGGACTAGGAAAAGAGGGACAGAACTGCTCCGTTTTCACAGCAAAGAGATCTGTACGTTTGGATTTTGTGCTTCAACATATTCCTAACTTACAAGCAGAAGAGGATAAAACAAGAAGATGAAGATGATGGCTGATGGCCTTAATTTAGGGCAATAAAATCAACTGCAGCAGAATTGGATAATCAGTGAGGAATAAAGGTGATAGTAATAGATAACTACAAGGATGGTTCTGAGCCTGACACAACAATATTAACACTGGTATCAGTTACTAGGAAGGAAACCAAGACTTTCTCAGAAGAAACACAGTGATAAGAGGAAGGAAATTCACAGTGACAAGAGAAAGGACAAGGACAAATCAAATATCCAGAGCAATTTCTATATAATGGACAACTACCTTTCCTCTTATCCAGATACAGCAGTTCTGTTGGGGAAGGTATGGCATATCTATTCAACAATAAATAGCATAAAGACAACTGATACCAGGCAAAAATTAGTTCTGTATTCAACTTTCATTAACCTGAGACCTACAAATCTGTAATTCAGTCTAAAAATCTTCAGAAACAATACTATTGTCAGGTCTCTTGGAACTTTTAAAACAATTTTTAATAAAACTAGTCATATTTTGTCATTTTGCAGAAAAATATGGTTGTAACTATACCAGAAGGTGGTGGAACATCTGTCAGTAAAGAATGTACATCTTCCATTGCATCTGTGTCATCAATCTGCAAAAAGGGAATAATTAAGAAAATCATGTTGCTGTGCCAGTAAGAAGTTTCCAAAAGAAATCAAATAACCTCCATTCCATTCACCCTTTAACACCATTCTTTCAGATCAGATGAGAGCCCTGCCACGTTCTGTAAATACTTCTGGTGTGTCTTTACATTCATCCTGTCTTATTGCCCTGCAAGAGATCCACATTTACCTCTAACTCCCAACATTTTCTTATCAAGTGTTTTAGAAATGGTTTATAAATTAACTCCAGTATTGAAGGGTTTTCTGTCAAATAATGTGTCTCCTTCTCCCTCCCCATGTAAAAGGGGTTATCTTGTTTCCCTTCAAAAAACAACCCAAAAACTAAACAAAACTAACCCAGATATCTTTACCTCTCATAACTGCCTTCTCAGCCTCTTTTAGCACATCCTCATCACAATGAAATTTTTACTACTTTTTCTTATATAGTCCCAGTGAACAATGATTTTACTCTTGAAAGCTTTGTCAGGAGTTTAACTAAATTTTCTGGAATATTGTTTATGATACCCACTTAATCATAAACCCAACTTCTCAAATACAACAGTAAATTATTCCACAGATAAAAAGTAATTTTTTCCTATTAATGCCTTACAAAATGCTCATTTTTTTTACAAAACTATTCAACCCTTTCTGCAAAAGCACAAACCAATCTAAATTTACTATCCCAAACGCTCCCAACTTGTTATCTTTCAGCTCTCCTTTTGTATCTGTTTTCACACAAACTCCTGTTATAGTGCTCCCTCGTTCTTCCTATCTACCTTTCTTACAGATTATTTTCTATTCAGATGGTGACTTGTGAAGATTAACAAAGCCTTAGATGTACCTTAGCCTGCAATTACAGGCTGTATTTTGAAGTAGGTTTTAGTCAGTGATAGGTATTTGTACGGTCTCTGTCTACAGGATGATCAAACTCCAGCACTTTTTTAACACTTGCTGGAGCATTAAAGACTTCAGAGCAGACAATGTTCAATCTTGCCTTTGAATTTCAGTGAATAGAGAGGTAACAGAAATCTATGTCCTTTATTTATCTGTAGGTGTTGTTCTTTCTGGATGCAGCTGTAGAAAGAACTGGAAGGTATTGTCACAAGTTGTGTATTCTTAAATTGTGAAAAGCAATAGCTGAAATTCAGAAAATCTTCTTTTTTGTGCTCTCTTGGCATATGCAGTTTTTTGAACGCTTTCAATAGAACCCATTCTGGAAGCTAGTAATTCTGAATGTTCACCTACAACAGTAAGAGCTTTGAAACAGGAAGAAAATACAATCTTTTTATTTGCTAAATATAAAGTGTGGCAACACAGAACCTCAGTGTTTATAAAAATAGATATTGAGTTTTTGATTAGTCTGATCTGCTGCTTGAAGCAAGCAGGACGACCTTTCTTAACAGCTTTTAATTATTATTATCTAGAGATTGCTACATATTCATCAACAGCAGGGCAATCTTTTTTCAGATAGTTTGTAGACTGCACTGTGCTTTAAGCAAATAGAGTAAGAAAAAGAGAGACAAAGCAAAATCTAATACTTCACTTTTTCTATTTATACAAAAGGGAAAAAATCATACACAATTTAGGAACTGTTCTTGGAGATGAGTAAGTTTTTTTAATATATATTTCAGGAGAAGAAAAGTATGAACATGAGTAGTGAAAATGTTTATCACCTCCAAGACAAAAGCATCCTTCTTCCCATGTGAAAGGTCAAGCTCTGTAACTTCATCAGAGCTTTCTGACTGCGATCTCAACAGCCTGGAACGTTGTCTTGGCTCTGGAATGGGAGACCCAATAATTTCTTCAGGTAACTCCTAAAAAGAATGTAAGAATTAAGAGATGTTCTGCCCAGCTTAAAAAAAAATTCAGCTCTCCACAAGTTGTTAACAATTCTAAGAATCAGACCATTCTGAAAATCATTCTACTGAGAAATATATCTAAATAATACCAAGCTGATTTGGCTATGTGGCAAAGGGATCTGAAAATTCCAGCATCTTTCCAAAACCCAGTGAAAGAAGTCTGTATCTCTATTTGTAAATAAACTTATGTTCTGAATGACTCACTAAGAAACAATGGATATACAGTGCATATATTGAATCAGAATGCTTTATTTCTAAAACTAAAAAAAAATATACTTACTGGAGGATTAATCTCATAAAGTTCCTTGTTCTTTGCTATTGTATCATTTATTTTCTTTTGCATATGGGATATGTGCTGCTCATAGGTGCCATCATTTGGAGTCTTCCCAGCAATCTGAATACCTCCAGGTGTTGGCAAAGCTGCTAAATACACACCTGTTGCAGACTTTTAAAAAAGTCACAAAGAAAAAGACAAGTATATAAGCATGAATTCCTAATATTTTCATATAAAGCTTTCCATAATGCTTATGCTAAAACAGCACTGTAACATGCAAATTACAGCAGCATCTCTTGCAAATAAATAAATGGATCTCTCTCTTCTGCTCACTTATGAAAAAACTTGACTGATCTTTTAGAAAACTCCCTCTTTTTCATTTTTCATGGTGGAACTCTGAAACTTACCTAAAAATTCCAAACAAACTAAAAATGAAAGCCTCTGCTCCAGTATGTTTGGCATAAGCAAATAGTTTTTTAGAGTTTTTGAAGGTCTATAAAATTTGGCCAAACCATTTACTGCATCAGTGAGGTTGTAACAACCCTATTTCTATTTACAGGAAACAGATCATGAAAGACAAATGAAGACGCCAGACAGAATTACCCTGATGCAGGAAGCAGCAGTATATTTTACTATTCTAATCTAGCATGAAAAAATGGGGTTAGAAAATACTGTTAATGAACACTTCCTGACTTTCTCAAATCTATCATTTATTTCTTCAGTTCCATCAAAGAAGAGGCAACAGAACCTCCCCATGTTGCCAAATAACCAAAAGATTTACTGACAGGCTTAACTGACCTTATTTGTCATGGAACTGCAATTCAATTTGAAGAACAGGGATCTCTTTGACAGGACCTTTTACAGAATACCATAATTTTTCTACAATTTGTGCCAATTAACTGTTTGAAATGTCTTTTCCTCTCATCCCCTTTTTAATCATCTTGTCTTTTACCATTTTCAAGAGATTTGAATCTTCTTCTGCTGGTTATGAAAGAAAAGTCTGTCCCGATTTTACAATAATTAAGACACTTGCTTTTAAAATGACATTTTAATATGTCTGATTCCTCTGAATCCCACAACACTTGCATATCTTCTGAAAAAATACTGTCATATAAAGCAGAACCCTAGGATCCCAACAGTACTTACTGCCAAGCCCATCAGCATATTTTCCCCCACAGTGATCTGGATTCTCAGCCCAAAGAGGGCATTCATTCCCCTCAGCTTGAGTTTGTTCATCAGCTGTGTGTGCACCTCATACTCCATGAATGGCAGGAGGTTACTGATAGAGGTTGCATTTGCTTCAGCCTGGGCTTTCTTCTTCAGCCGGCACAACCTGGCAACACAAACCAGCACAGACAGAGCTCCAGTGCATCTGTGGGGACTGAAAGGGACCACAGGGTACCTGGAATTCTTTTTCCTCATTGTATAACCTAATACAGCTTCTTTTCAATTCTTCTAGATGGCTGCAATAGTAAAACAAAATGCCAGTTCTTTACAAGAACTCGTTGAGACAGTGCCATCTAAAAACTTCTATTTGCAGCTTTTCTTCTAGTAAGACCCCCAATGCAAACATCTATTTCTCTTGCTACAAGCCTCCATCAAACATTTCAGGCACAAGTACAGAAAATTACTACTGTAATTTCTAGTGGTAGAACTTTTTAAATTCCTATTAATACAGTTATTCAAGACACACATTTGAAAGAAGAAAAAAATCCCAAAATCAAACCAAACCCATGTTCCCTCACAGCTAAAGCAATAACCATGTTTATCTGAAAAGAATAAAGCAGAGCACAGCAATCCCATCTCTTACTATATGTCAGTCATCTTCCACTCTCTGGGTTTAGTCCTACAAGCTGAAATTCAAAGCCCACACCAGTGCAATGATACTTTCAGAGAGAAATCTTATTCAAGAACACCTGCCACTTGCATGTTTTATAATATAAGGTTTGATGACACATCGGATTTTAGCAACAGGAATTCTTTCAAAGGTCTCCAAAACTTTACTATACTAAGGAAGTATTTTGACAGATACCTGGCTTGAATAAGACATCCCTTCCCAACAACTATTGCCTCGACAGGAAGATCAATTGTGGTGAAAAGGACATCAGGAACTTTTTGCTTCCTGCAGTTGTAACAGTAAGTGAGGTGAGCAGGAAATGGCATGTTCAATTCATCATATGGGATATGGCAAAATCCACAGCCTGGTGGTGAAGCTTCTTCAATCCTAAAAATACATTATGGAGAGAATACTTAAAACATCTGCATCTTGTTACCCATGCTCAGCAAGTGCACATGTGTACAAACATCTACAGAGATCTACTTAAATCATACAGCACAACTGAACCCTGGTCCCTCAAACCAGTGTGACAAGTATTACAATACACCAACTACAAGAAGAAAAAGTTGCACACTACTTGCTAAAATGCTATCAATAAAACTTGCATTGAAACTTCTTATGCAGGGATTGAGAAAAAGGACATTCAGTGACCAACAATTCATAAAAACCTGTAACATCACTGAACTGGCTTTAAGCAGTGTAACTTCCAAATATAATTCATGATACCACAGTTGTACAAAGAATTTGCTGTACCAAACACACCCAAAATTTTCTTTTTCTCATTGTGTCCAAAACCCCGTAAGAGCAGAATACAAACAACAAACCAATCATCCTTCTGAGAAGCAGCACAATAAGGTATCAGGTAAAATTAATTATTTGCTTAGGACACAATCTCTCTCTCCCCCATGAGGAATACCCAGGAATGACCACTATAAAATTATGAACAGGGAAAGCACAGGCCATCTGCATCACTGCAAATGGATTCTGTTTCACATGAACAATTCTTCTCAGTGATCTTGAAGAGGTGCTTCAGCAAGTCTGTCAGATTTGGAACACTAGTTATCATAAGACTATGGCAAATAGATTTTGTGTTGAACATGAGCTTTGTCTGTTTATCTGTTTTACCTCCCTCTGGCATTTCTAATCCATGCCAACACTTAGTAGCACCAAAATGCATATTTTGAAAAAGGTGCTATTTTCTTTATATTATGAACATGGTATTTCTTTCTCTTCATCATATAGTGACTACAAAACCAAGTATTTTAGGTCTGGCTACAGTTTTTAAAACTCCATCTACACCAGAAGACAGAGGTCTTCTGCTAACAAAATAAAAGAATAAGAAATTGTAAAAAAACCATATTGACTGGTTTATTATGGAAAAAGCAATGCAAGTACTACAGTGTAATATGCAGCCTTGCTTACAACTATAATCATCCCTTGAAATATTTGATTACTATCCTGATGAATACATAATAAATTACCCATATGCATTAATTAATCTTTTTTTTTTCCCAAAAAAAATCTTTGTGGCAATGCTCAGTCTTCAAATTTTATTTCAAAGGGTAGAAACAAAGGGAAACTTCATGTTTGGCCTTCAGTTTCATGACTTTCTTCATCAACTTCAAGAAACACATACTTATCTTGGAACAATCTGGCATTGTATTTGTTTGATAACCAAGCTACTTTATCTCCCACACATTAACAGTATTTAATGGAGCATATATACGCACATTACAGACACAGCCACTTTTGGCTTTTTTAAGTTATCAAACATCTGTCATTTTTAGGGTGTGATACAAAATTAAGAAAAGAGACCTGAAGAGCAGCAAAGGAAAAAACTGAGTTATGACCTGTGTTAGTAGTCAAACGTGTTACCTTATTGAGACTGTTAGAAATAAAAACAGAGTATCTAATGGGTGCAGAGCTCCATTACTCCTGTGGTGGTTGTTGTTAGTGAAAAGCAGTAAAGTGGTTGGTCCCGCATCCTGCACTGTAACACTGTAACCTACCCTAATAGAGAAGAACTATCTTGGCTCTGAGGAAAAAAATCAACCTCTCCCTTCTCTGACCCTATGGAAAAGAAGCCAGGCTGCCAAGACAACCTTTGTTCCAAACAGCCTTCCATGGTGCCATCCTGAAGGAACCTAGGGTTCAGTACAGCTGCTGTGCCAGATGCAGACAAAATACAGACCTCTTCACTATAAGAGAAAAGAACAACAACAGAGTGAATGCCTCCTACTTAGTGGGTGCTTTTATAGCAAATTATCACATTAAAAGGCTACTACAAGTCTCAACGAAGTTCAACATCACCCCTTATTCTGTGCACTTGTGCAATTTTATCCATTAAAACTCACAAGCAATCCTCTTCTGGTATTTAAACCACAACCATTGCATAAGCACAAGGTGAAGAAGGATTGAACTTAAGAGCTTTGCCTCATGTTACAAATATTATAGCAACAGAAAGGCTAACCAGGTTTAAGTATGGTTTTCAGTGCTATGGTTCACAATGCAAAGAAATGCAGCAAACCAACTAAACATTAAAAAATACAAGGCATAATTTTTTACCAAAGTAAAAGGGAAGTTGAGAGTCCCAGCATCTTATTAACATTCCATTTTCAAAAGGAAATTACAACCCAATACTGACAAGGGTGCTTCTTGAAGGTTAAAAAATGGCAAAACATTAAAATTTTACTAGGAAGAATTACAAAAATAGTACATTTTGCAAAGTAACCAACCATACTTAGGATTTAGCAGAGTTAAAGCTCTCAGAATGACCACAGAGCTTTAATAATTCTCAAGCTGTTAATTAAGAAACAAACATCTAGTATTCAGTATAAAAGACCATACTGAAAAAAAAATAGAGAAAATCTTTCCCACATTTTCTAGAATGACACATATGCCTTTTTTTAATTAGTTGTTTCTCTTTCCAAAATAATTTTTTATACATATCATGTCTGGCAGACCAGTACTTACACACACAGGCTTGTGCTTTAAGCATGGAATAAAGCTGAACTGGCAATAAGTATGGGAATTCCAATAAATATTTTATCAATAATTAAACACTACCATGTTAAACTCCTTTAGAGAAACGCAAGCATCAAATAACCCAGTAGCTGATTGCCTGTCTATGCTCTCTGCATTCTTTCCCCATAGTTAGGGTAGGAAGAATAATACAAACTATACATACTTTTTACAAGGAGACTGACAAGCAAAGGAATAAATGCTTCATTTTGGTGTGTTCATCCCTCAGTGATGGAGTAATTCAGGAAAATATGGTAAGTCAAAACTTTTCTAACTTGTCTCCTTAAGAAGCAAATTTTTAGTGCTTTTACCTTCAAATATTTAGGCAAAATCAACTTGAAAGAAAGTAAATTCAGATGTTCAAATTTCCTTGCTACTTCCCAAATGCAATTCAAAATAGTGAACCAGAATAATTTTCTGTTTAATATCAGCAGACACATCTGGCTCCAGGGCAAACTGGTTTTGGGCCTGAAATGTGAAGTTTTTCATTTAAGTTCTGGTCTGCCAGTTGTTATCCAATAATGAAACTTCAATACATATACTTTTATAACAGTCTTAATTATTTAGATAGATTAGGTTTAGAAAACTTCATGGATAAATTAATATTGTTACTACAAAACAAATTGTAGACTTTAGTTTAAAAGAAAAAATCGTAACTTTCATTAGAAAAAATCGTAAAACTTAGATCTTGCAAGATCTAACCATATATAAAAATGCCTAATACTGAAATTCCTTAAACTCTGTAAAGTAGTTATAGAATAGACAGTAGCAACACCTGTACTGGAATAGTTAATTTTCAATCCACTGATGATGAAGTAAGTTTTCTGTGGCATTTTGAAAATAAAATCATCATCATCATCATGATTTACCAAATGCTGGTTGATTCACTGTAGCCCACTACAGCATGACAACCCAATGCCTTGGCATGGGATTTTATTTCTTGTCTGATTTCTGCCCACCAGGCATCTCGTGTCTCCGGTTCATCTGAAAGACAAAGTATAAATCAGTTCACTATTCTGGACTATGCTGACACAAAGCTTCATGCAATTAAACTGAGAAGCTGAGGTTTTCATATTCAAGTGCTTTGAATGGGGACACTTTATTTCCTTCCTATTTATCACACTTCAAGGAAACACTAATGGGACCTTTTCACTAATTATTTTGTTTCTCCCCCATGTGAGCAGGTTCTCACAAATTACTGCATTCTTCTTGCCGCCCATATGACAAATAACACTAAAACACTGTAGATACTGTTCCCATCTCTACCTATTTTTAGTCCCAAACCACACTCAGTTACCAACAACACAAGAGCAGTGTGTAACTTGAAACAAAGCATCACAGATACTCTGTAATGCTGAAAAACTAACAGTAATGAAACAGTATTTCTAGTAGTAAACTAGTCTTTTACTTTGCTTTACACTTGGTAGCTTTGAAATAACCTCAATAGCTTTTCCTACTGGAAGCGGTTCTCTCTGTTAACCAGATTTTGAAAATATTTGTTCCAAACTGTATCACTAATCAGACAGGCCTGTGACAGTTCTAACTGTGAGAACCCATAGGGACTTAAACTACTTCTACATTTACAACATGAAGAAATGCAGGATGTATGTTGTCAGTGCTTTTTTGCTTCAGCATCCTGGAAACGGCACCTTTCCTCCAAGCCCACGAATGGATTTGAATTACCTTTACTGTCCTCAAGGTTATATGTTAAATATATCCTACCTGCTTTTCTTGAAAACTACAAGATACAAAAATACAAAAAAAGTGTGCTGCTAGAATAAGTTCATATGCAATCTATTTATTTTAACTGCTCGGCAATTTGTTCCCATAACTAAAGCTCTTGTCTTGCAAGATTTTTACATAAGGAGCCAACAAATACTGAATTTACAACTAGAATTTGTCAGCTGCTTCTTCTCTCAAAACTTACCTGTTTCAACGAATATAGTTGGCAACTGTGTTAATTGTTGATACAAAAAGGGAAAGCCAGTAACAAAAAAATAGGCACCAAGGGTTCCGAGTAGAGAGATTCTTATGGGATTTCCCTGAAATTAACTGAACTTACACAGATACAAACTTCTGGCCACTGAGCTCTCCTTGCTGAATCATAATTTAAATATCCATGTCAAAACCTGGAATTTATTTGGAACCAATTTTGTACTACCAGGAATATTTACCAACACAGTGTATGATAACCACATTATCATACACTTGGTTCTCTGACAACATGACAAACAAAAATGCAAGATGCAGATATACACATAATTTAAAAGTTACTGAAACAGAAATATCGTAAAGTAAGATGTATTCATTCATGACTTTACCTCAACTTTGCATTTAGAGCTAGGCTTTAATTTTTCTAAAGTAAACCAATGATAATTTTCTAATTCAAAGGAAGAGCACAGAGGTCTGTATATTCAATTACACCTAACTTTAGATGGCAATGCTTGTGTAACTCACAGCATTACACTGACCAGCAGCAGCCTGGATGCTCAGACTAAATATTCAACTTTTGCTTTAAGAAATGAACACTGAAGAGAAAAAACCTTACAGTGAGAATTTTTAGGAATGTTCTCTACAATCAACAAAAATATACACGTCAGGACACAAAACAAGGGACTTCTATGAACGCTATCAATCCTGTTCTGCAATATCCAAGTTCACTTTAGCAGGTTTCAGTGCACTACTAGCAGAATGTTGAGGTGCTGCACTTCACTCCCAGTATGAAAACACTGTTTAAATCCTCTCAGTGACTGGGAAAATAAATGTTTAAGACGATACTCAGCAATCCTGACTCCGATTTCTGGAGCACCTGCTCTCCTCAGCTTTGGAATTCCTGAGACTCCCACAGAAATAATCCATCACAACACAGGGCTGGACTCCCCAGCTCAGCTCTCAGAACCACTTGTGGTACAAAAAGTGGGAAATGCCTTCTCTTTGCAGGTACCCCTCTGGACAGAGGCTGCTTCTGCTGGCAGCAGGTAACAGCAGCAGGGGTGGCTGAATCGAGGGAGGATCTCTGGAAATGGATTGTAAGGCCAAGCTACAACATCTGACAAATTCATAGTGCATGGAAGATGTCAGACCACAAGCACATTCTGTGAGAGTTCTCTCTTAACTCTTTTTGGTGAAATGGACAAGGATCTTGGGAGCAATTCCTCCTTTCCCCTCCAGCCATGGGCCAGAAATTGTTTTGATAAGCAATGTGTTTCTCCTTACAGATGAAAAGTCTAAGTAGCAGCAAAAGTGGTTCTCTGACCATGGAGAAAAACACCTGCTCAATGAGACTGGATCACAGGCA
Source organism: Taeniopygia guttata (assembly GCF_048771995.1). Classification (NCBI taxonomy): domain Eukaryota; kingdom Metazoa; phylum Chordata; class Aves; order Passeriformes; family Estrildidae; genus Taeniopygia; species Taeniopygia guttata. The sequence continues at coordinate 59,980,266 of NC_133025.1, forward strand.
GCTGGTTATAAACAGCGACTAAATAGCCACACAAATTCTTGTTCTTCACAGAAAAATGCCTGCAAAAAAGAAATACCCTTTTCTCTAGACAAAAAAAAAGCGCTAATTTTCAAAACTACAACTTGTTACACCTTTTGGTTCCATGTGGCAAAAACTGCTTCTACTTATCACCAGTGACATTTCTATGTCAAAGTGCAAGAAAATGTGAAGTCATGATGAGGATTTGAGAGTTAGCAACAGGTGAAGTGACTGAGGATGAATACAAAAAGTGCTGTGAAATAAAGGTAAGCTTGATAAAGACAGGAATGACATTGAAAAGGAATGCAGCCACAGTGAAAACTGAAATGGAATGAGATGTTGAAAGGAAACAGGGATCCTTAAAGTGAACATAAAAGGTAGAAATAGTGACGGGTCCCAAATCCTATGCAAACATTTAGCTTTCCTCCACAAAAATTCATAGTTTAAATTATTGAAGTTGTTAAGAGTCTTAACAATTTTCTTACCTAACATCTACAGGGACACCTTACCATTATGGCAAACACATACTGTTGTGAAGTTGCTCAACACTGTCTTGCTAAAACAACATTTAACCCCTTATTCTAAGAACTCTAACAAAACTATTAACTACAGAAATGTAATGGATCATTTCCATTCTTATGAGAAGTAAGAAGTATTTTCCAGCCATTGTCTTCAGCATTAGAGGATCAGGCCCAATATCTTTCGAAGAATCCAACAGTTTCTTATTGCACAAGAACAAATATTTCTGTAAGAGTCATGCAGAAGCAACTGTTTGTAAAGAAGGCTGTGACCTCTGCTTAAGATATTTGACTATTTTTTTGTTCCAGAAAGAGGCCAAAAAATAGCAATTATTATCTTTATATATAAATACTGTACATTCAGTTTACGTGAACTTACCTTTGCATATTAAAACACAAAATAATAGTCTACAATTAAAATCAAACACCATGACATTGCAATAATAGGTTGATACAAAACACTGAATGCAGTGCAATGTGTAGCATTCATATTCTTCTGACAAATATTTTCACAAGCAGCCTTTTTTGACACATGAGCCACACAATTTCACATGGGGATGCTGTCGTAGCATTTACAAGTTTAGTAAAGCTAAGGATTTACATAAACAATTAGAGGAGTTAGGGAAGCAGGATGGCATGTGTCCAGCACACTCCTTGGGAGTGCCTGTTGGTTGTTTGGCTAAGGCAAAAGCTTAAGAACTAAGGGTTTGCAAAGCAGATTCAGCAGACAGGAGCCAGAAACAGTGGGTATTTTGGCGCATGCTTGGATCAGGTGACAGTACAGACTGAAAACTATGGCAGCTCACTGAAATGGTTACAGAAAGTAATGGCCCTGGATTCTAGGTGGAAGCAAAAAGGCAAGCATACAGAGCACTCAGTCACAAGCTTTCCTAGCAAATGTACCGAGTAGTTTGGACCAAGGTTTCTCTACAACTTTAAGCAAAAAGGTTTGCAGGAAATTCCAATGCTAATTATGTCCTCTTTGTGGGAAACTGAAGGCTGAAGACTAAACTTACTTTATTAATGTTTCCAAATTGGCAGGATATTTATAACCAAGTGGAAGCAAAGCACACTGTTTCTATGGTTGAGGACTTGAGAAACAATGCTGTCAAAAGTACAGTGCTCTATAAAAATTGTGCCAAATCAAACCTCCTCCAACTGAAACTTTTCAAACTGATTTTATTCGGCAGTTTTATAAGACACAAACAGCACTTCTGCACCTGGAATGTTCTTTGAGTTAGCTCTATCCACCACTCATCTCCTTTAGAACACAAGGTTGAGCTCTACTATCCAGGGGCCAATATCTATAAATCTTTCACCTAGACACTATCACTTTCTCATTCATAAGAAGCAACACCTTTCCCATATTATTTGCTAGAGGTTCACTTGTACAGGTTCTTTCAAGATTTAGCCAGAAGCTGCATTTTGCTAGTCCATTTAGATTTTTTTGAAACTGAAGACAGATTAAGAAGAATGGCCTCTTGATGCCACAGTTCATACCCAAGAGTTGCTGTATCCTTAAAGCTGAATCCTTAGACAACCTGAGGAAATTACTTCAAAGTACAGACTGTCTGATTCATTTCGATCAATTTTACATTGTATAATTTAGTCAATATTTACGTGTATAACACAATACTCGGACAGGAGGACAATCATCCAAGGAAAATTTTCATCATCCATAAATTAATCATTTTTCTGTTGTTTTAAAAATGACAATGAAGGTCAATATTCTTTCAAATTCAGTCTTTGAATCTTGCATTAGGCAAAGCTATTATCCACACATTCAATATTCCCTTATTTTTGTACCTTCTTAATTAAAAACTTACTGACAGCTTATACACAAAGAAGTGTGGTATTTTTCTGTAGGTTTGGCTGGTTGGGTTTTCCTAACAGAGACTTTTGTTAGGTTTATAAGCAGCCTTCCCCGGACCTTGAAGTTTTATTTAATCCTTTCTGGTTATGCCATTAACATTGACATTATTAACTTTCTAAACCATTTAACAACTAAATAATTGTGTGTACAGAAACACAGATCCTCTGGTCTGTAAAGATTAACACAAAATTCAGGTTGCAAGTAACTAAACCTACAGCAGATTAACCTAAAACTATCAAAAAAGTTTCCAAGCCACTCCATCCTTGTTTAGAAATACCACTCCCTAGATTCATATTTAAGACTAAAAGATGGACAAATGAAAACTTTGTTACAGCAAGTGAAGGAAGTAGATTGTAGGGATATATCAAAGGAAAACGAGGATACACTAAACTAGCAGGAAATAGTGTAACCACACCCAAAGGGAACAGACACACTTGCTCTTACAAAATTCAACTCCACAGAAAACATCCAGCCTGCAAAATGTTATTGATAACCAGTGCTTTTCTGCAGATGAACTCAGAGAGAAGCACACATCTCATTTCTTAAGCCCAGACTGCTGAATGAGCAAAACAAGACTTGAAAGTTGAATTACTTCTTCAATAGCTCAGGAGACAATTTTAAGAACACTTAAGATTAAAACTTCATTTACAGCATGAGATGTTGGCTGGCTGATTAAACACAAACCCTTTTGTATGCAGGGCACTCTTCTACTGGGTAAGTCAGGCAGCATCACTACATGAGCACCAAGATTCCAAGAGAAACCAATTCAGAAAATTTCATATATCATTCGTTTCAGTGGCAGCTCACTGTTGAGGAGTGATAGCTTTAATCCCAAAATATACTCCAAGATGGAGAAGCAGAAGAGTTGCTCCCCTTATGGCTTAATACAGCCCCAACAGTGGCTAAAGTTTTTTCTTTTAATTGTAGATGAAAGTCTGATAGGAAGAGCACAAGCTAAAAAAAATATTGTCTAAAAAGAAAATCTTGTAATAATTTTAAAGCAGCAGTAATAATTTAGTGCATAGCTAAAAGAAAAGAAACCACCATGTGACACAACTTAAATAAAATGAAAAATATAATGTCAAAATATAAGGCATTTGAAGAAAAAAAATATTCAGAATGTATTAAAAATTAAAGAAACATATATCAAAAATTAAAATACTTAAAAATAAATGTTTTAATTGCATCATACTTAAGATCATAAAAGCTGAAAAATACCACCCAGAAATTAGAAAACATTAAATATAGGAAGTAAATTTGCCTCTGGAAAATAATTTCCATGCATAAATATATGCCTTTGTTACTTCAGCTTTTAGGGATTATTTCAGTCACTCATCCTAGAATGGTGACTCAGCAGGTAATAAAGAAACTATTTATTCTATTTTGTGTCTCTGTTGCCTTGTCACCTTGGCACAATAAATACAACCTACTTTAAAACATGGGCAATCTTCAAAGAAAAGCTTCAGACGACTACAACAAAGGGGCTGGGGACCCTATGCTGTAACAAGACAGGGCTTTCTAAACCACTTTTTATCTATTTCATTGCTGCAGGAAGGGGATGGCATTAGTTGGTATGAAATGACATTGTCTCTGAATTTCCTATTCCTTGTCTGCACTCCTCAGGAAGGAAGAACCTCTGCATTCATTATTTCTATGCACTCACAACTGTTTATTCTGTTTTAAGACAAACTAGGTAGACGACTCTCTGAACTTCTGGATGCAAGGAGACTTGAAAAGAAAATTTCTTGTGCCTTGTATTTGTTATCCATTGACATTTATCAGTTATTCCTGCAATCCTGTTACAATCAGTCAGAAGTTGTGTTCTCTGCCTGTATACCTTCCTACAAAACCTCTACAGACATTTCACAAGGTCCTGTTTAGCTGTAATTATGCAGCAGTTAGGAAGGTGCTGGCTCAACCAGAATCATTCTGGCTCTCTTCTAACAGTAACACATTTTGAGCCAGGCAGATCGTTCTACAACTGTGTGTTTGCAACCACAGAAGCAAATATCAGAAGGCTGGAAAAACTCAATGCAATCCATGAAGGAAATTTTATGAAGACAATACTTTTAGTCAAGCCCTGTATTTTGAAATTAGGACAGGTTATGTGCAAAAATACAATTTTTGGCAGACAAAGGTTCTCTCTCTTGTGTACTATCAGTTCAAAACCAAAGTGTAGTTGTGCAATAAGCAATGGCTTTTTTGGAGCACTTGTACAAAGAGAAGTTTATATTGGCTTTCACACCATTAACCAGAATTTAGGGAGAGTTTCAAAGCAGTATGAACAGGTGAAATAGCATTACTTAGGTAGGCAAAGAATTCTAAACAAGGATTTGAAATGCCAAGTTTATTCATGCATCTCTAGCAGAACATGTGAATGCTGTTCTGTGCTCAGTGACAGTGACCACCCTTTCTTCACAAATACCTACTTAGAACTCTCAAAAAAAAAAAAAAAGCACAGTCCCAATGAAAATTATTTCATTACCATAAGGGTGTATCTGCTTCCAGAAATAATATTCAAACACAATTCACATTAACATAGAAATAACTTGGGAACATTCATTCTGCTGGAAAAGCTGCAGAAAACTGGAATCAATTATTATTGGAGAATATCACACCCCTCGTTCTTTCCAGAAAAAACCTCTGACAACTGCCTGAACCTCCCATTTTCATTCAACACACACTGATGGACAAGAAGCCAACCTGGAAATTCTCCAAGAAAAGGTAAGAGGTCAAGGTTAAAATGTTGGGGTTTTTACTACTTGATCTAAAGGATAACCACATCAGACACCAACAGGCACATTCTGACATTTCCTACTGAGTTTCTGCAACTGGGCCACACTTACACCCCAGAAAGCAGCATGAAATGTAATTTGCACGTTCTCTGTATTTCTGTGGAAGAAAAACATTCAGTTACAGAGATAAAACATAGCCAAACTTTCCTCTTCCATTTCCTCATTTGAAAAACTATGGAGAATTTCACACTCCAACAGCAAGACTGGATATTGCACAGGGAGCTCGGGAGATGTTTAGGAAGTTTTTAACCATCTTTTATCTTTCTATATTTCTGACTGCTGGAGCTGAAGATGCACTGCTGGAGCAGCTTCCTGAATGAGGAGTTTAAAATTTAATTATGTGAGAAACGATATATTGGTGTTATGAAACAGCCATATGGAAAAGCAGCCTCTAGTAAGCAAGTTCTTCACTGCCTACCTTTGTACTCTGTGTTTAAAACCTCAGTGCCAGGCTTTTAACAAATATCCAGCCTTCTGGATTGAGGACTCCTTGCATGTTTTTATCCTTAGAGCAGAATGTCTCTTAGAAATGTAGAGGAGAATGTCTCATTCTTTCTCAGAGACAGCACCAGAGGCTATCTTCCACTGCATTATGTGCCCTCTTTTTTATGAATTTTTGCTCAACTCCCTACTTTCATTTTGCAAATTCATCTTCATATCCACCTAGTTGTATTTTACAAACATTTAAACAATTTTTCACTGAACTATACTCAATTCCCAGAAATTTAAGCAGCTTCTTTTCCATTCATGAAATAGTCAGTCTTACTTCCACATTTGGTTTTCAAGCACCTTCAAATCTCTGACGTTGCCCTACCACTGGATGCTCCTGTTGTATCTTACACACAATTAAACCATTCGCAAGACCAAAAAAAAAAAAAAATCCTTCTGCACTACACAGTTACAAAGCCAGGTGAAATGAAGCCTGAATATTTTCCAAAAGGAAAACAATTTCAGCCCACTTATGGCTGTGGTGACATTCTCTGCCCAGCAGCACACCTAGCACTGCAAATCCCCATCCATAGTTCCAGAACAGGAACATAACCTGCTCAGTCCCAGAGCAGCGGGGTTAACCAGCTCTCCTGCAGACCTACTGACACACCAAGGCTACAGAAACACAGCAGCTCTCAGGGAGGGGTTAGCTCCACACTTACTCCTTGGTTTAGACCTCTCTCCCCCAGCCAACACCTTCAGGTAAAAGCACCTCTGGGTAAAATGTTTTATATACATATATATGTACCTTCATTTTCCTCTAATCTCTAAAAAATTTATAAAACAGTTTTAGATATTCTGTCCAGAACTGAATTCCTGACATAGACTTTGCTTCCTAATCTTACATGGTGGATCACTTCCTAGCCTAGTTCAAGGCATGTTCAGTATCTGTACATAAACTCATTTACTCCATTATTCTAATAAGATTCTTTCAATAAAAACATCCTACTAAACAACCTGGAAAAAGCAACAATGAATTCCAACTTTTCAAGGTCATACACAATATACAAAAATTTCAACACATTTTTAACACCTTGGATCACACTATGCCATACCAATCACAGACCTGAGAATTTTGTAATATTCTTTTCATACTGAAAGTTAATTTTAAAGGATTATCACTTTAGAACAAGCACAGAAAACCAACAAAATCAGAAAAGCTCATAATCATAAGATTAAAGGATGCTTACTGTGAAAGGAACACTAAAAATGACCCAATAGTTCTAAGTTCTCCCTACTTTTGTACAATTTGCAAATGAAAAATGTCTGGTTTGTACTAACTGCAGATTTAAACTGAATTTTAGAGCATGATACAGAGCTGCATGGCCATAGTGAATTATCAAGAAGGAAAGCTTCTGGGGCTAACAAGCCCTCAGAGGTCACCTTTGTGCCTCTTTATGGTGCCAGGTTTATAAACACCAAAGTTTGACAAGGTCTGCTGGCCTGGATGCTCTATGTAGGGAAGTCATGCCTGCCTCTCCTCCACAGCATGTAATCTTTCCACAGGGAAAACATGACAGAGAGAATCTTTACTTCATCTAGACTGCACCAACTCATCCACTCCTTCCACAGCTGTATAAGGAAGTTACACACTTTGATTACTAAAACTGCATTAGAAAAATAAGAATATTGGAGCTTTTTTCAAGCTGGGTAATGAAGTGATTAAAAAGTTCAAATAATTATGTTTTAAGTCCTGTAACTGGCTGCATTTTACAATACAAGATTTATGAACCAACAAATCCTGGGCTATCCATAGTATCCTTCTCTTTAAACTGATAGTTCTCTATTTTTCTTGGATAATTTTTATATCTATTATTATCTATAATACAACTATTATTTTAGAGCTAGTATTAAGAACAAACACATGCACTGATTTCCTGAAATTAACAGGAGGAAAGCCTTTGTTGAAGAAAGTGCAAGCCCATGCAAAACAAGAAAACTAAGCAACAATCCCCCTAAATCAAACCAATAGGCCAAAATAAACACCCAAAAACCCATTACACACAAAAAACCCCCAAACCAAACAACAAAAGAAAAAAAATCACACCTGACATGATCCCAGCTATGTAAGGAAGAATCCATTCTCTTATCCTAAATGACTTCCTTCATGACTGCTGAGCTGAAGGTGACTACTAAACAAACATCTGAATATTCAGCTTTCCAGATTGGTATTAAATTACTCTTAGCAATACTATTTTATACTAAAGCAATGTTTTGTAATTTTAAAGAAAGTCTTTAACAACATGAAAACGTGACATTTAGGTATTTAATGATTAAATAGATTTAAATTTGAAGCATTAACCTAAATATCCTAGAGCATTTCTAATAACTTCACTGAGCTGCCATAATTTCTGTCAGCATATGTAGTACTGAATGACTAATAAAATACCTGAATTGAAACTATTCCAGTCTAGCAGTTTGTATGATCTTGTGTTACCCATTATTCCGACAAAGGCTGAGTTCAAAACAGCAAATTAGTAGATCAGTTATAGAAGCAGAATAGTGAAAAAACTACCAACAAGAACACAATTGACAACATCACTCCACAGGAACTGGAAAGACACAGACAGCAGAGTTAATAAGAGGCTGAAATAGAAAGGGAAAAGGAGCATGCTATAGCAATCTGGCACTAGGTGACCAAAGTGGACAGTATATGGCAGGTTTGTCTTACTGGCAAGTTCTTAATCCACCTTCAAATGTTCTCTCCTCTTCCACGTTTTCCTGATTCATTAATTTGCCAATTTGCTTCCTTTAATATTTTACAGACTTATTTGACTCAAATGCTTCACAATCATAACCATATCAGAATTTTTTCCTACTCCTCCACCTTCCCTCCCACAGCCATGTGCTTTCATTCCCCGTTTTGTTCCCACTATTTTACAATGCGAGTTCCAAGGATCATGCACTTTACATTCACTTGTCAGGAGCAATCTGCAAGTCTCACAGAAACACTGCAGCTGTGCAAACACACATCTCTGTCTTGCCTTATGTCTTATTCTGCTTCCAGTCAGCTGGTAAAAATTAAGGAGTGCATAATGCAAGAAATTAATTTTTAAAACCTCTGAGAAAAATTGATTTTTTTAATATTCTGTCTTATATTTATCACAGTAAATTTTGCACATAACAGACCTGTATCAGAAATCTGTTGATAATACAGAATACTAAAATAACTTCGTGGGAAAGAAAAACTCACATATTAATTATATTTGACATTTCTTTTAATTTTCTGTTCACTGTGTAAATAGATCTTAGAATAGGAAAATGAAAAAGCAACAATTGTGTACTAATATACTTGAAAAAAATCCCTTAAAATACAAGGATCTTATTCAAACTAAGTCTTGGATTTAACTTCTTGTTGCCGGTTTACTGAACCTTTAGATCAGCAACAATCTGATCTACCTGCCTGGAGAATTGCCTGCCTTGGGCCATAGGAAGAAAAGGATTTGTTTTTTGTACTTGTTTTTAAGGATGCATTTGGATAAACTTATTTTATTACTCCTGACTAGTGCATGCAAAACCACTACAGGTGCTATTTTTACTCTCCTCTGCATTTTTAAGTGCACTGTCAACTCCAATCTTTGCAAAGCATTCCTCATCTGGTCTCAATGACTAAACCAACCAAGTCTTCAGAGTCAAGAGTCACTCAGGTGTAACATTAGAACTAGGACATGCAAACCACACGCGTTCTTGTGCTGGGGTTCCCAGGAAAATAAGAAAAATCACAAGGTACTGTTCAGTAAAGGTTTTTAAGAACAGAAACAAAGCTGTAACAGTTAAACACCATGTTGTGAGCTGTAGCCATTAGTCCTTAAAGATTTCAAGGAGCTGAAAATGGGAAAACATTCATAGTTAAGGTCAAGCATTTAATCTCATTTTTGTTTGAACGAAAAAACTTGCATCAAGTTTCAATCGCAAAAAGCTTCAAAAAATTAATTAACCCCTCAATAATTCAAAGCTAGTTTTCAGTACAAAGTTACTGACTCAAACTGTTTTTATTACTAGCTTAATTTGCCAAAACGTTTCTCACTAAAACCGCAGCCTTGGAGTGACCCATATTCCAAGCCTCGCTGCCTGTCTGCACTGCAGGGCTTTTGCCGTGCATGGCTAGAACGGGTCTGCCTCTCCTCAGGGCCTGCTGGCACCAAGGCTGGCAGGCAGGACCGTGCCAGGCCTTCCAGTGCCAGGCGCTCCCGTGCCAGGCAGGGCTCCCGTGCCAGGCAGGGCTCCCGTGCCAGGCAGGGCTCCCGTGCCAGGCAGGGCTCCCCGCTGACCTACCAGGATTGTGGATGCGATCCAGCAGCTTCACCGAGCGCGCGCTGACGACGCCCCCGACGTGGAGCAGGAAGCCTGGCGGGAAGGTGGTGAGGGTGAAGAACGGGAATTCCTGTTGGCATTAAAAACAACCACTAAAGCACCACTGCAGGCCCTGCTGGGCGCAGTCAGCATGCAGCGAGCTGCTGGCTCCCCCAAAACAGAGTCTCCTGAGCCCCTCCCACCCTCAGGGACCCGCCGGATCACAGATGCACACCTTCTACACACTGAAAGAATACTTTTCCCCCACAGAGCTGTTTCTCAGCACAACAGAGATAAATAATCAAAACTTTAGAGATTAACAAAATCTCTATTGATCCGCTTTTACCATGGCTGCTAAACGCCAGAATTCTTCTTTTGTTAGCTGATAAAAAGTAAGTGTTTTTCTCCATTTTTAGGTGTTTTTGTCACAACTGACTGCAGTTTGATTCTAAAGCACAAAATGAAACAAACTGTAGTCCTGCAAGAATGAGGACTGTCTTATTGCAGGAAAAAATACCTAAAAAATATCAAAGGACTGCTCTGCTCATGAGCTCTAAATATAACAAGTAAATATACATCTTTTAAAACAAAGCATAGGTCTTGAAACAAAATTGTAAGTCCTTAAAACTAAGATAATTCACTTCCAGTTCATAAGTAAAATGAAGAGTTAACTTTCAGTAACTACTCCAGCTTTTAATTCATAAAAGGGGCAAAGTAAAAATGGCAATTTTTCAAGACACATATGATGAAATTGAAATAAAAGTCATATTCAAAGAAGGTGAGCACAAAACTAGATTTTAATTGCTCCAGAGACATTCTGTGATATGTCTAATATATAGATAATAGCACACTTATGGGGGAAAGGCAATAATTCATGTTCAGCAATTCCAAATGCAGAAAGCAAAAAAAAAAAAAAAAAAAGAGAAAAATCATGCAGTCATGTTTTATATAATCGTAACTGATTAAATATGAGAGAAAGTACAGGATAGGTTCCTTTCTCACATAGTTGGAAACAATACAATTCAACGAGCTTCTGCCTGAAGAGCACACATGCTGCAGATACAGCAAGGATCAGGTTCTTCCAGCAATACATGGTATGAAAAGTCGTCTTAAACTAAAATCCAATGTAGGTTTAAAAATTAATACTTCAGGATTCTTGCCACCCTTCTTATAGGAACTCTTAAAACTTTTTAAAGGTCCTACAAACTTCAAGTTTTCTGGATTTTCATTTGGCTTAAACTTCCAAAATTAAGAGGCAAACTTTGAAATCAGCAACCATAGTATCAATAACCAGAAGAAGAAGAAAACCAATCCAAAAAGCCAAACCCTGCAGTTTTGCTTTATGATGCAATTAAAAAGTAGGAGATCTCACCCCAGGATTCTTCAAACCTACTTGACTGAGTCTGGGTCAGGACCTGCAGTGCTGGAGACTGGGTCTCCAGGAGCAGAGATGGATTCTAGAGAGGGATGCAGTGAAGATTCCTCCTGAAAGTTCTAACAGATTGCCTTGCAAAGTGCCTTGCAAGTTATCAGAATAGTCAAAATACTCAAAATACTTGCTTTCCCAGGACTGCAGAAATCAATAAAGGAGTTTTCTGAGTATGCCACCTATATGAAATGCCACTAAGCCTTTACTATGTTTACATTCTATATATACACACACTCACATCAACACTAGGCTGAAGCAGTATGGAGTGAGCAAAGTAAACAATATTCTATACTTTAAAGCTTGAGCAAATCCAATGGTTGTTAATCTACATGGAATTCTGAAGTTTTTCCACTCTCTGCTCCTTTCCGTAAGGCTGTGTACTGTAAGCAATTTTAACACATTCACACCTCCAGTTTGTGGGATTCCCTACACTAGAAACCAGGAGTAAAAGTTCAAATAACAACTTGGTTTTATCTCAATAAATATATCAATACCCCCAAGCCTGTATTATGACACATGATATCTCTATCATACTCTATCAGTTAACTTGAGACACAGACAAATCTGGGTAACAGACTCACTGAACCATTCTGACACAACTCTATCAACAATCTCTCCTTCATTCTGACACAGATGGAACTCCATCACTTCCTATGAAGACTTTTTTTTTATTTTTCTATTTAATTTATAGAGTTTTTTAAAATTTATTATTATATTACTCAAATACAAGTTCCAACCTCAATTACATGTTGTAAACTGTAGTAGTTCAAAATTTTAAATCTCCATTTTTTTCTGGGAAAACAGAGATTTCAGGGAAAACCAGATGTCGTTCCCATATTATAAATCCCCTCTATTACTGCCATTTGCAAAGGACTCCTTTACATCAAGGTGATGCAATCACAAAGTATTTCAGGATATCACAAACCAGGATGATTTCAAAGCTACAACTGAAGATGGTCAATCATATTACCAATACTAATTCACTACTCCGCAGTCATTGATTGCACAGACCGTGAAAGGAATTCACTTGTAATCCTCGTAACTACATACAGATTTTATAGCTAGTGTTTGGAGCAAGTTTGATAAGGTTACAATCAAATGCTCAAACACTCGCTTAATACAATGTTTAAAGATGTGTAAACACACACATGTATTGCCAGTGCTCTTTATTCAGCCCATGTCATTCCCAGGCACACAGAACAGCCAAGCAGCATATGGAGCAAGGCTGCACACACCCTGGTGTCAGTGCCAGCTGAAGCAGCTCTCTGCTTCCCTTCCAGCCACTCATTCCCATCCCTGTGCCTCTCCCTAGGCAATGCTCACGTGTGCTCACAGAGCCTTTGGGGCTAGACCAGAGCTCCACACCCAGGTACTGCTCATTTCCTGGTGAATTATTTTTATTCTGAGCACATTAACTGAGCCACCCCACAAAGTGGCCAGACAACCTTTACAGCTTTTCTCGACCTGACCTGAGGGGATGGGTGGCTAAGAAGTCACTGGAAAGAAAAGACGCTCAAGTCAGGATTTCAGCCAAACCAATCTCCCAGAGAACTGCACTCTAACACAAAAGATTTCCTGCAGTGCCCTTCAGAGATGAAGGCCAACAGATCCCCATTTTGAAAAGGCAGCAGAAGAGATCTCTCAAGCACTTGCAGAATGTAAAAACAGGAAGAAAACAGAAATTGTCCAAGTGGAAGTAAGAGACACAAAATACCACTGGCAGCAGCTTTGGCCACTTCTACAAAAATATAGGCTATTTTTAGGAGTAAGATAACCTCCAATTTTCCTACTGATGGAAATGCAGCATGTATTTTTTTAGTTACAAATATATAGAAAGACAGCTGCGCTACAGTTACTGTTGCTATCTACAGATGTCCAGGAAATTGCTAGCAGTAATTAATGTACAATGTATCATGTACCTGAGTTTTCCACAGCTGTATTTTCTACGGGTTTCTTTTCAGGGAAGAAATTGAGGAATATTACCCTTCTAACCAACTCTGTTCAGTTTGCAGTTAGGGTTATTTAATTAATACACTAAAACCAAATTTGGTTAAAAAAAGCTGTTGAGACATGCAACTAAATCAAATTATTTTGAGACACTCTAGCATTATCATACACCAGAATAATCTAAGACTCAAAATAACTATTTGAGCAACCTGGTCTCATGGAATGTGTCCCTGCCCAAGGCAGGGTGGTTGGAATAAGATGACCATTAACGTCCCTTAAACTCAAGGAAGATTCTGGGATCTTATGATATATCTAATATGTGTAAAACTGCACTATACACACTGAATTTATTCTTGGTTTTCCCAAATACTCACTATCCTAATCCAGACAAGTAGAGTGCACTGTTTATGTGTGTAATACTAAAACAGACAAAATAACTTATAGATGTTATTCATTCCAGGTAACCAAAAGATGTGACACCACAGAGAAACCACATCCAATATGAAATTTTCAGAAGACAGAATGAACATATTTTTTTATCAATTAACTGTCCACATGCTTTGCTGCTACATCATAATCATCATCAATAACAGACTCAGAAACAGACACGTCTCCACCCCATTTTACAGTATCTTTTTTCTACTAGACAATATACAGACCTTATCAAAATAATGCCCAAATAATGCAAGCTCTAAAAATACATTAAGGGCTCTTAATTTACTTTATTGTCTTTAAAAAGCTTCCTAAGGAAATAAAAAGATCAGCCACTGAACATCTGAAATGCTAGTAAAATCAAAGGTAAACAGAAAAAAGGCTTGTTTTAAAGCATTCCTTCAGCCAAATTAAAAAATTAAAAGCCAAAAGCCATGGATTTGTACTCATACCTAAACTAAAATGTTAACTGAAATGTATCAACATGCAAAATACACCAATTTTAAAAAATGCTCTTAAAACCAACAAATTTAGAAAATTCTGCATAAACAAAATCACAAAGAAATCTGCAAAGCCTCCCAAAAAAAAAAAAAAAAATCTTTCATAAACTGCTTTTGAAGTCCCCAATACAAGAAGGGCTGAGAGAGCCACGCAGTGTTTGAACATACCCGCCTGGTACAGAACCTACGGGGCGATCCTCCCTGAGCCACGGAACACAGAAAACAGAAGAGAATCATCCACTTACTCCAGACAGCAGCTCCCCTCTCAGCTTGCACACCTGCAAGTGACTTTGTTCCCAACTAACATACATGCTCCTATGGCATTGGTTGAGGTAGTCAGAAATTGCAATAAATTTAGTTCTGAGTATGAATATACTCCCATTTCTTCCTTCAAGACACCTTATTATCAACATTTTGATCAAAGCAGTATATAATTTATAAAAAAAGTTGTAATTACTCATTCCAAATGTAAACAATTGATTAAAAACTCTGTTTCATCATATAGTCTATTCAGTATAACGAGAGATTGGCATTTTTAGTCCAATAGAGGAAAAGTTTAAATCTATCTATGCCTTTTCCTGCTTGGCAAGTAGTTCAGTTTCAAGTTCCCAATTAAAGGCTACCTTCTGCTCCATGAAATGGGGTGCAAGGTATCAACTCCATTCCCAAAACCTGAAACTCTTCCCAAACCCAAATGGGATTTTCACCTTGTTTAGAGCTATGCCAATGTTTCTGAATTTGGCTTCTGTAAAAACTTTAACATTATGTCTTTACTCAAGTGTTAAACTTAACATATATCAGTACCTTTCAGAGACCACACAATAGTAATTCCTCCTATAACTTCTTAATACCACTGGAATTACTTGAGTGCTGTGCACAGTTAATTGCTCCACTTTTCCCAGTGCTTTAGTAATATATCAATATTTAAATAATTTGTGTATAAAAGGGCTATTAAACAGTCAACACTTGTACTAAGTTCAGACCTAAAATTACATCTTTTCAAACAGAAAGTAACAGCAAACATTAACTTACTGCAAGACAAATTTTCACTTTAGTAGACCAGAAAAAGAAGTATAAAATGCCTTACCCTTTGTTCCAGAGCTGACTGAGTCTGTTGTCTTAAAAGAGTTTTAAATGGCCCCCCTTCTTTTCCAGCACTCCCACTGCCCATTCCTGAAGAATATCAGTACAAATGACATTCAAAAAACATATATTATAATTTGTAATCAAAGGGTGATTTCAAAATAGATAAAAATTAGTCATTGAAAACACTCCAATTATCCCCATAGTTTTAATTTTTAAGGAAAAAAAAAAAAAGCATCAGAAACTGAATTTTGGTTTGAGGGTTGTCCTAGGTTTTCCTTTTCATGCAACTAGCAGTGATTTTATAGTATTTTAACAAACCCTCCCAATCTAAGATTTGTTTCCTGCTGTTAACCTGAATTAAAATCAACTCTAAAATATAAAAACTTAGAGATGGGGATTTAAAATTCTTTCCTACGACATATAACTTTTTATTTTCTTGTTATGATTTTTTGCCTAGGATTTATAGATTTACTTTTCACATAAAGTTTTTCCATAACCAGATTATCTGCCCTTATAAAAAAGAGTCTCTCTGTAAGACTAATCTATAGCTGTGTACCTCTCACAATATTTTTATTTAATAGAAGTCATAAAAATCTGGTTTTCGGAGAGTTTCAGATAAGTAAATCACCTTTCCTAACTACAAGTAGGAGACGGTACACATAATTACAGCAGCAGTTACATAATGCATGATTTGGAACAAGAAGAAAATACAAAGGCAATGCATATCCTTTGATTTGAATATAAACTCTGAAAAAAATTACAAATTATTTTACACTATGAAATACTCGCTCATCTGATTCATTCAAATAAGCTACTACTTATTTGGGGCTACTACTGCTCAGCATTTAAAACTACACTTATTTGATTACTATATCAGCACACACATAACCTGTAGATTTACACAAGATAAACCCCAGTTTTGCATAACATGATATTTCTCTCTTTGCTCCTTTCAGAGTTTTACCTCCCGCCCTCCCCCCTGACCACAGGAGTTTTTGTGCAGAGAAAAGTGATCAGGTACATGAATATCTTTGCTGGTCCCCTAGACAGGGCGTGCTGAGATGCAGGTTATGTGTCTGACAGCGACCTGGGGCTCTCTGCTCACAGATCACTCCATGCCAAAATTGTGCTTTTCGTAAAGTAAACACAGTGCTAGCGAACAGATTTCTTTGGTAATATGTCATGCCTAAAAACACACTCTCATTGCTATTCCTTATGTCTAAAGCCACCAGGGCTAGCATGACAAAGCAAAAATAAGCCCCTAAGCAGCAGAGGAAAGCAGAGCGTAAAGAACAAAAAGGTGTCAGGAGCAGGATGAAATACAAACACCACAGTGCAAACAGTTAGAAATGAAGCCAAGATTTTCTTTTCCTGAATTTGTAACTAATTCAACATAATACTTCCTTGTAAGTTTCCTTTTTCTTCTGATCAAGAATCTGATATGGATGAACAAGAATGTAAATATACATCGAAGTGCAGTTGTTTCTACCAAAGACTGGGAGATCTAGAAATAATAACCTAAGACTTAATAATATATGTAAATTCATTCCTAACTTCATTCATTCATTTTCAAGAGTTACTAAGCTACCATTACCAAGTAATTAGACATAAAACCACTACAATTTTCAATGAGTATTTTTAGCTGTTCTTGGATAAGGAAACAAAACTATTAGTATCTGTATAGTCCCATCAAACAAGATTAAATTGCTTTTACTATTTAGCATTGATTCTAAACATCACTGTCAGGGACTATACAATATTAAATACAGACAAACATATCATAAATACTACACATGAAACAAACTCAAAAATTACAAACTAACCAAAAGAGTTTCTACAAAAAAAGTGAAGTAATATCAACAACTATTTAATTGAAATCTATAAAAATAATCCATGTCAGTGAAATGAAAAAGTGGGCAGTAAAAACAAAAAGCATGGGCTTTGTTTAAAAGGTTAAATTAAAAAGCAGTGTTGGTAGCATCTGACAACTATTATTTTAGCAAATTATGAATGAATTCACGAGCAAGTGCAATGAGCAGCTGCTGCATGCAAAATGCAGGAGCAACAAAGTGAAGAGAATGTGTGGGATCACAAATAAAGTAAATTATTTCAGTCCAATTAGCAAAGGATGTTTTTCAAGGGTAAAGAAGTAATTCTGTAGCATAAATGACATTGTTTCAAATCCTCTAAGAAATTCTGAAGGTGTTTCAAGCTTCTGGGGCAGAGGTGAGAAATGGAATGCATAGTCATGTAGCCAGCAGTTTTCAGAGGCTATCTGAGCAAACCCAGGGTTAGAGAAGCATTTGAATGTTAATCAAATAACAACATTTCCTTAAAAGTTTGTTTAAAAGGCCATAATAGATAGATCCTACCAGAAGCAGCCAGAAGCAGCTCTTCAGTGAAAGAAACACTTTTCCTCAGAACAACTGGGCTGACATGGCTAGAGTGTAGAGGTTTAATGCTAGACCCCGAGAGGAGGAGACAGGACTTTTTAAGATGTGGGAAATCACAAGAGAGTGTAGGGGAGCTGGGAAACAGGAAAATCCTAGGTCCCTGTGGGGAAGGTGCTGTGGAGGAAAGTAGTAGAGACAAAGATGTAGATTCAGAAGATGACTAAAGAAATGGACAAAAGAAATGAAAATGAAGCATTTTTGTTTTCTCTAAATGAATCAACACTTAATGCAAATTATTTCTTGACATACAAACAAATGGAATGACAATACAGCTCCACAACGTACATGAGAAGCGTGTTTTTAAAAATCATTACTTGATTAACTTAATTTTGAAATTAATTTTTTAGAGACATGGTAATTAAACATTTTAAATGTCAATCAAAATTTGATAGCAAATAGTATGGAGTAAAACCCAAACAACAGTCTTTGCACACACTTAATCTGATTACTTGTATTATCTCTGTAGAAAAAGTTATTTTCCAAAGAGGTCATGGATTCGTTTTATGGTTTTCTAGAGTAATAAATCTTGTAGAATTCTAAGTTCCCATCAAGTAAAGGAGTTCCCACCTTCTCCATTTCCTCCAAACATATGCTATGGCACATCAGAATGTATTCTGATTAAAAAACATCATGCTTTTTGTCAGCCTGATTCTGTTCATTTGCGGTGGCAAAAAATATATCCCTACTCCCAGAATTCTAACTCCAACCCCAAATTCAGCCAATGTATTTACAGATAAGAATGGATAACACAACACAGTTGTATTTCACAGAAGACAGCAAGGCAATATTCTCCAGATTTGGAGCTATTGAAAATATGATGCTTAAGCAGATCCAAGTTTCATCTCCAGCGTTTTGTTACTCATACTGGGAAATTGTGGTATCTGCACTGTTTCTCCAGGTTAATCTCCCTCTCAGACACGTCAGCACACTAACTACCTGACTGAGAAATAAGGAAGAATACAATGTACTGCAGAAATAGCAGAAAATAATTCTTTTTTCACATCAGCCAATCTGAGTAATGGGTATCTCGAATCTGATAATGTTTGATATATCACATGAGAAGTCTAAATTTCTTTACCTTTGTTTAACTACTAAGATCACCAACTTACACACTGAGATATTTGAACTAGTTAACAGCCTTGGGAAATAAAAAGAGAGGTCTAAGCATATACAGTAACTGTTAAGAACAACATACTAATTTAGTATGGCATGGAAGTGTCTTCTGCATATCATCAAATTTTGGGTAAAAGTAAAACAAATTACTCATGAGGTGTTGTCCTTTTAACCTACTAAGATCCAAAATTGAGTTTGTCATAGCAAGATACAGCATGTTTAAATGTAACTAGAATTTCCTCTTTGGACAAGCTTCAGTAGCAGAGTTAAAAGCTGACAAAAAGACAGTGCCAATAAGCAAAACTATGTCCACAGTTTGCTTTAATACTAGAAAAATAGCTAAAAAATATCTTTACATACTTGAAAAATCCCAACAAATAAGAGGCACCAATGACAATCTGTTTCAGTTCTGAAGGAACTGACTAAAGACAACAGGATTTATCCACCTAACTAATATTGCCAGGAAATACATAATGCTGCTGCTTTAAAACCTAACACGTTCACAGTGAGTTGCCACATGCCTAAATTTACAACACTTACATCTAGAAAGTTGATCATCTAGGTTACATTTAAATCCTTACATGACACCATCTTTACCATGGAAAATCTGATCAAAAGAAACAGGTTTTCAAATATTCTGTAAGCCAAACACCTGAATTTGGGGTGCTCATAAGTAATAAGCATCCAATTCTATCTGTATGTCCTTTAAATGAGTGACCACCATAGGTTACCCAGAGGACAGATATCCTTGAAAAAGGACAAAAATTAAAGTGTGCTTTTTTGCTTGTTTGTTTTAAAAATGGGAGAGAGAAGACAGCAATAAGAAAGACAGCTTGCTAAATGGGAATATTTTTAACACATCTAGGGAATAAACTGCATGAAATATTTAATACAACTCCATTTGAATCCAATATTCAATTTATCTGCTAGGAAAAATTCTTGAAAGGAGTGCTATCAAGTAAAGCTGAATCAACTACCTTTACATGCTTAAAATTTGACTAATTCAATGGAGCCATGAATGTTCTGGGCTTCAAACACCACAATTTAAAACACCATTTAAAAACCAACTACACTTCTACAAACAATTCTACAAAATACCTTGCCCTATGGTAGCAAAATTCACAGCATTGGTCATATAAAAAAAAAAAACATACAGGAATTCTTTGAGTTTTGCTGACATCAATACTGACATGATTCTAACCACAGACTAAAAAATAAGAAGGGAGGAAAAAACAAGTTGAAAAAATTATGATAAAGCAATGGAAAAAGAAAAATGTTTTTTGAAGATGGCTGGATTACTTCTATGTAATTTAAGGTACTTTGAAAGTGTATACTGTGTATGTAAAGCTATTTCCATATACCAAGAGAATAAAAAGACAGTGGCTGCTACATTTCTAGTTTTGAATTTGCAAAAGGGAGTTCAAAATTAGATAAACGTAGGCAGTAAACTTAGGGCACAACAGAGTAGGCTTGAAGATTACATAGTTTTAGTAACACCATCCTTAACATATTGTGGTGATAAATACACTCCTAAGATCTATGATATGAAATGGAGGAAATAAGGAAAAGGCAATTACTTAGGACTCCCTTAATGCTCTGAGATGTTTTATTTTGACTTGAATACAGTTGTGTTACAAAAGTAATTTTCAAGTTATCCCAGACAGTGGAAACAAAGGCAGGATTGAAATTTTGACCCTGCAGAAACCCTTTAGAGCCTGATGTGTGCTGTGTGAGGTCTCCAATTTTCACATCATTTTGATAACTTAAATGCCAAAACGCAAAAAGGGGTTGAGTGAAAATATAAAAAGAGAAACACAACTTAAACAAAAAGTGGGTGGAAGTGCCTTACCAGTTTTGGGTGTCAAACTCAAATCTGTGTCAGAAGAAGAGGACTGTCGACTGTAGGACTTGGAAGGTGAAAAGGAATAGGTTTGGTTTTTCAGAGGGGTGGAGGGTCCTGATGAATATGTATTGGGATTGGGATCTTCATTGAAAGGAATCCTGCCAGAAGAAGGTGGAAACATATTCAGTAATCCTGTGCCAAAGGACCTGGCTGACAGCAGCATGATCCAAACACCAGGATGGGACTGGGGCAGGGCCAGCAGCTATTCCTTAGGTGCGAGGCTGGGAATGAGGCCAGAGGCAAAGAAATGCTGTTTTACCCTCTCAGCATCCTACACAGAGATGCTCATCATCTACAATGAAACAATTAAGCCAAATGAAAGGCATGAGATGTGACAAAAAATTATATATATATATGCAAAATAAAAAAATTGAAAAGTTTATGGCTTAAAAATCTGGTCAAATACACAATGCTTTGAGTTAGTTTAATAAAGAAAAAATGATTTCAAATTACAGCTGTGTTTATACATATTGATACACTTATGTATATACACATATGCATTTTAAGGTAAAAAAAAGAAAAAAAGATATGTTTCCTTATCCTATAGCATCAGCAGCATGCCACAGCTAAAAACAGAGCAAAGAGGAGAATCTTTATGGGAACAACTCTATTGACAAACAGTTTATTTATGCACAGCTTGACTTACCTGCTCTCTAAAACCATCTCTTCCACAAATGGCACAGACCCTTCCTAGAACCATTTTAAAACCTACTGTATCTGAATTATGTTTGAAAGCAGTTACGAGCACAAATCAATGTTTCCCAGTTCCATCACCATACTTTTTTAGTTAATTTCACAGGAAGAGAGAGCATGTCAAAGCGAAGAGCGTGGCTTTGTGGAAGAGACTCCAAGGCATCTCCAAGAAACTATGGTGCATTTGCTTGAGCTGCAGCACCCGGGCTGCTTCTCCCTGCTGACAGAAGATGTGTCCACCAGGAAATGAGGGAAGGAAGACGGGTGGTACCTGCCTACCCTGCCTGCCTGCCCTTTGGGAGCACTGTGCCTGTGGGCTGCCTCTCCCCAGCTGTGGAGTGTGAGCAGTCTCGTACCAGTGTAGATGAGAGTGGGAACAGACACAGAGAAGTTCTGAGTGAGTCGTGAGCCAGTAGCAGTGTGAATTGGGCTGTTGTGGGTCGAGCGGCATCCATGGCTTGGCGGATGAACCAGCGGAGACCTGAGAGAGTTTGCAGCCAAGGTGGAAGAAAAGAAAACAATACATACAAACAGGTTGCAAAGTTATGTTATCAATGGTTTCAGGGAAGTTTAGATAGAGGAGATCTCTTACTCTAAGCAGACTCTAAGAATTTCAATTCCTAGCATGCAAGAGTCCAGATGAAATAAAAGGAGGGAAAGGAAGCGCTTAAGCACTTGCTTGTGACTGCATCATTGATTTTTGGCAACAGGCCATCAAGTTAGTAAAGCCAAGAATAAGAAGAATCAAATTAGTTGGTTTTGCTGCCTTAGAGAAACATTCCCATTTTTTGAACTGAGACAATATCCATCACTGAGTTGAACGTGGAGGTGGAATTTCCACATTTTGCTGCAGAGTGAAAGGCACTGGTTTATTTATGGGTGCTTTTTAAGTTGATAATTACCAGGTCTACCTTTTTTGCTTTTAAA
Source organism: Taeniopygia guttata (assembly GCF_048771995.1). NCBI lineage: Eukaryota > Metazoa > Chordata > Aves > Passeriformes > Estrildidae > Taeniopygia > Taeniopygia guttata. Next base: position 60,002,735 of record NC_133025.1, read on the forward strand.
CACCATGCTGTTGTTCTATGCTGCACTGTATCTGGAAGTACTTTTAAAGGCAATTTTTTGAAATCAAGACAAGTCAAACAAGCTATGCCATGAAATAGAAACCAGTAATTTTTAAACGTCAGCTCATATTTGGCAAAATTTTGCAGTGCAATTGATGCCTGCACAACAAAAATGCCTCATATAGAGTCTATTGCAGTGACACAACAGTTCAAGTTGATGAAAATGGCTATTTCATTTAATGCATCTAGAAATACAGGATATGTAAAACACTTCTTTGTGCAGTTTTTTCCTTCTTGGATTGCTCTACCAAACAGAAAACAACTAATTTATCCATTCAAAAAAGGAGCAACAGCTGAAAGAAGACTGCAAGTATATTTCTATTAATTTGCATGCATATCAAAACATTGCATTCAAACTGTTTGGCGCTGCAGCATGTATGACCAAATCACAAAATTCTAATTCTCATCGTAAAAAGATCTCTCTGCAAGTTCACTGTCTACCTCTTTTGCCTTAGTCCTATTTGTTCCACATCAGTAAAAAGCAAAGCATACAATAAAAGATGGGGCCTCTCTGGGGTCATTGTCTAAATCACTGACAGAATAATCAGAATTGAAAATTTATCTTCTCTTACAGGCTTATAAATATTTAAACTTGAACCAAAGGTGTATTTGTGAGAGGTCCTCACAAAAATGTTCATTGCACAAACACAGCATCAAAAAAGAACTAAGTACACTTAAACTGGTGGATCACAAACCAAGGATATGTAGTACTGCTGCTACATAAATACAAAGAAAGTAATCTTAGTAAGAATTACCACTCCAGCTTCTACTGAAATAACAACTCATCCAACCTGAAATTTTTCAGAATTGTGGAATATAAAACTTATTGCAGACAAATAAAACTGTGAAAGAAAAACAAATTCTGGGGAAAAAAAGAAACCACACCGGTTATGAAAAACTGCATGAGTATGAAAGGAAGAGAAGTGAAACTTGTTTCCCTACAAGCTACTAATTCATACTTACTCCTTCATTTCTTTGGATGGGGAGTTACATGCAGGTAAAAATGCTGATGTGTTACTTAATTTATCCAACGTGCAGGCTGTTCCTATGGCTCTCACTACGAGTCCAGACTCTCCCTCCAAATCAAAACACTGCAAATAACCAACAACAGCATTTCCTCTCATTTCAAGAACCTTCAGGCCAATCTTCCTCTGCAATTCACCTACAAAACAAAAGGTAAAGAGCTCAGCGTTGCAGTGAATTTCTTCTATTCTCTTTTGTGGTCTTTGACTCAGCTTTTTGAGTGTGAACCAAGTCAGGAGAACAGGTAATCAACCCAATCCTACACAGCTAGGCCAAGGAGCCAGTCATAACTTGTCTCCTACAACATTGTGTGATACCAATCACTTAGAAAACTTTTTGCTTTTTTCTCCAAATCCATTCTGATTGCCAAAGCATTTCAGAGGTCTTTCCCACAAGCCTTTATTTCCAGTAGGCTTTTTTTTTTCCTTTTTTCTACTTATTCAGAGAGAGAGGTCAAGATGTGTTGTGGAACTCACGTGAGTTTCTAAATATTTCATATTTAATACCTCAATATTATAATAATACATATATAATAGTTCAAAACAATACAACATCTTTAAAATGAACAAGCATCTATAATTTCTTCATTTACCAATTTATTTAAGCATATTTCAACTTATTTCCCACATTTTGCCCCTCTACTGCAAACCAAATACTTCCACTTCTATTAACTGCACACAAGGACTGAAAGACTGTGACTATAAGAAACTGGTCTGTCATTAATGTTTTTTTAGGAGACATCTTTATAAACATTAATGGTTCTGTGTAGCTGGATTGCCTTGGTAATAACTAAGGTGGAAAATATCATCTCTCTTCCTACAAAAATGGAAGATTCCCAAAATCCTCTGTTAACAAACTGAAAAATCCTCCCTGTCACAAAGGATGGCCTAACAGTCTTAATGTCGCTGCTGCTGAGAAATCAACTAGAATGAAATGGTCAGAGAATCACAGAATTTCCTGAGTTAGAAGGGACCCACAAGGACCATCTAAGTCCAACTCCTGGCTCTGGTTTCTACTGCTTTCTTGAAGTATGATTCTAAAATTACCAGCACAGGTTACTCTTTAACTTCTTAAATGAAACCTTGGCTGTAGTCTTGAGAAAACTCTAAGGCTGAGATGGAGTATGAAAGTTTTTTTTCAACTTAACACAAAATGACAAAGATCTGTGAAACAGCCTGGCTCGCTCTCAGAAGTTACAGATTTCTTCAAGATTCTTTGTGTGACTACCAATAAAATATATTGCAATAGCACACATTTTATTACATGAGATGAAACAGTATTCCTGTGAGGTTTTTTGTGTTTCTATCCTCTTATCTCTGCCATGAATAAAATCTAGTAGAGTACTTTATCTACCTGCACTATTTCTGCACGGCAAGAAATATGCAAATATGGATTCTGTAAAGTAATATGGGGGCTATAGTAACAAAAATGTCCTCATGTGAGTTACGACAACAGTTTAACTTTTTCCCTCACAGCGTGCTGGCCTTCCCAATGAAGGTGCATCTCCACAATCTTTTATGTTGCCCCTCTTACTGAAGGACACCTTCCACTATCCCAGGTTGCTCAGAGCCCCATCCAGCCTGGCCTTCAACTCTTCCAGGGATGCGGCAGCCACAGCTGCTCTGAGCAGCTGTGCCAGGGCCTCACCACTCTCACAGAGAAGAATTTAATCCCAATATCCCATCCAAACCCACACTCTGTCAGTGTGAAGCTGTTCCCCTTGTCCTGTCCCTCCAGGCCCTTGCAAATAGTCCCTCCCATCTTTCTTGTAGCTCCTTTCAGACACTGGAAGGCCTCCAAGGTCATCCCAAAGTTTCTCTTCTCTAGGCTGAATAATCCCAATTCTCCAGTTGTTTCCTCACAGGAGATTCTCAAGAAACAATGAATGAAGCCTGACTTGCAAGAGATAGGATGAGTACCATAAGCACTGATGCACTGTATCTGATAAAGTGCCTATTTGTTCACATACTTCAGCAAGTTCAAAGAGGGTGAAGTTCATTACTTTAACTGTTTGAGTCAAAATTCTAGTGATACTCTTCATACGGGTTAAGAACATCTTGGAGAAAGTTTCACAGGTTTCTCTGACCTTGCTAAAAGCAACTACAACATTATTCAGCAGCGTGGCCTCACCAAAAACTGGAAAAAAACCCCAAAAAACCCAGTAACACTGCCCATCAGTTAGAAATACGTAATCCTCAGAAACAGAAGAGACTGTGAACTGAAACAAATCAACACAATGCACAACAAAGCTCCTGTGCACCCCTGAGGCAGGCAGCTATTGAAATGCTACCAGGGAGCCTTAGGGGCAGGGCTGGTACCTGACATGAGCGAGATGAGCCTCTGGCGGGCCTCGTTGGACGCCCTGGGCGTGCGGATCCTGTCGATCCACTGGTACTCGGGGTCCTCGTTGACCACCAGCTCCTCCACGAAGCCGTGGATGACGACGGCTCGGTAGCACTTGGGGATGGACGTGGCTGGTACAGACACACACCGAGATGTCAGAGACAGGCCAGGAGCCAAGGACAGACAGAAATCCTAACATCACACAGCGACAGATTGCAGACAGCTTCCCAGGCAATTTTCTGTGAAAATGTGGACACACCCAGGAAGTTTTTCTCGTGAAATCCTGGAACCCAGATAACTGTCCAGTGTACCAGTTACAGCATGTACCACTACGAAACCTTTTCACTTTGGGCCTCTTTAAAAAGATATGGACCCAAAATAACACCACGTGTGTATGCACAGGCACTGAAATGCAACTTCTGGACATTAAAAAAATCCCATCAGTTATTTGCATTGCTTTGAAACGTCAACGGTAAAAATGTGTTAAAAAAGAAAAGCAATTTGTGTCAATGTTATCTCCACTAGGTTTATGCAATGAGCTGGTAAGAGAAGGGAGACAGAAGAGGCATAGAAAAGAAGGAAAAAGTTTTTTGTCCAAATTAACTTTTTTTCTCTACTTACTGCAAAAAAATTTGACTCCACAGGATGACTGCCTAAATCTGTTTAAATCATTGAAGAGATCTACTTTCACCACCACGTTGATCTCCCCACGTATACCTATCAATAAATAAACATTAAATACCAGAAGTTATAACAATATAAATGTATCAATACAAAGCTAGACCTATAAATTATTTCCTGTTATTAGTATTTAATGTCAGAGGAGCAGGAAGCTATAGCCTTGCCTCTCAGGTCTGCAGAGACACTGGCTCAGAGGAACTTTCCAGCTCTGCCAAGCCTGTGAGGCTGAAGCAAAGAAAACAACACTCCTCAAATGCCTATTTGCACCAAACAGAACTCTGTAATACGAGACTGGGGAAAGAGAAGCCATCAGCCTATTGATGCTGCAGTGGCCTATGCCACTGTCTCTGCTCAATTTCCTCCCTGAAAAGATTTCAAAACTGCAGTAAAGCTCCTCTCTGAAGTTCAACCCCAGAAGAAAGATGTATGGTTCTTTTTAGAACCACAAAGTGGCACAGGAAGGGTTTGCAAAATACTTTAACTGTGACAATAAATATATAAAAAATAAGGTATTATAGTCCTTTTAGACAAAGGTTAATTTTCAACTATGATTATACCTTACTAGAAATTAAGTATTTTCTAACACAGAACCATTCCTTTTTGACTTCTCTACTTTGCTGTTCTGAGCTTTTTCTAATTTTCCCCACCCAGTAACAAAATCATTTCACATATTATAGGTTCTGACATATTGAGGACTAAACTTCTTGATTGAGTATGATATCTAGTGTCTTCAGAAGCCTTTATCACATCAGCATGTGACACCGAAACAGCAGCACCAGATTTGTTGTTCAACTGACATTACTGCAATAAAACCAGCTGCATCTCCCTTCCAAAATGCCAACAGGAAGAAGCCTTCAGTAATTGTAACAGAAAATATCTCAGGGTTATATATTTTCACAGTCATGTTGAGGTGAAAGGAAAACAATGTAATACAAACTTATAAACATTTTATTTATTGTTTTTTAAGAAGCATCAATTAATGTTTGCCAAGAATCAAGATAATTGGAATCTACTGCTATGAGCATGAAAATATAATTCCAATTCTATTCACATAGAAACAAGTTATGAAATACCAACATATCTGGAAAAATATAGAGAAATCTAACTCTAACCTACCAGCTGTACACATCCTGAAACAAGTATTTGCATCACTTAGCTCCAGAAGAAAATGTGTGATAGAAAAATGTGCATAGGATTAAAAGGTAATTAAAAAAACAGTATTTTTGCAGTATTTCTTAGTATTTCTACTCACTATAACTGGTTCAAATGCAAAAAATACTGTGCATCAGTTATGATGAGCACCTGCTGAACACCATTAATTATTTCCCAACAATGATTTATAATTAGCTCTGAATATCATTAGGTCATTTAATTCACCCTGAATAATAAACAAGGGGGAAAATGGCAGCCACAGAGATGTTCTGCACTAAGACATTCAAGCAGCAAGTTAATTGCTCTAAGCTGACATTGGCTCTCTGAGACAAAAGCTGTTGCATTAAAATCAAAAGCAAAAATATATTAACTTTTATTTTCTCATACCTTCAAGACATTGTGATGAAAACCACCTAGCACTGAGAGCACTTACTGCAGGGAAAAGGAATTTCATCCTGTTGAAGATATCTCACATCCTTGTCCCTTCATCTCAACTGAAGTTCATCCCAAACCTCAGGAAGGCACACTTCAAGTAACCCCAGCAAAATCACATTTGTTTAGCAAACAAATGGTAATTGGACAATTACATCTGAGTCTTTTTTTAAATCCGAAATTTGCAGTAGCTAGTGAAGATTTATTCCCACTTGTCACAAGTCCTATGGAAGACGTTCTTGCCAAGCACCAGCCTTTACTCCCCTGCCAGGAATTTTCTCATGTCAAAACAAGGGGAAAAAAGCCAGGAAAGCAGTTTTCCAACCCCAAAACTAAAGTTATTGCAAATTTCTGAAGACAGCTTACAAGATACGAAGCAGATGACATTCCTGACAAGCCTGTTTTAAATGAGCACAGCTTACCATGAATGGTGTCATAAATTGGAAACCACCCCGAAATAACCGTGGCCGCCTCGCTGTAGAGCAGAGGATCAATATCGATGTACACCTTGCCAATGGCATCGTTGGCACTGTACGTGTCGTGATCGAGAACTGTGATCTGCAGAGGCTCATCCTGCAGCTCCTCATCATCCACCTGGAGAGCAAATATTCACAGGAATCTCAGTACTTAAAAATGCGCAGGGAAACGCTGCTGAACAAGAACGCAGAGGAGAAGAGTGAGGAATGAACAGTGACCTGACACAGATCAATCTGTAATGTCAGTTTCCTGAAGCTAAACAACATTCTAAAATTCTAAACAACTTGCACTCGTTTTGGTTTTATCCTTCAGAGACTGGTGAGATCCTTGAAACAGAGCTATCACTGGAAGAAGAACAGAAAGAGATTGTTCATTTTAAAAATATTGTCCGCCTATAAACTGTCCACCTATCTCCACAATACATACTGATAGATAAATAAATAAATAAAATAAGGAAGAAAGGAAAAGAAAGAAAGAAAATTTAAAACAAAATAGCTCAAAGGACTCTTATGCACTGAAGTTTATGGTGTTCTCATGACTGGTCAGTGGCTTAAAAGCAGGTATTTTACACAGCCTGCAGTAAAAATTCAGTAATTCTACACATGCAATTTCCTAAACAGATGCAATAATCCATCTACAGATAATGACTATTTTCTTTTAGGACTAAGCCATTCCACAGATTTTTGTGTCCAGTGTCACAAACCAAGAATTAAGTTTGCTAACAGCAATGGGATGACTCATCTAAGTGTTTGCAGATTTGTGATATTGCCTTAGAGCACGGTAAATGAACCAGAACTACACGTTCAAGTGTTACAATAATTTATTTATTCTAAACATAATCCTCATTCTTTTAAGTAGTAAAAAAATGAAAGAAACACGTAAACACTTGTTCAGGGCATAATGTCAAAGGACATGAACAAATTAGATCCTGGAAAACAACAAGCAATTACAGGAAAATGCTGAGTGCCCTCGTTATTACATAAGGAAATGAGAAGAGAAAGTGTCCAACAATTGTTGTCCGAGCTCTTTATTTTGTAATCTTCACACATGAACTTTTCATTTTCTCCTCTGCATTATCTTTGCAACCAAGTGTAAGACTTCAAATAACAATTAACTTTCCTTGCTCAAAATGAAAAAAACACAAGAACACCTTAACTTTCATATATATGTATTCATTTATACATCCTGATAACTGCACTGAAAAAGCCTAACCTCTGCTGCCTTTGCCCCACCTTCACTGCAGCACTCTTTTCTAACTGAACACCATTTAAGCTGGATCCAACTGGCAAGCTTTTATCTTCACAAACACTCCTAAAAAGCCAAAGAGACGCCCTTAGCAAACAAGGTCTGACTGGAGCTAGGTTTGCTGAAAAGCCTTTGTGCATGTAAACACAAATACACTTCAGTGCTCAGAACTCATTCTCTGCTGGAAATACAATTACTTAATTAAGAGCAGCTTAATTAACCAGAGAGTCTGTACAGTTACAGGCAAACTCTTAAAAAATACTCACTTCAAATTTGAACCACTCAGAGTTCCACTGAGGATTAAGCGATTTGGGATACACATCTGTCTTAAATGTTGTATTTCCAAATTTCACCTAAAAACACAAACACTCAATTAGCAATTACAAATACTAATAAAAATGTTTTGAAACTTGTTTAATTGACATATGCAAATAATTTCAAATACATATCTCAACAAATAGTTTTCTTTTCACCAAATGATTTTTAAATTCCATTTACATGTATCAGTATCCACGTGTCAATGACACTTCCAATCAATCTCTCTCTCATCCTGTCATACTACTAAAATTGTTTCTTTTCCTCCTCAATCATTTGAGAGGCGAAAATATCACTGTTCAAAGTCACTTTACATACTCTCCTTGCCTTCTATAATGAAAAATATTCTAAATGTTGATAGATTCTAAATGTTTATGACCTATTACTTCTCTCTAGGATTTCTCAATCAGCTCCACAGACAATTGATGAAATAAATAAAAAAACAATCTGGATTTGAGATATACAGAGAGAGAGGACTATAGAAATTGAATATTTTCTATAATTTTATTGCTTATTGCACCTTCAACCACATAACACACTTCAGCAGTATCCATATGGTCTCCAGAGGCATCTATTTCAGACTAAGCCCATTTTAGGTTTTGTGGGGGCTTCTTGTTCGCTTTTTTTATAGTGAAACTGAATTTCTGTAACGCTCCATACATCAGGAAGCCACACAGCACCATGTAAGAGCCTTTATTTCACTGCAGCTTTCATTTCAAACCATTTAAAAACCCTTGCAGTTCTCTGAATGCTGCCTCTCAAAAAAAATAAGCACTTCACCTCATACCAGGTACTTAAAAATACTCAAAGTTACATTTTTAAATTTATTCAAGATTCTTTGGGAAAACAATGAGTAGGCAGATAGAAAAGAAATGCTGGAGTTACGGGTGTGTAGATTTTGACAGCTTTTATCTTTTAAAAGGCTAAACGCAGTTTGGAAACCAAATTTAGGCCTGGATTTGAACACTGTGCAGTAATTTTGCCCAAGCCAGTGTTAAGTGATGCCCGTGTACATTTCACTAACACAGTGATTATTTTGCACAGGTGCAAGAGATGCTGCACTTGCTGAAGTGCAATAACGAGGTGTTAGCCCTGGCTGTGAGGGAGCTATGATTAAACACAGCTCTGACTCCAGAGGCTGCAGGATCCAGCAGCCCCGAGCTCCACCCAGCCCATCTCAAAGCTATCTTGGGAGTAATCAGCTCCCTCAGAGCCCCAGGCAGCTAAAACTGAATTTTCCCAGCACTCCAGCTCCTTCACTGAAGCTGGCAGAGATAACACAACACCACGCTGCTGTCCACCGTGCAAAGTTAAAAGCACATTTATGGAAGACATTGTATCAAAATATTCTGAGCTGGGACAAGGATCATTGTGCTCATGCTAGTGAGCGTTGCCTAACCTGAGCCAAGTAAGAGCTCTTAAGTCTCTTCTCATTTTCTCTTCTAGTTCAAAGTTTATATTGCAATATTTAACAAGGAAATTTGAAGTTAGTAAACAATTAGAACCTTAAAATCTGCTTTGCATTTTTATTTAAGGAAAAACTCATTGCAAGTTTTTTCAGCAATCACACACAGAAAAATGAAACAATAGTTTCAAGCTCAATTAACTTTGAAATAAATCTCACCTGCTGTATTGCCTTCTACACACATGGAAAGGGAAGTTACTTCACACTGTTCCTAATGAACAATCCTAAAAGTAAGGTTCCCATCTGTGTATTTCTATACCCTTATCTGTGCCAAGGCGCCCATGGAACTGCACGTCAACCCAGATAAGTAAATTGATCTTCATTAAAATGTTTATTTTCCTTTTTTTGCTACACTAGTCTTTTACTATATGAATTTCAAAAATCTACTTTGCTACACCAACAGTAGGGCTGGGGAACAAGTAACCCACAGAAGAGGAGAGCTGTTTCTCCTAACACAGAGTAAAAACAGGCCAAATGAAACTTGGTAAACTGTACTTCCTAGTCCTGTTTTCTCTGTCTCCTAGTAACGAGCATCAGGGTTGTTGTAATTTTAAACTGGATTAACAGGCAGCCTACAAGAGAAGCCTTTAAAAATTAAAACCTGATGGGTGAAACAGCTGACAAAAGGGTGAAACGCTAAGTTTCATGTAATAAAATAAAATTATGTACTATTTCTGTTCCACTGAAAAGCTGAAATACACCTTCACTTTCCACCAGCTTACTCTCCCATTTAGCAATGCCCTTAGGGTCTAACATCACCCAAAAAATTTTAAGCACCAAATTAAATCAGGACTTACATACCCCTAATTTATTTTTATAAGATTTTCCAGTGTATACAGGTCTAGAAAGGCATTCTGTCTTCCTACCTTAATTCTAGTATCATGCCAACTTCAACCACTCATTTGTGGTACACCTCAAGCAGTATTTGTGGCACAAACCACGCATTTCCACAGCACATCATTTTTAAATAGCTCTGAATTTCCTCAGAGTATTACATTATAGTATATTATTCCCGAACCTATGGAATAATTCTGAAATGTTCTAAGTCATTTGTACTGGAAAAAAGTAATCAAAAACCATAAAGATCATGTAACAGAAATCATAAAAAGGCTTGGAAGGGGCCCTAAAGTCCATCTCATTCAAACCCCTGCCACGGGCAGAGACGTCACCCATCGGATCACGCTGCTCAGAGCCCCATCCCACCTGGGCCTTAAATAATTCCACTTATTTTGCACTTCACCTTATTTTACAGTCCCTTCCTGAGCAAAACCCTACATACTGCCTGCAAACTACGTGACCGCAAAGAAGGCTGAAGCCAGACAATCCGGGCGCAATAAAGTGATTTAAACACGCAAACAATATTAAGTATTTGTTGACTAAAAACCCCCTCGGAAAATATTTTAGTATTTCAAACGTTTTAAAAGGAAAGATGAATATTAAAAGCAAAGCCCGTACAACCACTCATATAATCAGCAACACAAGCGATTTAGAGAGGGTTTCATCACTTCGCCATCCTCCTCGCCGGGAATCAGTGAGGCTGGGAATGACCTCCCCGACCAGCGAGCCCCAGCTGTGACCGAGCACGGCACGGGTGTGCAAACCTGCAGGGACGGCGCTCCCCCAGCAGCCGCTGCCGCGTCCCGCAGTCCCGGCCCGGGCGCTCCCGCCCCTGTCCCCGGCTCCCCGCTCCGGGCCCGGCAGGTGCCGCCGCCGCGCGGGCCCGGCCCGCTCCCCCTCACCCACCTCCACGAAGGCGTCGGTCAGGTCGCTGGCGCGGTCCATCACCGGCAAATGGCGTCCCGCCACGATCTTGACCTTCAGCTTCCCCGGCATCTTCTTCCTCCCGCGGCGCCCTCCTCCTCCTCCCGCCGCTCCCGCCGGGGCCGCAGCGGCAGCGCCACCGCGCCTGTGCCTTGGAGCGGCGGCCGCGCCGCTGCGCATGCGCGGGGCCGCCCCGCCCCGGCCGGCGGGAGCGGGGCCGGGAATTGTCGGGGCTCGGGAGACCGCCCGGTGCAAACCCTGCCAGGGCACGGAAACCTGCTCGGGGATTTGGACTTCGTGGCCGCTGCGCACCACTGAAAAGTCTGGCACCGTCCTCATGGTACCCATTTACCCATATACGCATTAATGGGATCCCCCCCTCAGTGTTCCCTGGAATAAACAGGCGCAGCTCGCACAGTCCCTCCTCACGGCAGAGATGCTCCGGAGCCCTCGCCATGTCCGTGCCCCTCTCCAGCAGCTCCCTGTCCCTCTGTCCCGGGGCTGCACAGAGCCTCCGGCCGTGCCCTCCGTAGGCCGGGCAGAGGGGCAGGAGGGCCCCGAGCTGCCGGCCGCGCTTCCCTCAGCGCCCAGGACACCGCCGGTGCTCCCGGCTGCCGGACACGCTCCCGTGCCGCGGCCAACTAGTCACTTCCCGGTCCCTCCCCTCAGAGCCGCCCTCCAGCACATCCCCCTGCCCGTGCTGCTGTGTGGGGCTGTCCCTGGCCCGGAGCGGACCCAAACCCGGCCCACTGAGGCCGCGGTACCGCCCTGCCCGGCTCCAAGATGGCGCCCGCGGCCTCGGCCGCAGCCGAGCTCCGACTTCTCGATGGGGCTGCCCGAGCGCCGAGCTATCGATGGCGGCACGGGACCGCGTCCCGCATCCTACATCCCGCATCCCTCATCCTGCACTCCGCACCCCGCCTTGTACCCGCTGTAGCAGCCTCCGGCTGCTCTGCCTTCCCCAGGAAGGAGTTGCTCCCATGAGTACCAGTGAAAAGGGAGCCGGGAGCACCCGAGCATCCCCAGACACTCGGTGAGTGTCCTGTAAAGGATTTAAAAACAGCGCCCCGACCCCGCCACTCCCCGTGGGTTTGCTTTGTTTTCTTAATCGAAAGACAAATATTTACAGTATTTGAAGGATTATGGATAGATTAAACGGAGTTTAGTGATCAGAAATAGGATTTGATACGGTTCCCGCAGCCGGGTTGTAACTTTGTGATGCCTGAAAAAGTTCTTTGTTTGGGCGCTGGCGCTGTGGGCACTTGTCAGAAAGCAAAGGAGCGGGGCCAGGGGTGGTCAGTGTGTCCTGCAGGGGGGTTGTGGACCCGGGCTGTGGGAGCTCCTGTGGGACACGGCTGGTGCTGCCGCTCCGCTCAGCAGCAGGAACATAAAAGAGCCCTTGTGTTGTGGTTAAGCACTCGTCAGGTGTCGAGCCAAATAGGAGATCTGCTGGGATTATTTTCCCTTCTTTCTAATCTTACAAAAAGACTAAATAATGTTATGGGCTGGAGAGTGATACACCAAACAAATCATATGACTGAAATGCATGGAGAACAAGTACATCTTACCGTTTTCTGGAGAAGCAGTTGTTTCATCCGTTGTCTCTGTGCTGCTCTCTTCTGGCTTTCTGAGGTACATATGAAGGAAAAGAGAAATAATGGAATTTCCTCAGGCATCATGACACCAGAATGTTAATTTTCTCAGCATACACTGATTATACTTTGAAAATTTACAGATTTCCTCCACTTTCAAACATCTTTGATCAGCAGCCAGATGGTTAATGTTACCTTTAAGCAATTGCTGGGCATCCAGATTAGCTCTCTTCAAAAAATAAGGGCTGTTCACAATGCTCAAAACAGTTTATCCAACAGCTATTGAGTAAGATTTTGTGGGAGGTGGGAGAGGGGTTTTTAACCATAAAATCAATTACAGCATGAAGTATCAGTATTTAAAACAAGCAGACATCATCCTATAATAAATACAATTTAAAATACAAGATATTCTGTAAAAGAATTATTGGCTAACTAAAAGTCTTAAAAGTTCCAAACAGAAATCAAATAAGATTGAAGCATCACCTTCTATTTAACCAAGGGGAATACCTGAAGCAAAAAAATCCCCAGAAGCATTTAGATGGTCAGTCAGTCAAAGGCTGCTAGGGTCAAAGGTTCAGCCAGATAAAGGTTTGTTCTTCATGTCCTTCTGTGGGCATTGTTTTCCAGGTGGAAATTCCATTACTTCTCTTTTCCTTCATATGCACCTCAGAAAGCCAGAAGAGAGCAGCACAGAGACAACAGATGAAACAACTGCTTCTCCAGAAAACGGTAAGATGTACTTGTTCTCCAAGTATATCTTGCTATATATATATAAATAAATTCTTGCTTTATTAGCTCCATTTCCCTGGTTTTCCCTAGAAACTGGCACCACAGTCTGTAGTAACAGCCAGCCTTGTGCAGATCACAAGGCAAAAGATCAATCCATGCATTATTCACATGGGAGTTGCAAGTGTCCTTGTCATCCTCAGATCTGGAGTGTTTATTCAGGTGCCATCATGGGCAGAAATTCATGCAGTGTTTCCACCACTGAAGTCTCACCTGCAGCCTAGAATTCAACTTAGGAAGCTCCATAACTGGGTACTGATGGTTCCAAAGACATACCAAACTTTAGGGACCATGGCTTTAAAATCATGTTTTAGGAAAAGAAAATCCTTAGCTGAATAATACTATGGACAACACTTCACAGTTGCAAACACAGATGAAAGGCAGGGCTTGGCAGATGTTCCTGAGAAAGAGATGATCTGACATAGAAGGTCACAACTCTGCCACCTTCCCTCCTCTGTCGGAGGCTCGAGGGTGCTGCCATGTGAAGTGTCCTCTGTCAGTCCATTTTAAAACTGTTTGACCTTACTCTAAAGTGCTTATGTGATACAGCTTCCTCTGCCATACAAAGCCTGAGGGGTGTTTGCCTGGAGCTGGATGTCCCTCAACCATGAGTGATGGTTTTTCTCCTGCTCTTGAGCCGCGGTTTGTGTGTGCCTCTAGTGTCACCATCAGTCCAGTTACTGCCACTGCCACCACGAGGAGCAATCCCTTCTCTGCTTCCCAGTTTCTACTTGCTGGCCCCACCCTTTGTGTGATTGCACACGAAGTGATCTGATGCAGCTGAGAGCCAGAAAAAACAAAAAGTGCAGGAGGGCAGGTGGGGGGAGGTTAGTTTCCAGTGGGATCAATTCCATATTCCAAACACTTGCATAAGTGAAACAGAGGACTTGGCCTGGCACAGGAACAAACAGAGTGGGCACAGAGGGAACACAGTGTCCGTATCAGCTAAAACTGGTACTGGTAACTTGTGTGTCAAAAGATACCCAAAGGGCTCTTGACATGAAAGTAGTTGAGACATAAATCTTCCACACCTAGACATTCCTGATCTTACCCACTGAGCTGGAAGTAGAGGAGCTGACAGTGATGGTACCAACATGCCTTCACAAGGTGGCATTTTTTTCCCTGGAATACAACACGTTTTACAGGAAGGAAGACAGGGAGGAAGGAAGGCAGGCCACAAACCAGAACCCTCAGTTTTAAAAATATGTTCATTCTATTCCTAGATTGTTTTTCTAGTGCTGCACCATTAAATGAAGAAGCCTTTTGTACTTCCCTTTCCCCTCACCTCTTCCTGTGGCAAAATACAGAAGGAGCCTAATACAGATCGACCTCAAAGAGAGGGCCAGAGGGAAAAGTGCCATGTTGATTCTTGTGGAGATGTTCTTTTGTTGTCTCTTTGTTACTGCATCACGGATGAAAACAGATGTTTCTTCTCTTCACAAGACATTGCATGGCCTGTCTAAACACAGAGAAAACAGCACTTCTGCAGATGGCGCCACATCCCAAGGCTGGAATCATCTTTTTCATCAGGCAGCTGCGCTGTGATGGATAGTTTTATGAAATATACATCCAGATTCATGCCTGCATGCTAAACAAATGAATGCTCATTTGTTTCAGAAAAATAATTTGCTAGAGATCTGTCTAGCAGACAGTTGTTTGCATTTAGGGAATACCTTCTGCACAAAATTAAGTGGCAGGCAGGAGTACAAGAGTGGACAGTGGTTTTGTGAATAGGAATGCTGAGGTCACCTACATATTGGCAGTTTGGAAGCCCTGAGCCTTGCTTGGCCAGAGCCATCAGCCACTGAGTAGGAAAAGCTCAAGTCTACATTAATAGGCTCGCACAAACAGTTCTGGAGAAGTTAAACCTTGAAAGCACTCACACTAACAGCCAATCTTGTTTTCTCATTCGGCAGTTGGGTTTCTCCACAGGAAGCTCCTGACAGTTTGCAGGGAAGTAGCTTTGGGTTTTATTTGGAGCTAATTTCTGCTAACAAAAATAACCTTTGTGCTTTTACTTGCTCATGTGTATGTCTGGAAAATCTTGACTCCTGAGCAATTAATGTGGGTAAATGCAACAACATGTCTTGCCCAAATAGCTGACGGTGCCCAGGTGCTCCTCTGAAAGTGCTTGATGCCAGTGACCCTGTTCCCTTCACCTTGGCATTTTTGGCTGGAGTCACTCGGCCTCAGAGGCCATGCCAGAGAGGCTGATTCACTGCCCCAGGCATCTCCTCTTTGGCAGGCTCCTTGGACACTCTCCTTGCTGTCACAGATACCTGGGGGACACAGTGGGGGACCTGCTTTGCTGGGGTTTTTATTCCCTTTTGGTTTCCTGGAGTTTCCTGAATAAACGGAGAGGTGTTTTCTTTATAAGGAATTGTCCGTACATCCCACGTGTCCCTCTATTGTTCAGGCTGGGGGAAACTACACTGCAGCAGGATCTTGGTTTCCGGCACTCCCGTCCTCTCCCTGTACACAGGCTGAAGTCACAACCCTCCCCATGAGTCCTAAACATTGGTTACTACAGAAGCACCGTGTTTTTGTAGACAGCTGTTTATAATTTCGGGTCTGTGAGGGAACGAGTGACAAATTTAGAGAAGTAAAACTACTTGAGAGACTTTTCCCTATTTGCTGGAAAGAAGCAAAGGAAAGTTTGGGGAAAATAAAACAATTGGAAGACAAGGAGACATTGCAAGAAGTGGGTAACTGCAAAATGAACCTTATAAGGTAATAGATGCTTGGCCTTACCAAGTTTAGAGCACTAGACCTAGAAAGGCATCCTACATAATTGCATTTTACATCAGCTTGAGTCAGGGAGCAGGAGGAAACAGTTTTTCAGCTCTTATAATAAGTTATAAGCTATTGTTTTTAAGAACAGAGAAAATAAGTTGTCCCGTGTTGTCACTCACCTTTCTTTCTCCTTCCCCAAGCTGATCTTCCGCCATAGATTCTTCCTCACTGGTCCCAAAGCTCAGCTGCCTTTGAAATGAGTTTTCATTGCAGGTTGCACACAGTCCCTCGCAGCCTTTTCAGTGAAGGGATGGTGGCACACAGCCCTGGAGCCGAGTGCTTAATGGCTTTTATCTGCTGCTCTTTGCTTCCTAGGCAGGGCTCCTCTGGCCTTCCCAGGGCTGCTGCTGTGGGTGGAACCTCCACTGAAGGCAATTACTCAGGTGTCTCTAATCAGTGAAAATTGCCTTCTTGGAAAGTGGGTCTCCAGCCATGCCCTCAACATTGTCACCCTCCACGTCCTTCTATTGCTCTTGTACACAAATCTCCGTGTGTTTCCTCCATCTCCTCACCTGAATCCTCACTGCTCTCCTAACAGCTGCCACTCACGATTAAATTTGTTCTAGTGGAGGTGCCATGTTCTACTTTGGTTGGACATTTGCTCTCTGTGGACTGGTCCCACCCGTTTCAAAGCCCCAGGAGTTGGCTGTGCCCAGCCCAAGGCAGTTCATGGGCTGCACAGGTCACCCCCACAGCCCCTGACAGTGAAACCCTCTCAATTTTGCCCAGTACATCTCCTTTCCCCAAATGGCTAGTTTGCCCAGTTTGCTTCTTGTTTGTGTCTGCACATTGATGAAACTACCACTTTATTTTTAATGCAAACTCATAACTCTTGTGCTTAAAGAGAAAAATCTTCAAATAGTAAATTGTAGCAAGTGAATTTAAAAATATTATGGGAATTATTTTTGTGTTTTAGTTTTTGGAGCCAGTTCATGATGTGTAAGCCCTAAGGGTTTGCGTTATCGTTGAAGGAACTGCTTCTCTGCAAAATTATAATAAACTCTGTAACTCTCTTGTGTTACACAGAATCCCAGGATGGCTCAGGCTGGAAGGGACCACAGTGGGTCACTGGTGCCACCTCCCTGCTCCAGCAGGGCCATCCCAGAGCACAGGGCACAGGATTGTGTCCAGAGGGGTCTGGAATATCCCCAGTGAGGAGACTCCACAGCCTCTCTGGACAATCTGTTCAGTGCTGGGTCACTGCCCAGGACAGAAATTGTTCCTCCTGCCCAGGTGGAACCTCCTGGGCTCAGTCCCTGCCTGTGGCTCTGGTGCCATTGCTGGGCCCCCAGAGCAGAGCCTGGGCCCTGCTCGGAGCCCTCCCTGCAGCCAGGGACACCCAGGGCTGAGGGCCCCTCTCAGCTGGGGCTCCTCTCCAGCTGCACAGCCCCAGCTCAGTCCATTCTCTTAAGAGAGATGCTTACATCCCTACCAAATTTGATAGTTTATATTCAGCACATCTTTGTCTGCTTAGGTCACAGCCTACAGTGCTTTACAAACTGTTGAATCCATGCACAGTGATAAGAATGGATATGCTGAAAAGCATGGTCTACAGCAATAAAGAATAATCTAGATTTAAAAGAAAAAATGACACTAATGTTGCCCTTTATAGAGAGTATAATAGAAAATTAAATTTCTCAGAATCTCTGGAAGTATCAACTCCTAATTTTGAATCCCTTCTGCATGATATTTTTCTTAAAAACAAAACAAAACAAACAAAACAAACAAATAAAAAAAACCCCAAACAAAAACCTAGCTCTGTGTTTTCACCCATAACACTATCTTCACCTTCCTTTGGCAAATAAAAAACTGTCCAGTATAACTCAGCTGCTCACTCATTTAAGCCCCTTAGTTTAATAACCTCAAGACAGCCAAACCTGTCATCTTCTAATGCTAAAATCTCTATACATCAGAAACTGTTGACCAAGAAACTAATTTATATTTCTGGGGTGACCATAGCTACACTTTAGACTTCCAGGAAGTCTAGACCATGGAAATGGATCTTTTGAATCCATGTTATGCCCTCAAGGCTTTTTTCACATGTTGAAGCCTTGACCATCCAAACAGTACAAACCTAAATTTTACACACAGTGCGTAGGGTAGAAGGCACACACCAGGCTGGTTTCTACTGCTGCTTTTTGCTGGATAAAAAACCACCACAACTCAGTCTGGTGCCTTGCAGGAGGACATCAACACAAGTCTTCATGAATAAACATAATGTTGGGTTTTCCCTACTTTTGCTGTGGGGATTGTTGTGACTATACCTGTGAAACAACCCCTGGACAAGGCAGGGCTCTTTCCTGCTTAAAGCCAGCTCAAAGGGTTGTTTACCTGTGATAGCCCCAGGGGTGTGGCAGCCTCACCTTGTGTTTCTCTTGGGTTCCTTGGCCTCAGCCTCCACACGCCTTCAGACCGCAACACCACCCCTTCCTGCAGCTGTCAGGGGGTGTTTGAAAGGCAGATGTGGAGGCATGGAGAAATGTAGCTGGGTCAGAATCCAGATGAGCTGATGCAAGGCAGCACACACCTGGAACAGAGGCTGCACATTCACCACTAAGGTAGATCTGTGCAGTCCATTTGTATGAGCAAAGAGGGAAGCCAGGCTTGAAGCTGAAGCCTGGAGCTGTGTACTGTGTGGAGACCACCTTGAAAGGTTGTGTATGAAGATGTAGGTGTTGGGGGCTAAATTTGCCACACCTGGTTCTTAAAACTGGGACATGTTATTTGACCTGGTTTAATTAATCTATGTGTCCTCAGTCTGCCATGAGCTGACTTAAAATCAGTACAATTCTGAGGTATAAACCAGACCTAAAACAAAAAGAAAATAAAATTCTTAACAGATTATGTCTCTTCTTAGGCTTTAGTCAGAAATTATTTCCTCTGTGCAGTAGGTGTGATCCACTACAGAGCTACAGAGAAGCAGAAAAAGCTTTTCAAATATTAAGCATGAAGGGGTGGCCATACTGCACTGAGCATTACATGCTGACAAACAGATCATTAATTCCAACTTCTGGAGTCAATTAAATATGGAAAATAATCAGTGTACTCATATAAAAAAGGAAACAGTAAGCAAGGGTATGCTTTGGAAACTTTGGGAAGTTGAAGTCAGACTTGCAGTTTCTGAAGCCCTGATTCACAGTTCCTGAATGTGTGGGATTGCTGATGTGGTCAGAGATTTGACCCTTGGAGCATGACAGGCAAGTCATCTCCTGGCTCTCTGATGAGGCTTGTCTTGCTTGTGCTGCATACTGGAAGCCCAGAAACTCCATGTTCCCAATGTATGAGGAGAGGTGTCCCCATTTTGTGAATTCTTTTTTTAACACCTCAAAAGCTTAGCAAGCCCCTGTTCTACCTCACTCCTTCCTCATCACCCATCTTCTACATATTCCTTGCAGCAGCAGGCCAATCTGTGCCTCAGCTGCAGATGTCACCTCGCCCTTCCCTGTCCTTGACAATGTCCAGGCTGTTCCCAAGCAGGAGTCATCAAAGGAAACCTTTATTTCCAGGGGCTGTTAAGTGACTAACCCAAGATCAAACAGTGGGTCAGTAGCAGAGGCAGGAACTGAAATCAGGTCTTCTGACTCAAGTTTCTCTTGGCTACAGCCTCTGGGTTACACAGCAGAATTCATTTGTGCTGTGAGTTTCAGCAGTTGCTGAGATGAAACTTCATTTTCTCTCCCTGAGATACTGAATCTGTGTCACCTTCTTCTCTGCCCACTGGGAAGCAGCTTCTCAGCATTGGACTTTAAAAAGGGAAGGCAAGCAGGATAAGTTCCTGAGCAGTTGCACTCTTTTGATCGATGAGATAGGTGAGCCAGAGTGTGTTCCAGTGACCTCCTGCTATATAAAGGCTTGGCCTGCCTGACAGGACTTCTGGCTGCCAAGCTGCTCTGAGCCTCAGCCTTTACTGCTTGGGTTTGATGTGGATTTTTCACCAGGCACTGCAGAACTGAGGTGGCCTCTCAAATATTTGCCTTGCTTGGCAAGCAAGGATACAACCAGGGGTGGGTTCAGGAAGTTCTGGCAAGGGCAAGCACAGCTGGTGTTAAGGTCTTTGCAGGGCTCCTTTTTGTGTGTGTGTGTGTGTGTGTTGGAAAATAGCAAGGCCCCTGGATTTATTTCCAGCTAGGGTTCCTGGGAAAAGATGAGTAATCTGGAGATTTCCTGTTACTTTTGGAGCAAGGAATAAAAACACTCTGCCTTTTGGGGGAATCTTTTGGGATCTTCCACTATTCCAGTTTTTCCCTGAGTGGCACAGAAGCCTCCTCCCTGGACTCAGCTTTGTTTGTGGCAGCAACACAAGCAGTGCTGTGCAAACACTGAGCTCTGCCCTCGTTTGCCTGGACAGTCAGGATCAGACTGGTGTAATTCCTATTGCCTCCTTGAGTCTGCTCCAGGAACCGAACTCCACGTAGGGCACGGGTACCTGTGGGCAAACTGTGCCTGGCCTGGGATGCTGGGAGTGTTTCCCTTTCATGTCTGAGAGCATCAGCCCTGCCAGGGAGGGACTGTGTGACCACAGAGTGTTTGCACAGCACCGACCACGTCTGGGCTCCGGGTGGTGACTGAGTCAGCTGGGTGCTGCTGCTGTGCAAATGAATAAATAGGAATAACAGAAGAAATGTGGGGGTTTCCTGTTGGCAGAGGTAGAAAGGAGTGAGGTACCTCAACTCTGAAGTTATTACTATTTATTATTTCAATTGCAATACTCCCTGCAGGCTGCCTTCAGGGGCAAGGGCCGTGTTGTGCAAAGTGCACACAGCAAAGGCAGAGCCATTCCCCACCCTGAAAAAAGGTGTTCTCCAACTGAGGCAAGTTGTTTGAGCCCTTTGAGAGCAGGGATTCAGGGGCTGGAGTGTAAAGCAAGGGGTGCTGCTGCATCCAAGAGCCATACACAGGCAGTTTGGACATCAGGTGTATGCCCAAACACCTGCTACTTTATTTCTATATTATTGTTCACCACTATTTGGGCACGACTTTCTCTAACTGGTATTTCTTGATGTGTGCTTAGCCATTTCATGTTCTAAGTGCTTTACAAATATTATGTAATTAGGAAAATAACCCTCTATTTGCGCAGGCAATTGCACAACCACATGTCCAAAATTCAGCCTTCAGAAATGCAGCCTCAACTGAAATTTCCTTATCTGCTCCAAACTCTCCCAGCTGCTCTTCCCAAAATGATTTTTCATGCCAGCAAACCCAAACCTGACTGTTATGACGGTGATAAAATAAATACAGTCTGGGCAGATAAACTGCTGTCCTCGGCAATGTAAAATGTAAGGCTGGTAAAGAAGGTAAGGGCTGGTAGGGAGTACATGTTTTAGATTCCAGTATCGGTCTGCTTGCTAAATATGATGGCTTTTAGTGGAGGAAAATCAGTGCCAAACAAACAGCCGCATCCCCCAGTGTCTGATCTCCAGCTGCTGCCATAGAAGCATGGGCTCAGCAACAGCCCAGTTGCTTCCCTTTCTCACAAACTTTGGTGTTTGGGCTGGGGAAGGATTTCTTCTTTCTGTATGAAGTGTGAGCCCTTGACACCAAGCTCAAGAATTTTCTCCCTACCAAAATCCACAGCATTTTTGTTTTGTTTTCCCTTTATGTTTTTTCTCTTCTCCTCTCTTTCAAAGGTTAAATGGTTCCCACAGGGTGCAAGAAAGGGTTATTGAAAGCAGCAGGTCCACTTTTGAATATTGCACTTCTGGTAAATCTCTGATCCAGCATCTAGTGGTTAACCACTGATACAGGAAATGACATTTAACGTTTTATCACTCAGCCAGAAATGGAAGAACAAGGCAAGTCTGTATGTGGTGAACATGGATCTTTGCCTACTACCTACCCCTTAAAGGCATATCATGCCATTTAAAAGGAAACGTTTTTCAAGCAGGGACTTTTTTCCCTTCTTTGTGTACCTTTCTGCTTAAGGCAGACCAAAAACCTAGAAAATAAATCCCCTTCTTCCCCACCCCTCCTCCCCGCCACTTCCCAGGTTTTGCCTGCTAAAACAGGGGTTATGGCCTTATAAACAACTTAAATCCTCTTTCCTACTCTTTTGTATTTTTTGGAAGTGTAAGCCAGGCCCTGGAGGAAGCTGGGGGGGTAAGCGGTGATGGAAAACTCGTGTTTCAGTAGGTGGCACTCGCTGCCCTGACTCAGGGCTCAGCTTTCCCTGCACGATGTGCTGCTGCCTTTAGTCCAGGCAGTCCTGAGCAAATGTGCTAAACTGGCAAAGGAAGAAAACAGAAAAAAAAAAAAAAAAAAAAAAAAAAAAAAAAAAAAGACAGGGCCGGAACTTCAGCAATGATAAATTGTTGTGGGTTATTGATTTCCGTGTTGCTGCACTGGTTTTTGGTTTACAGCAGTGAGCTGCCTGTTGTCCCCACGGCAGCCGTGATTTCTGTGGGAGCTGCTAAAACTTGGTCTGATTGCTGAGTGCATATTCAAGATGCAAGTAAGCAAGCTCAAAAATTCAGTGGTTGTGTACAGTTCAGCTAAAATTCAAAAGGCTGTCAGATCTGCCTGTATAAATTCTAAGAGTTTCAGATGTTTTCCTCATACATGCTAGAGTAAAAAAAAACCAAACCAAACCGAACCAAAACAAAAAACCAACAAAAAGATGCAGCATGGCACTTTCCTCCTGCAAATAGGATATGTGGGCAAAGACTTTAACACTTAGATTTTTTCAGCTGTTCCAGAGGCCATTTTCACCTAATGACATAGTGTGAGATGTTTTCCAAAGAATGAACTTCACAGATTGCCAAAACTTTCCTGGAAGTGAGCACAAGAATGCATTAGAAAGCAACATTTTAAAGGCAGACCAGCTCTCCTGATCTGTGGGGCTGCAAAACATGATTTTCATGAGCCCAAGAGCTACTAGAAGCAAATTCTTCAGAGAGCCAGTGAGTGGTGGCAGCAGCAGAGTCATTCATGAGTTCAAAGGCTATGGATGAGGGCAGCTCTCCAGAAGTCCTGCTGTTCTCTGGCTTGGCTAGAAGCAAATCTGGATGATGGGGTGAGCACTTGGATGCTGGAAAGCTGACTTGCTCAGTCCTGCAGCAAGGATGTTGGATTCCACCAGCCAGAACCTACCAACACAGCTCTCCTGTAGCTGAACCAGTGGCTCGCTCAAAGTGTTCAAAACCCATTCTTGCAGCACCACACCGGAAGCTTAGGCAGAGAAAATCAAAATGGGCACGACATAGGAACAAGCTCCTGTTTGTGCTCAGGTGGGTCTGATGTGTACTGGAGATGGGGAGTAAGGATCTGCAGTCAAACTGTCAGCTGGCATCAAAAATGGGGGAAGTGCAGCTGTAGTTCTCAGCGCACTCACTGTTCACTTAGAGTGTCCATTCTTCAGCATCCTGCTTATCTTTCCAGTTATGGAAACATGCTTAGTACAGAATGCAAAGCGAGAAAGCTGTGGAAACTGCTTGGATGACGTGGATAGGGGCTCTGCAGAATCACACATGCAGCATCCACAGAGTGAAGATGCACACGCATGAAACCAGATTCTCAGCCCTTAAGGCCGCGTATTTTTTGAAACTGTTATGACGTATTTTGTGCAGCTGAAATCCCACCGTGCTCAGATATCCTGGTCTCTGTCGAATACTCTCTTCTCTCCAGCCTTGCAGAACAGTAGGACACTGGTCCTGCCAGAAAGTCTGAGAGACTTGAGCAGGTCTCCAACCCTTCTGAATGTTTGCCAGCAAACAGTGACTGTCAGAGCCTTGAGCTACACCTTGGGAAGTGCTAGTGTTTATCTCTGCATTTGATTGCACCCAGTTACTTGCTAGGAACATATTATTTGAAGAAAGATCTGGAGCTGGATCCTTCTCTCATTGTGACTCTGCCAGCTGCCGTCCCCAAAGCTATTTTTAATCAGACAAGCTTCTCCATCCCTGCCAAAAAAACCTCGTAACAATTAATAACAATAAAATGAAGGCAGCCTGGATAAATGAATTGTGCTGGCTCTATAAAGCAGTGGCAACAGCAGCTCAGGAAGATGAGTGCTGCAGTGTTAGTGCGCTGCCTTCTCCCATTTAGGTGTAGCCTTGGTGTCCTGGCTCTCAGCTGAGTGTGCTGTTGTCTCTGTGCTGCCTGTGGCTGGCCTTGCTGTGGTGTGAGGAGGGGGTGAATGGTCCCCTTGACACGCCAGCTGTGATGCAGGACAGCTCATGATTTCTGATGGTGCAGAGCTTCACCACAGCAGCCCCGCGCTTGGGTTAGCCCCCGGCCCTGCCTGTTGTGCCTCTGGTGTGATAATTTGCCTGCAGGCACGTGTGTCCCTGTGCTGTGATCCTGTCAGGAGCTGGGCCACCTTGGGCTGGATCAGAGGGTGGACAGGAGGCCTCCAAGGAGTGGCTGCCACCCAAGCCACTGCAGGCAGTGGTGCTGTTAAGCAGGAGGTGGTACTGCGTGCGCTGCCAGAGCACCCTATGCCATGCTGCCCTGCTGCTGCAGCCTGCTTGCCTGGGTGCAAGCTGCTGTTGCCTTAAGCATGTTAACTAAACATGTCCTGGCAGTTTTCTTTAGGGCAAAAAACCCAAAACCCAAATCTAAACAAAACAACAGAAAAAAACCAAACCAACCAAACAAACAAAAAAAAAACCCAAAAAAACCCCAAAGAAACCCAAAGAAACAAAAATCCCAACAAACAAACAAAAACCCCAAACAAACATAGGAGCACAAGTCCAGAGGTACTGTTCTGCCCAAGTCCCAGGATGGATGTCTGTATTTACCTTGCTTCTTCCTGCTGGACAAAGCATTTCTCTTCAGCCCTGGCTCCAAACTGTTGATAATATTGCTCTTCAGCTGTTATTTCCTACTCCAAAGCTGGAGGCCTTCTCTAATGAGTGAGACAGTTTGAAGGGTTCTGGAAGGAAAGATAAAGAGGAAATGGAAAAAGAAGAGGGAAAGATAGAAAATAAGTAAATAAGCAAACCTCCACCACCTCCAGCATCAAACCTGTCCCCCAGAAAGCTGTGACTGCTGCACAAACAGCAAGTATAGCTTTCCCAGACCCTGTGGGATGGCACATTCATCTCCTGGGGAGAAGACACTGAAGCTCCTCCATCAGGTCCTCAGCCAGCAAGGGCACTGCAGAGATCACTGGGAAGAAAAGAATATGAAAGCAGGGACAACAGGACAGCAGCCTGAGGAGGGCTCTGGTAGCCATGGGGGAAGAGAAAGAGAAAGCTGCTCCTGTTTCTCTTACCTGTTAATCTCACATCCTTGGGATCCATTTCCAAAGTGTGTCTGTGAAACTGAAAGTGGTGTCATTTCTGAAACTGCTGCTGGCAGTAGCCATCTCCCTTAAAAAACTTACTGGTCTTGCCCCAGCTCTGAGACTTGCACAACAGAAGGGAATACACATGTTTTTCACAGATACTTTCTTTTCCAGAAGAAAACCCCAACAAAACAAAAACCTCAAAACCTCTCAACACTATTTTGTCCTTCTTTCTGAAGATTAATTGCCAAGTTGATGTTCACAGGACCCTAGGAAGTGATAAAGGTGGGGTGAGTGGCCAGCTGTGAGTAACAGTGCTCATCAAATAGACTACTGCAAGGCAAAGCAGCAAAAATTCCTCTGTGCCTGCCAGTTAGGGAAGCAGCTAACTCTGAAACTGCATGCTCAGAAAACTCTTACTTTGCTCACCCACCCAGAGTTTCTTATTGTCATCTATGACACAAGTACAGATCTATTTTGGGCAGTGGTTTTAACATAAGGGGATGAATATCTAGATATTTTCCACTGGAAATGTACTGCTGTAAGCATTAAAATTGAGCTGCCTCTCTTGGGCCACTCTGAAGTTATCCATGGACCTTTCCCAGCCTCTGCCAGAAAGCAGCCACTGAGGGGGAGTTTTAAGGCCAGAGATCTAGTGTCTAGATAGTTTCCTGAAGAATGGTCTCTACAAGTTAAGATGCTAAGCACAAAGACAAGCCAAACTGGCTGAGTTCTGAGCTTACCTGTGCTGGATGGGTTGGTATTGGTCAGCTGATGCTCCAGAAAGGCAGAAATGGATATCCAATTTCCTTCCCTGATATGCGGCTCCTTCCCTGGATATGCAATCTTCACTGAACACTTTGGTAGTTGGTGTCATCCCTCTGCAGAGGTGCTGAGAAGACCTCAAGACACTGATCCCAAAAGGAAGGTGACATGACTAAGGTTGTCTATATGTTTTAAGAGAAGAAAACTGTGGAGGTTTTTTTTTTTTGTGAGAGTGGTGGAAGGCAAGCTGCTCTTATTTTGCCTCAGGTGCTTTGCACAACTAGTGCTGCAGCAAGCTCTGCACACACACACACAGATGCTGTCGAAGGCACTGTGCAGCCACACATCACCTCTCCTTTGGAGAGCCTTAGGTCCTGCCATCAGGTGAGGAATTCACCTGAGGCTTTCCACTGTCAAACAGAGTAAGCAGAACTCACATGAAATCCATGGGATCTTGTGGTTGTGGTGCATTCATTTAAGCACAGCACGAGCCCTTTAGTGGTGGTTTAAATTTTAGAAAACAAACAGAGCAGTAGAGGAAGGATAGAGGTAAAGTGGAGCATTGGGTGTCTTCCACTGCAGATATTTAAATGTTCTAAGTGTTCTGATGGTTTGTGTAATGACACTTAAAATTTTTTTTTTTTTTTTTTTTGGTAAGCAGTGAAAAACATCAATCCTGCTCTGGGAAAGACTGTGAACACCCTTATAAACAGGAAAGTGATATGAAGCAATTTGAGAGAGATTAAAGAATGTCTGGAAAACAACAGTACAAGTTCCAACTTGGAAAAATGCAAACTTGAGAAGAACAACTTGAAACTCAAATATGCAGCAGGAATAAATTGTGTTGAGGAGATCTAGGAATGATAGCAGCTAGCTGATTGGAAATGGTATTTCTTAAGCTGCAGAAGTGGGCAATGTGTGGGAAGGCACCCTCTTACATATGGGAAGGCAGAGCATGTGGAATATTGCTCTGAGTCCCGTGTATTGCACTTCTAGTCAGAGGCATGCTGGAGGGCATTCAAGAACAGCAACCAAAAAAACAGGAGAGACATTGTCTCTGAATATGCCATTCCTAAATTTTTCTTCATGAAGTAGTCAGAAGATGACAAAGAGGGACTGTCACCAGTGTTAGAAAAAATTAAATTATAACCATATTTACTTAAGAATGTATGCAGGGGGATAATCAGGAGTACTGGGAGTGTTCCTGTAAAAGCAACATTGAACTGAATCTCAGAAATGTCCTCGATGGAGAGATGTGCAATGCCTTGCAAGGAAGTGATGGAAACTTCATTCCTTGGGGACATCTAACACTTGACCACACAAAGCACTAGGAAGTCTATTAGGGGAAATGACTGCATTGGATGGTGGGGGAAGTTTGATACAAAAGATCACTTTCAATTTATCTGAATATATGATATAAATGGGAAAATATGTACCAGGATGTTTGTGATTTCCACATTCAACAGGCTTAAGCTGCTTTTCATTTACAGTAATGAGAGACCAATTTATTCCCAAAAGGTTCCTCTTTTTCCCACTCTACCAACTGTACCTTTCCTAATTTGTGCTGTGAAGCAATAACCTTAGAGCACAGAGGACTGGTGGGCTTTTTCTCAGAATAAGCAATGAATAAGCAATAGTTTTATCAGAAAATCTCATTTTCTGGATGGGTGATGCCAAAACATAGGGCAGAAGGTGGTTATGTTGACTTACTGGGTATCACCTCAGTATGATGTTCCTTCACTGCAAAGCATCTTGGTGTTCTCCATGGAGTCACCTGGCTTTTATCAGCTCCCACATGGGTCAAGAGCCACTTGTGTTTGCCATTATAATTGGCCACCAGGATGAGTTGCCCGGGTTGTTTGATTGGAATGCTTAAAAGCCATGCTATGCCTACAAAAAGACAAACAGAAAGTTATACAGGCAACAAAAAAGAGTTCACAGCCACGATTTTTGGCAAAGCACACCCCTCCCATCTGTGGAGGCGCCTCCCCATCCCACCGGGCTCACAGCAAATGTCACATCCCTGTTGGCTCTGAGGGCTTTCAGTGTTGCTGAGGCATTGGGAGAGCAGGTGGGCAAGCCGTAGCTTCAGAGCAATAGGAGCTAACCAGGGAGAGGGGAAAAAGATGGAAATGTGCATCTGGCTGTACTGCAAACCCAGCCTCCAG
Source organism: Taeniopygia guttata (assembly GCF_048771995.1). Lineage (NCBI taxonomy): Eukaryota > Metazoa > Chordata > Aves > Passeriformes > Estrildidae > Taeniopygia > Taeniopygia guttata. Next base: position 60,031,015 of record NC_133025.1, read on the forward strand.
CAGCTGCTCCAGAGGTGCCCCTCTGCTGCAGCACTGGGTCAGCCCTGTGCTCATTAGCCTTGACAGCTGCCCTTCTATAATCTAAAGCTGTGCTTGGGAGATAAGGGCTTTGTGTACTGCTTACAAACAGCGAGGCTGGAGTGAAAATTCACAGGGCTGGAAGGCAGGGAGTCTCTTTTCAGCTACATTGAGAAAGCCATAGAAAGGGTGAGGGCTCCTTCTCTCTGCAGATTCAAAGCAGCTTCTCCTCCAGTCTCTCACAGGGCACTTGTTTGTGCTTCGTGTTCTGCCCCCGCCTACACAAATCTTGCACTGAAAGGTTTTTCTTGCTCTGTTCTGGAGTCACTTTGGATGCATTGAACTCTCCCAAGTGCTTTGTACTTCTGACAAAGCAAGGTGCTTGTATAACATTGCTGAGGGGGAGAGAAAATAGCAGGATTGGAGGAAAAACACTTACCTTGAGAAACTTTTAAGAATCTAGTTTTATTTTGTGTCTCAGATCAAAGGCTGATTTACTCTTGAAATGTCCACAGTTCCTTGGTATTTGTCTTCTTGCGCCTCTTCGACTCTTAACTGGTTTGGAAAATTCCCATGTTTATTCACTGTGAGTCCTGAGAGCCCTCCCACCACCATTCTTGCCCTGCATATTATCAGATCTCAGGGAAAAGCTGGACCTAGCAAGTTCTTTCTCATTAAAAGAAAAAGGAAAATCTAACACTTCTATGTGGGTGAAATGAATAGAGCTGCAGTGATTCACAGTAAAGGACAGGTAAGAGTTTGGTAAGAGAATATTGTCTAATATAGGTATGGGATTTGTCTAACATAGTTTAATAGGTATGGGTAAAAGAATATTGTCTAATAGCCTTGGAAGTCATCTAAAGATATAGCAGTAAGAATGGAGACATCAGCTACAGAAGGGTGCACAGCCTTTGAGCTGCCTACTCTCCTGTCTGCCAGCTTTTGTGTTCTCTCACACTAATATTCCTTTTCACTCACCCACCTGCCTTGTGGTTTTCAGTGGGCTTCTCGAGGCAAACGAGGTCAAAAACATGGGAAGCTAAACAATAGTGTTTCTAACCATTATCCTGTTTAGAGCAGTATTTTATCACTCTGATGCAGGATTTTACTCCATTGAACTCCATCCTCAGTGAGCACATACTAAATGTTACAAGAGCAGTTGTAGCCCAGGACCTGGTGGGGACATAGGAAATCAAGCAGAGGAAATATCAGAGGTGTACTCACAGCTACAGAGGGTCTGTGGAGGTCCCCAGAGTGAGGAATTGAAATAGCAAGCTGTTCGTCTTTGATTCAGCATTCTTACTGGACTCCAGCATTCAAACTGTTTTCCATTCCTGAGGATTCTGTGTCTCATCTCTCAAATACAGCATCTCCTTGTCTGGAACCATGGGACCTTGGTATGGCCATCCTTCTTTCACTTGTACTGAAGCATCCTGGGTGCTGGCAACGTTGATCCTCTCAAGTCTCCTAAACAACAACCTCTTTTTTGGATCCTTGCTCTGACCACTACATTGCTCATCTCTTTGCTTAATTTTGCTGGACGACTCCTTCCCACTTTTGCTGGCCCTACCCTTCTTTGAGCAAACAAATCGATCCCCCAGGGGCCTTTTGCAAAGGTGACCTGGATGTCACACCCCAAAACCCTATTCTGGCTGGGACACATTCCTCTCAGGTGTGTGCAACAACATTTTCCTCTCCTTTGGATCTCCAAAAAGCTGCCACTCCCCACACTTCACCAGCATGTCAGGAGCTGAGGCTGCCTGGTCACTGCCAAGTATAGCCCTTGTATTAGTGATATTTTGTCCTTCCCTCTCTCCTTCACATGAACCTAAACAAAAGTGAGATTGTACAGAAGATATTCATGTGACTTCATTAATTTCAGGCTACTAAATCAGATGGAGTCAGTTGGGTTCCCTACAGAGTCAATAAAGGAAGACAACATCTAATAAACCTCCTAAGTTGTCCTACTCTTCTCCACCGATTGCATAAGGAGCTTATTTATCTAACTTAGGTAACAAATATATCCCCCTGATGATAATAATAAAAATATCACCCTTCCTGTCTATGCCTAGCTTTTTCTCTGAGAAATAAAGTGTTGGGGAATTATGTGTGTAGTAAAGAAAAGCAGCCACAGGGAGCAAGGAGGAGAGAAACTGAGGGGAGATGAGAATGAGAGACTGGGGTGATGTGAGAGGAAGAACAGGAGATGAGATGAGGTAGTTGAAAGGATCCTCAGGAACAAGATAACTGCAGAAGAGACATGTAAGGAAAAGAGAAGTGAGCAGCGGGAGGCAACGTGATGCTTATCAGAGGAGTGTTTGGGAGTGGGCAGGAAGGAAGCAGCCACCAGGAAGGAAAGATACATTCAAAGTGATACCAAATGTGAGTCTGGGGTAGAATGGCCAGCTGTGATACTAAAAAGCCTGAGAAGGGAAGGAAAGGGGAAGAGGAAAGGGAATAGGAAGGGGAATGAAAGATAGTGAGTTCAGGAAACACATTCTTACAAACTTTAAAGGAATGACACTGTGCTAGAGGAAGGTTTGGTTGAATGCAATAACAGAAATGGTCAGACAGGAAAAAAACCCAAACCAGCTCTAAGTGAAGGACAAATGAACAGAGGAAAGGTGTTAAAAGTAGAGTAGGCACAGAAACCAAGGGTCTTGGCTTGCTGTCTTGGAGTCTTTCCAGGGACTTTTGTGGAAGCAGATTTGGGCCTGGAGCATTTGAAATTACTGTTGCATAAATTTTAGTCAGAACTCATTCTCATAATTCCTATGTAAAAATTATGTATCTTCAAAGCTTTTGTGGATCTGTATGTATGCAACCCCAACCCTGCAAATCCCTGCCCTGTAAAATCCTAGCTGATTGCTGCACCCTCTGGGGACTGCATAGGATTTGAGGTCTCCAAGTATGTAAACACTTGCTGTTTGGGTTGCACCTTGCCACTGCAAATAGATCCACTCACCTACAAAGTACAGCAGCTTAACTCTCTGTAATATAGATACAGGTCCAAGGTGTCACAGAGTGGACCCAAGACTTCTAGCTGTCCACACAAAGCAGCAGTCTCCAGATGGAATGTTCCCTGTATTCTTTACTGAATTTCTGATCTGTGATTTTGGAAGGCTGTTCCCTACCAGACTGTTTTGGCCCTTTCTTTCCTTCATCCCCTTTCCTCCTAAGGAATGACCACAGTGCCTCTGAAAGTAAACAAAGCACAGGACAGGTTTGGCAGGGCCTTTCAAAAGAAAAATATTCCCTCTCCATCTGAGTGGTTATGAATAATGTTCTCCATAGCACATTTAGTTCAGACTTCAAAGCCGTTGTAGCTGAAGTTGTGTCAAAGTTGATTTGAAACACAGACTGACAAAATGAAATCACTCACAGCAAATACAATTCTTGGCCAGAACAGATTTTCAGAGTATCTGTGGCCACCTGGGCTAATTTTATCAATTATTAGATTTCTCTGCTCAACACCCCCTTCTGGCTTTCTGTCCATCCTTGCTCTTCCATAGGGAAGTGTGGCTTTTAATGCTGCCTTAAGAAAGACAAAGGGTGCAAATCTGCTGAGCATCTTCAGAAATGGTCCCTCTGCAGCACCATCAGCACCTGGCACTGCTGCCCCGGGCACTGCCATCCCAGTGTGATGACTTTTCTCTGGGCTGCAGTAATTTGCCTGCTATCGAGCTGTGTTTGATGAAGATCAGAGCTGAAAACAAGGTTAGATGAAATCTGCTTGGTTAATTTGTGTACCTACCTCACCCTCTGTAAGCACGCAGCCTCTCACCCTTTGCCCTCCTCCTGAGAAGAGAGCACTTGCTGAGCCGAGGTGTATCGCCCTGCTCTGATGCCAGGGTGATCATCACAAAACAAAAAGCAGGTGAATGCAGGCAGCCAGCAGCCCCTCACAGCTGGATGGAGCCCAGTCACTGATAGGCATTTAGCACCTTGTGCTCCCTGGCCATGACACTGCCCTTTCCAATGTGTGCTCCTTCTCCAAGCCAGAGATGGCTCCATCCACTTGAAAAAATCCTCCAAAATGCAAAACTCCACAGGTAGACACAGCACACAGTTGGTGCAGAATGTTCAGGAATCCATCTTGCTGTTCTCACAGCAGGATGTGGGTTTTTTCCCCTTCTCTTGGCCACAGATGGATGGCACGTTGTCTGCATTTACCTCCTTTTGCTGTGGTTTTCTGACAGTGATAACCCCAGGGCTGCAGAACATGGATGGTCAGTACCCACCTGTGGACACGATGGGTTCTTGCCAAACTTCTGTGCCTGTCTGCTCTTCGGTGAGACCTTTGGGTGTCTCCTATAAACTGTAAGTGGCCTGCAATGGGTGTGGAGAAATTTTAGCACCTCTAGGCTCTAGAAGAAATGGCCCAAATCAGAATGATTTAAAAAAAAAAAAAAAAAAACCCACCCAAAACAAAGAGAGAGGACAGCAGAGTAAATTTTCTCTCTACAGTTGTAAGAGGGGTTTTGTGGAATTTTTGTAGAGGTAGAAATTGGGTTGAATTCTGTCAGGAGCTGCTGAGGCTGAAATCTGCTTTTGGCTCAGAGGCCACCTCAGATGAGAGGTGCAGACCCAGATTTTGGAAAAAATGCACGTGCCTCTGCTTTTGGATGCCAGCAACCTGTTTTTGCAGAGGCACTGAGTTGTTTTTTTGATCTCAGTAGGAGTTCTGAGTGCGTTAATGCTCATGCAAATCAGGCTGCAGGTATCTAAAGTCGGGCAGCCAAAAGCACAGGCGCCCCAAATTTTGAGGTTGTTTATTACATAATCACAGCTCAAAACCCTCTCTGCATTTAATTTTCCCATGTTGATAATACTGTGACTCTAAAATGTTCCTCAAGTGGACCCTGGGATGAAAGTTAAGCCTTCACTTAGCTGGAGAAAAAGGATCCCTGTCAGTGACAGCAGTACTTACTGTATTACAGGAAAAAGTGTATCAAAAGATCTGAAGTTCTCTTCTTATTCTCCTTGCCCATCCTATGTCCCTGGGTATTTTGAGTAAATTCTCTGTGGTCCTTGTTGTGCATACCAAAAATGGTAGTCTTGAAGACATACTCTGAGCTGTTCTTAGTGTTTGCAGCACCCAGCAGGGAGGTGGTCATAGTTTTGCTCAGTGGCTAAGGTGAATATTTTTCAGAGAAGTCCTGTTCAAGGCAAAGAGGATCAGAATTTTTTTCCCCTTGAAAAATTAAAAAAAAAAACCAAACAAAAACGAAAGCCAAGCATTTCTTATTATCTTAAAATGCTATACCTGATCCAGAGTGATCTAGTCTCCTTCTTATTCCTGTTAATTAATATCTTCCTTATAGAAATTTAGGTCAATCTTTAAATGAAAATTTCCATCCTGAAGTGAAAAAGCAAAAGGTTTCCATTTGACATTTCTGGAACAAAAAATTTTCAGGGATGCCAGATTAAACTTTTTCAATGCTACTTTTTTTTTTTCCTGCTTGTTTTCAGCTGGAACTCTTTGCTTCACTTGACCTGAACTTGCAGTTCTTGACAGTTAATCTGAAATGGCTTTTTCCCAGAAAATACACTATTCACAAAAATAGTTCATCCAGTTGAACTCAGGCAGAGGATTTTAGTTTCATCTGGTTGGTTACTGATTTTTAAACTGGCCAGCAGCCTGTAACCTGGTAGCCAAATTGTCAAATTGTTCTTTATTTCTGCTGAATGAACTTCTAGGAACTATAGTGAGTAAGCAGGGCCCTGTTTCATTAGGCAGCACACATCCATCTAAAGCCAAGCTCACCCGTGCTGCAAAGAGCATGTTTTTACCAGGTAATGAAATCAGCTGAACAAAAAGGTATTTGAGGGCTGCAAATAAACTAGAAGCTTCTGCTGAAAAGATAATTGAGAGAGCATGTGCCTTGTCCAAAGGAAATGAAAGCAACAAGAGCGTAAGGGTGAGAGACTGGGAGGTAACATGAAGTACATTACAGGTCCAAGGGATGAGGGTTGGAAAGTTTGGGCATTGGACAGCCTAGCTGCTCCCCCATGAGCACATGAGCAGCCAGCAAGGGCTCCTGCCTTGCTCTGCTCCACCTTATCACAGTCATAGCTCTGGAATACAGACATCACACATATTTGATCCTGAACAAAACCTGACTTGGATCAGCACACCTGATGCAATTTTCCTAGGGGATCCTGGGTGAAGTACTGGGACTAAAGGTTGCCTCTCTGTCCTCACCCCCAGCTGGACACAGCCAGTGCAGGCCTTCCCCTTGGGGTCCCTGGCAGCCCACGCCCAGCCCAGAGCCCCATGCACTGGGGTTACTGACTCCACTTGGGGCCCCTCAAGAATGAAGTCCCAGCCCTGCAGCTCAGCTGCTGGTAACTCCTGTGAAATCCTGCTGTGCGGTGAACAGGGGATAGTAGGATCAATACTGACCAGCATTAAAAAATTACTGCATGAAAACAAAATGAAGTTGAAATATTTGCTGCAACTGCTTGTGGAGGATTATGCCTTGTGGTTTCTTCCTTTGTCTGGACTGGACATGCCAAGATACAGCTGAGACTGAAGCTCCTCTTCTAGATGAGGATGTTGCTTTGGGCAGGCACTGCCTGCACCTGCCTTAGTGTCTGAACATGAACCATCACCCATTGCTCTCAGTCTGTCTGGTGATCGTAGCTGGGCTCTCATGCTGCTGATGGCTGCTGAGTCGGTGCTTCTGCATTCAGCGTTGGAAATGGATGTTCCAGTTCCCACCTGGGCTCAGGTGTTTAATGTCCATCTGGTTTCAGTCATGCTGTGCCAGTTTATCACACCGAGTTACAGACCCCTGCTTCTGGGGAAGGTTCTTTGGGGAACAGCACACCATCACTGGCAGGAGCAGAAGCAGCTGCAGATCTAAGCTGGTTTTTCTGTGATCCTTCTGCCGTGAGTGCGTGCAGCTGTAACTTTCAGAAGGCTCTTTCTCATTTTATCTTTGTCTCCTTGATAGAATGAGCAGTCCCTGAGCATCCTTTTCTCCCTTCCTCAGTTTGAGAGATCAGCTTTGCCTTTGTGGCTGTAGCTATCGCACTGAATTCCCCACCTTACCAGCTGAACTGGCTTCTTGAAAGTGAGTCCATATAGGAGGTGGGATTTAGTTTTGCTTAGTTTTAAAGAAGAAAAATATTTGTACATTTTATACATAGGCTAAGGGCCCACACAAGGAAAAAGTTTCTAACTGTTCCTGATGCAATGTGTTTGGGAGTGAGAAAAAAACGTGGGTGGGGAATACAACACCTATTGCAATTATCCTCCTTGCATGGGGAGGGAAGAGAACAAAAGCAATTTGTCTTTGGCAGGCATTTGTGCCTTTATGCTGGGCTCTGAAGTTGTTGGCTATCAATGCAAATAAAGATCTGCACACCTAGTGTCATACTTATGTAAAGATGTAAAAAAAAAATAAAAAATAACAACAGCTCGCAGAGTTAATTTAATTAATGACTACTCACATGCTGCTAAGTGACAAAACTGAATCCCCAAAATCCCCTCAGTGTCTTTCTTGGACTCACCAGGCAGCAAAGGACCAGAAGGGTTCAAGGTGAGGGGAAATGTCTCGGGGCAATCAGGGACATTAGGAAAGTACCTACTGCTTCTGTGAATAGAGCAACACCCACCTACCTTGCATCATCTTTCCCCAGCTCATCTTCACTGAGGCTGTGAAGATCAAAATACTGGTGTGAGCTGGCAGGTGAATATCATGGGGATTTCAGAGCCTGGAAATTTCAGCAATCTTGTGTGGAGGTGGTTACTCCTGTGGCCAAGTCTTCATCAAATATGAGATGATGCTGGAAGCGTGTGTCACACTGCCGAGGAAGCATCCAGGAGACTGTGCTGTGTTTTGGATAATCAGATATAACATGTACTGATGTTAACTTTCTTTCCAGTGGATTTTTATCTTGGAAAAGATGGGGCTTCTCTCTAAAGCCTACACACATGGTGGTCTTGACACAGTGGCAGACAACAGTACTGTTTGGAGATACATGGTGCTCCTGGGTGAATAAAGGGGCAGCACAAATGACTCAGGGAACTTGGGTGTCCTGTATGAATCATGGAAGTGCTGCTTGCCTTCCATGTTCCTCTGCCCCCCCATGAACCCCCCAACAAAGGAGCTACAGACTCGTTTGAAACAAGACTGCTGGGTCACGGTCAGATGGCTGCACAGAGCAGTTGGGGAGGTCATAATTGAAAGGTAGAAAGTAAGTGGTGAGGGCTGCAGCTGAAAGCCTCAGAGAGCAGTGCACATATGAGCTCTTCTGAAGCACAGATAGCAGAACAGCCACACTGTCTGACAGTAGGCAAAGAGTGCCCCAGGAATTTACTTTTCCAGCCTGGTTTGCTCAAAAGTGAAAATATTCGTGGGTGTGTTGGGTTAGATGTCATGGGAGGCAGATGGCCACGGAGAGCTGGCCCAAGTGGGATGCAGCTGGGCTGTGGTTTCCCACTCTGCTCCCCACTTTGGGACGCTTTTTCCCCACTATCCATCTTACAGCAGCATTGCTGTTTATGTGGTTGGGCAGTGAGTCAGACTGAGGAGCTGAAAACCAGCCTCTTCCTTCTGTGCAGGTTATTTTCACCAGGTCAGTGTGCATGGCAGCTGCCAAAGGGCTGGTGCTGGCACCAGGAGGGAGGTGAGAGTACGTGGGACCACCTGCATGTATCAGGCTAACATCTGAGGCTGCAGAGAGAGACTCCTCATTGTAGATTAGGGTGAGGCAGGTTGTGTTGCTGCTCCCAAGGACGTGTAACAGGAGCAGAAAGAACTGGGGAACTGGTTCTTTACTGGTTTTATCCCTTTTCCCCCTTGTTAGTTGTATATGGAGCTATGTGTTCCTCTGCTTTCTGCAGGTGCTCCTGGCAGCAGTGTATTGTCTCCTGCTGCTTTGTAACAAGTACTCATGGTTGCCCCTGGGCTGACACCTCTTCTTTCTCACGCAGGTGCATCCATTCCTGTAATTAGATGGATTTACCAATATGTTCTCAATTTGGTTAAACATTAAGACATTGTCAATTTTCACAGAGGCAAAAGGCAGCCAGCACACTCAGAGACAGTTCCTGTCTCCATAGTCTGTGAATTTTATTCAATTTTGTTTTGTTTCAGCATCCATAAGATTTTAATTACAAGCAAATCATTTGCCCAATTGGTCACATTATTACCACAGCTCTTAGTTTGGTGGAGGACAGGAGCAGATCTCACCTCTGACATGTCCCCACTTCTGGCAAAGCTGGACTTAGGGAGAGACTCAGTTATAGCCCAGAGCCTGTGATTTTTTCATGTGGCTTCCTAGGGATGCTGCCAACACTGCAGTGAAACAGGAGATCAAAAGAGAAAAAGACAACAGGACATTTACTCTGTGGATTGGAAATTGCTCACTCATTGCATACAGACCACATGTGGCTGTGACCCACAGGAGGCATCTGTCTTACATAAAAAGAACCAAGGTGGAAGAAGTAGAAGTGAACTAGATGCTTGTTTTCTGATTAGGACTGTTAAATTGCTCTTGAAGAGGTGAATGAGTCAATTTTCCCCTTTGCTTTTCTGGTAATAAGCCTTGGGGTCTAACGAGCTCATTACAAACAGCCTTGTGCTCCATCACTAACAGGTGAAGAAGAGCAGAATTTCTCTTCCTTCCCTTTCCCCTCTGCAGCAACAGCAGCTACAGCTGTTCAGCAAAGCCTCACAACACTTATCTTTTGGAAAAAAAAAGAAAAAAAAAAGGACAAAGGCTTCCCAACCACAAGGCTTGGTTGACATTTTATGGAGGAAGGATAAAAAAGGACAGAGCTGAAACACTTCTCTCTTTTGTAAACAAAAGCTGGGAGAAAAACAGTTGTTTTGAATTTAAAGAAAATGTTTTCATTCTGGCTTTTCAGCGGGGACTGAGCATCTCCCCTCTACCCCTTCCCATGCAAAATCCATGGGTTTTGTTGATTTCAATGAAAACTGTAGATTAATCAGTCCTTTAGGAAGTTGGACCATAGCTTCCTAAGTCTTGAGATGGACTTGGCTTGTTTTTTTGAAGTGGGTCCTTTGTTTTGTACAACAGCCTTTTGCTGTGAAATTATTTCTATTGAAACTCTTCCAGTTGGGAAACAGATGACTTGACAGCACTGGATGCCTCAGTCCTTGAGAGGCCTTAGGTCTGAGGCTGGTTTTGTACTGTCAGTTCATCTGTGTTGGGATTTGATGGATGTCAGGACTGAATACAGGTCTCTGCAAAGTACCATCAAAATAAATTGTTGTGGTTTTCACTCCAGGGTGGGAATTGACTTGGTTGAGAAGGTTGCTGTGAGGGTGTCCTGGTTTGAAAAGCAAAACCAGTGAGAGGCTCTAAGTTAGAAAAAGGGAACAAAGAACCAAATATATATAATAGCACAAAAGAAGAACCACTGACAGAGTCGGAGATACAACCTGACACTCGCTGGCTGGGGTGGTGGTAGCAGATACGGCTCTGTCCAAGCAGGGGTCCTGTAGACTGATGGAGTTTCCCTCTGGAGGTCCAATGCAGAGAAGGTCTCAGCTGTTCCCCTTGGAAGAGAGGATCTCCTTGCTGTCTGCACAACCCCTTATATCCTTGATGGCATCATTTGGCTCCTCCCTCTGGGCGGAGCATCTCACAAGGGAATGCTGTGATCTTATCAGTCATGTGACTAAAAGAACAGCTCCTCCTGGAGGGACTTATCTGAGTCACGAGATAAGGGAAAAAAAAAAAAAGGAATTGCAGCTTGAGGTGGTAATGGAATACACCCCAATATTATAACCTAGGACAGAGGGTTAAGTTTTACTTTTGTAGTAAACCCTCAATTTTTCCTGGGTAGGATGTATTTTATGGACACTGCGCAGATCTCTGTGTTGCACAAACTTTATACAGCCCTGATTTCCACTGGCTTTAGCAAAGCTAAATGGAAAAAAGGGATACATTTTAATTCAGGAAATGACTAACCTTTGGTACAGAGGAGGTGAAGTCCTCATTTTGCAGGCCTTTGAATAGAGGCCTGCTCAGATCCTGCAAGCACACATTGGCCAAGTGAAAGTTACTGACCTTGGCGCTTCTGTGGTGAACACTCCCCACTTTCCTTGTTGGATCATCCAAACTGACTTTGCTTGCCTCAGCTTTCATGCAACCCCTGCTTCTTTTCCTCGCTTTCTTCTGATGGGTCATGCACTCACATCTTTCCGCAGCCTACTGGAAACAATGTCTGCTTTGTTTGAGCTGTCTTCAGTTCCTTCCCTTCACCTTGTCAAACACCAGGAAGGGTTGACTTGGAAACTTTGTCCATTTAGCAGAACTTGGCTTCAAGTCAACAACCCCAGGCTAACAGTGTTTATCAGGCAGTAAGAGATCAATTCTAATTCCTGAACAGTTATCATTCTTCCTGTTGTGGCTGTTCTCCAGCACTTTGAGATGCTGGGAAACTTTATGCAGAGGTGTTTGCAGGAGGCAGAGAGATTGATGTGTCCCTGCAGGTTTTACAACTGATTGTATCAGCCACAACAACCTCTGCTGTCCTATAGATAGGGTACTGTGCTTTCCTTTTTCCCCCCTAAATGTTTGTGACACAAAGAGGGTCTGCCTGGTTTTAAATTGATATCTCAGCCGGGTCCTGTGCTGGCACTGAGGATGGAGGAGATGCACACACTTGATTTTGTTGACAAATAGACAACACTGAAGAAAACAGGTATAGTGCTCCAATTCTCTGTAGCAATTGCCAGATTACTTCTTTCCCACTTGTACATTTTGCCTGCCCCAGTCTGCCAAGAATCCCAAGAAATGGGTGTCCTGCAGAGTAACAACCTAAGCCTTGCCCTTCACTGGACATCTAGCCAGGGGTGGAGAGATGGTCAGTAAGCAGACAGGTTGCCCGAGTTTTGATGACTAACCCAGGAAAATGGTCATTAAGCACTGTTAGTGCTGTCCTTTTGAGCAAGTGAGGGCTGTTACAGCAGGGCTACAACAGTGCTGCCAGAGGGAAGGAGGAAAAAGGCTGTTTCACGCACTGGTGACATTGGCACTGTTAGACCCAGCTCAGGCTGAGCTGGTTGCTGAGCATCCACACCCCATTCCCCTTTTTTCAAGGCAACAAGGTGAGGAAAGAGCACGGAGGGATGAAGGCAGGGAGAGAGGCTCTTGCCCCTCTTTTGCTGCTCTGACTTCAAAATTATATAAAACTTCTCCGTTGATTGTGGAAAACAGGTAGGGACACCTAGAATGAAGAAACAGATGTGATTTTGTTCACCATTGGCACAGTCCTGTCTTACATTTTGTGCTGGAGTTCTGGCTGCCCTGGCATTGACTTCTTCACACCTCACATCCTTAGTTATGTTGGAAGTGGGTCCTGGGAAGTTCATCCTCACCTGGCTCTCTATTGGGCTCTTAGGAGCTGCTTGGGGTGGTGAAAGCTTGAACCAGGCTGCAAACCTTCCCTTCCTCCCTCTGCAGCCTCCCCCTTGCTGGGCATGGCCAGATGGCAACGTGCAGTGGGACATTTCTTCTGAAGTAGCTCATGAAGTTGCATCTTTCTCCCATCAGGTGGATGTAATTTAGCTCAGCCTGCAGTTCTGCATGGTGAGCAGGCTGCAGCAGAACTGAGCAAGGTGTGCCTGTGGCGAACCCAGTGTAACCAGCAGATCCCCGGGTGTGTGGGAATCCAGGATGGGCACACCTGACATGTGGCAGATCCACCTGTTCCTGTGCTGTTAGAATACTTACACTGACACACCAACCTTTTCTTTCAGGTGATTAACGAAGCACGTTTGGTTTTGGGCTTCATGCTGTGGCAGTGCATCCTTTCTCTCCTCACATCTTTTTTAAGTGGCTCTTTCTGTATTGCTTGGAAGTTTGAAATCCATTGCTTGGGTTTCAAACTGAGGTCAGTGTTTGCTCTCTGGAGCAAGGATGTGTTTGTTTGGTGTGGCTTTTGGTGGCATCTCTGGAGCAGGGATGTTCAGAAGCCCCTCAGAGGCCTCACGCTGTCAAAAGCAGCAGAAGCCCCACCATGCAGGAGACAGGGACAGTGAGGAGCAGTTTGTCTCACCTCATCTTGCTCTCCCCTCACCTCCAGGTTAGGGATGACCACTTGAAAATGCAGTCCTGCTATGCTGGAAGAGACAGGCTGGGTTTCTAGACTGGTTTGCAAAGATGAGTATTCTTCAAAAGCTCTTGCTCTCACAGTCTGTGATCTGGCCTGTTAAGCCGGCTAAAAAGATGCATCAGTCATCACAGCAACTAAGGTTTGGTTTTTCTTTTTTCTTCTACATCCACTCCAAGAGAAGGAAGCAGAACCAGGTGCATCCATCCAGTCATTAGAGGAGTACTTGGCTTATCTTTCAGGACAGACAGCAAAGTAAATATTTCAAGGGATAGCTGTAACTTTTCAGCCCTACCCAGGGAAGATCAAGGCACTGCTCATACTTGTTTGGGCAGGGGAAGCCTGCAGGTTTAATTTCCTGATGGAAAACAGCTGCTGTGTGCTGCTTTTAGGTACCATGTCTCCTAAAAAGAAATAGCCTTGTAGCAATGATTGCACCAACAAATTTGGCATTCCTGCTTTTATATTAAATTTTTTTTTATTGAGATGATGTAATTACAAGCATTTAAAAAATTATTTGCAACTCACTGGCCCTGAGAATAGGCTTGTTTGTTTCTGTTTTGTTACATTCATTTGATTCAGTCCCTTAGCCCCACACCTTAAAAAAACAAAAGCCTTCATCAATAAAAACACTAGAATTTTATTTTTTTTTAAAAAAGACCTCAAACGCTGGATTTGCGTACAGTTGCAGTCTGACAAAAAGGATCTGGAGAATGCATATGTGGAGTTTGAAATACGGGGAGGATGGCAGCAACTTAGTGTTCACAGAAAGGTCCCAGTAGTGTTCTCTGGATGGAGAGACAGTCAACAGGTTTCAAACTTTATTCAAGAAAATATTCTGCTGTGGAGCTGCAGCATGTCCCAGCTGACTGACCTGTGGCTTGCTGAGGCTTGTAGCAAGCTGAGGACAATGAAAGTCCCACTTAACCTTTGCATAACCACTAAACCGCTCAGAACTTTGCGGGGTGCTGAGGTTGGCAGGGATCTGGTCAAACCCCTCTGGCCAGGCAGGGCCAGCCAGGCGCAGCTGCCCAGGACCGTGTCCAGGTGACTTTTGTGTGTCTCCAAGAACAAAACGCTTTCTCCCTTTCCCCAATCGCTCTGGTGGCAAAGGCAGAAAGTTTGGCTGTTTTGCTGCTGGCAAATTCTACACTGGGAAATCAGAAACTGGGGGAGGGGAGGAAGGCAGGTGTCAGTGTTGGTGGAAAGACAGTGTTACCTTTGCTAGCCCTGGCAGGCAGCGATGCATTCCTATGGCTCAGGATGTTAATGCTGTTTTTGCACTCCCATGGATCTGCCAGTGGATGTGAGATCAGTGGGAATCTCTCTCCTGCAGTTGCTCTCGTCTGCCTACTTTTTTATTTTTAGTCATACCTAGTAAACTCACTTCAAGATCCCAAGAGCAGTTCAAATCCTGCAGTTCCCACCCAGGCCCAAGGCCCTGCAGCCCTGGCAGCTCCAGTGTCACCCACACCATTCCCTTTGGCACCTGGAGAGCTGGCAGGTGACAGGAAGGGCCTCTGTGGGACTGGCCTCTTCCAAGGTCAAAGGCTACTTTCATTCCAGCTAGCATCAGCCTTGAGAGAACTCCTTCTCTGTGGTTCTGATGATGTTGTCTTAAGATGTCCTTTATGCGTGAACTGGGAAGTTTCCAACAGCCACAAACATTTCTTCCCCTTTGACTGAGATTTTGCAGTGGAAGTGATTGCATTTTTTTGTAAAGGTGAACATTTCCACTACAAAGCTTCCCTACAGGACAATGCGTTAATTTTCCTGTCTTACCCGGTGCTGAGGATGGACCTAATTTGATAGATAATGGTGAGGAAATGGGTGGATTGTCTCTTGTTCTCTGTATTCTGCAGTGTGCACCTTGGCCATGACAAAAAGCTGTGACTCATCAGAGCACTTTATACAGAAAGTCTCTATTGGTTTTGTTTTGGTCCCTCACCATCTTGTAACAGCAGGACAAAGAACTGCAGTTACGCAGTTGTCTAGACCACAGCAGTCAAGAGGATGAATCATCTGCAAAAACTTTCTACCACTGGACAACCAAGGATCCAGCCAGAGCCTTTCTTTAGATTGGTACTTCTGATTACACTCCATCTATCAAATCCACCACTTCACTCCAGCTCCTGAGACCTGGCTGCAAGCTGGGGGCCCTTGAGCAATGTGACAGAGTAACTCCTTGGGCCCTTGGTCTGAAGGGACCTTAGGTTTCAGATCTGTGACTACTGAAGTCCCACGTCTCCCAATCTCACGCCTCATGAGCTCCAAGGACTTCAGAGTCACAACAGAGACAGGTGACACATTGCTAAAAAACACTCCCCTGTCCATTATTTTGAGGCAGAACAGATCTAATATGTGGTGTGCTGGGACTTTTAACTTACTGAGATTTTATAGGAAAATGTGGCTAGGCAAAGCTCAGGGAGAAATGTACACCCTGTCATTCCTCATCAGATACTGGCTCGGAAAAATCTCTCCTTGTTGTACGATGCTTATCTACACCCTTAACAAAGCTGTTCCTTCTACGACCTGTGACTCAATATTAAGTCTTTGGTGAGATTGGCCTATCTCTGTTTAAACACAGGGGACACTGTTCATTGCAAAGTGACATTTTTTCCTGGATAGATTAACCCTCTTGTTAAATACATGGAAAGAGCAAATGTTGTGTTGGTTTAATAGCTGATAAAAGCTCTATCATGGGAATGTACCTTGTTTTTTGGTTGAAATGGATTAGATTAGCATTTTGATTTTTTTCCAGATCTAGTTTCTTTTATGTTTCCATTAAAGAGGCTTTCTGCTTTTAATGCACTGCTGTGGACGTGCTTTCTTTCAGGCACCATGTGATTCCTGCAGTTTTCCTATACAGCTCCTACCTCTGCAAGCATCATTTCTGCTAGATCTTCCTTCCATTCAAAGGACCACTGCTGATGGATCACTGGACACCACAGACATTCCTGTCCTGGTGGTTCAAGCTGTGAAATGAAACAGGCCAGCAGTTTCTCTTGTTTGGGCATCAAGGCCTGCTGAGCTTTCTGTGACCAAACTAGATATATCTCTTTGCCTAATGCCAAACACCCTCAGTGCAGCAAACCAAATGGAGGCATCTTGCAACCAGAACAAAACCCCAAACCAAGAAAGCAACACGGGTGTAGGGTTTGTTTTTCTCTTGTCTTAAATCATGTTAAAAACAGGCAAGCTGGGACAAGCTTCCTTGATGGCAGAGCTGTAGGATGGGGGAGGGCAGTGGGAGGCATAAAAAACAAAAACAAAAAACAAATCCCAAAACAAAGCCAAAATCAATTACAAGATATAAGTATAGCTATTTGGTCTCTAGTTCTCTAACATCAGATTTTGGAGTGGTGAATCATCTGCCTCTCCAGCAGCACAAAATGATCCTGGAGAGGCTTCTGAGTAATACAAACCATGTGATGAGTCCCTTTGCTTTCTCCCTGTGATGTAAGGAACAGTACTTCACCTTTCACCCCAAAATTGCTAGCAGGTATGAGAAACACCCCTTCCTTCTGTAATTACAGATGTTTCAGTCTTTCCTTTTTATAGAAAACTCTGAACTGAAATTCAGAACTCTGCGTTGTGAATATACTGGGGAGGACTATATATATATTTATATATATATGGAACTTTTAGATATATATACACATATATATATATGTATTTGTCCCCACCCTCCCTTCCCCCTCCTCCATTCTATCACTTCTTTGCTAGAAGGAGGGAAAATGTTAACTGATAGTCACTTGCAAAGGTTTGTCACATTTATTTTTCTCCTCTCTGGAGCACTTAGGTGATTGGTTTTGGTCCATATTCCAGCAGTTAACAGCCACTCGGAGCACTCTGTGTGAGCCCAAGCTATGTGGGGATGACAGCCCAGCCTACATGTGAAGGGTGTCTCCTCTTCATTTGACAGGTATGTGTGAGAAATTCTTTTGGTAGCTTCAACACATTTCCCAGTGGCAGCACAGATAAATTGATCCAAGCAAACTGGAAGCCTTGAGCAAATCCCTTCTGTGTTGCTATTGTTTATGCAGTGTTGTGTCATGAGACTTGAACAGAAAATAAGAGCACTCTATTTCCATAGGAAAGCCTTCTAAAAACAAAAAACCAAAAAAGAAGAAGCATAATCTGATGTCTTGTCCCATGTGAGATAAGGAAAGTCAAACTGCATGTTTATTAGGGAAAAAAATGTCCAAAAACCCCCAAAACTGAAACAAGCCAAAAAGAAAGAAAAAACTCGAGGGAGACTCGGTAGAAGAGCAAAGCAGTGCGTAAGTCCGGGCCTTCTCCCCTTTGCTTTCCTGCCAGCACCACTTCTGCCGGTTAGTTAGCTTTGTTAAGGTGCTTCAGGTCCTGCGTGGTCTTCAGGCTAAGCAGCGACCTAAGTACTGCTCCTGTGTTGTTGCTTTCCCTCCCAAACCGTGCCGAGCATCAGGCAGATGTTTCTCCCCTGCACCCACAGAGGTGGCACACCTGTTTCCTTCAGCATTCCTCTTCCTGGTATATTTGTTCATCCAGTTCCTGGGATTCAAGGTGCTCGAGGCGGTCTGTCCGGCCACTCATGATCTCATCTGGGGTCTTCATGAACCTGCGAAACGGAGAAACAAGCGCATTTCTCAGGGGTCTCAGCTTTTATCATCATCAAATCGTTAAGATAATCTTTGCTGTATCTTCCCAAAACCTTAGTATTTACCAGCTTCTCCCCAGGTATCTTCCCTCCTCTATACCTTGAAAGGAAACAAAGAAATCACCGGCCTTTACCCTGGCTTCTTGAAAGCCCAAATCGGAACCAAACCCATAGTTTTTTCCAAAGAATGATATTTATTTCTTCTCCCTCATATTGTTTGCTGTTTTCATGTCAGATGACAGCTTGGCCCAGGTACACTCATGTGTGGTGTCTGTGACAGAGACACGAAAGGTGTTTATGATCAGCGTATTTCAAAGCACGAGCCCTTACAAGGTGTGGGGAGGCACAGGGTTACTGGTTTGTGCAGGCCTGCATGTAGGTGAGTGAGAAGAACATGAAACACCAAAGGAACAGAGGGGGAAAAAAGCCAAGGTCCAACTCAGAATAAGTTCCAGGAACGAAAAAAACCCTGAAGGAAAAAGGTTTAGGGCTAGAGAACTGTAAGCAAATACAGTCTTTTCCTGTGTGCTTGTAGAAAGTGTGACTGCAGTGAGGCAGCATCCTCTGTAAAGAGCGACACTCCCAGCACCAGTGTCTCAAGGCAGTAAGTCTGCACGGTGCTGGAGACAGAAACTGCCTCTGGGGAGGCATGGCAGCAGCAGGAAATGAGAAACAACATCCACCAGCCTGCAGTTTAAGTCTGCAGTCTTGGTTTTTGCCAGGATGCTATTGTGTACTACTGCACAGAGACAGCACAGAAAATTTTCATTTTCAATTTTATGATGTAGGAGGAGAGAGTGGCACAGGAAGGATGAAACCCTGGTTTCAACACAAATCAGTTTCCCAACTCCCCTGCACTTCTGGAGAAATTAGGATGAAAGATGTTTATGCTGGAAGTGGTACAGAATTTCACAGTCTTTCATTAACAACCTAGTGGTTAACATGCAGCAGTATGAAATGTGTTAATTGTAAGACCTGATCTTATTTCAGGTTGATGATATGCTCAGTATCCTTGCCCTAGTGAAAACAAAAACAACCAGCAGAAGCCTCGTTACTATCACTGACTCAGAATGGTCACTGCTAGAGTCTCTCAGCAAACACAGCATAGCCTGGAAGTAACCTTTTGCCATCCCTTCTAATTTTGGAAATCATGTGCATATATGCATTTAGGAGGAAAAAAAGGGCTATGACTCACTGCTGTGTCACTGCTGCTGCAACAAACGATGTTACAGTGGTGAAAAACTTGTATTCAGGGGTGGTGAATCAGTCAGTGCCTGTCTACACACTGGAAATGCACCACAGCCCACGGCCAGACTGTGCCCAGTTTTAAACCCTGTGACTGTCCTGGTGATCTTGCATGATGATGAAATCAAAACACAGAGTGGTCCCACTGCCATGGGAGCCACCCCCGCTTCCATGTGGGGCATGGCCGAAGTGAGCTGCACCACAGGATTTTGGGTATCCCTTCTGGTCTCTGCTTTAAGCCACATCAAGGAAACCATAGTGTGGGTATTTCTAATAGCATTTGATTACATAAAACAAACAAACAAAAAACAACCCAACCCAGAACTGCACGAAAATTAAGACACACTATGTGTAACCTATTTTGTTGCAGAAGACACCCAGCCAACCTATTAGAAATCCTTTTCTGACTCCATCTTACTTAAAGCTCCATACAGGTATCTGCAGATGACAACTGCCTGCATGTTAAAGTCACATTTCCTATTATATCTCTGCTTGCAAGGAATAGCCAAGAAAGGCACATTAATAACTTGATTTTTTGCAGCTGTTCTTTTTCGCTTCAGATATAAATAGGTCTAAGAAAACAACATCAAAAAGTTTTTATTGGGAATTGTGCAAAGAAATGTTTAGCTGGTTTTTTTTTTTCCAGTTTCCAAAGGAAATGAAGTTTATATAGCTCATGTTTTATGCTCTCTGATGACCTTTGAATCTGTTGGTCAAATTGGCCAAGTCTGACAGAGCAACTGAGGTCTCCAAGGGCATTAAGTTAAATGGTTTTGAGAAAACAGGCAGCCTGGTTGAGAAGAGATGGACTCCTGTTTTGTGTATACCCCACTGAAGGGAAGGCTTCAAGAGAAGCACATTCAATGTTCAGCATCAGGAATTCCCCCAGGACAATGCACTCTTCACACAAGGCCACAGAGATACAGGTACCCCTCGTACTGATGGAGCAACCTTGTTTTAACTTTCCACAAGAAAAAAATTTACTATTGAGCACTTGCTTTTGCCCATGGCTGCTTCTTTCTATCACTCTCCTTCTTGCATCTATGTTTCCTTCTAAGAGCTGACATAAACTAGTCATTCCAGAGAACCCTTTTCAGCTGAAGAGTGTTTAAGTGCTAATGCAGTTCTGTTAGCTATTTAAGAAAACAAATTCCAAGACTGCCTTCCTATTGTTATCATGTCCAAACACACTGCTAGATCCAGGCCACTGACAGCAAAGCAGTCTTTGGTCTGAGTTCAGTGCTCTGAGGGTCAGACGTGCACCAGAATTTGCTGGTGTTGTCTGAAGAGGAGTGGAGTGCTCTCACTCTGTGCCATCTGCACTCAAGATTGTACAAGTAGCTCCCTGCTTTAATGCTGTTTCAGGCTCTATTTCCTAAATTCTTGGTTGTATCACCCAATCAGCTGTGCTGGGTTTTATGATCAGCTCTTGCAGCTCCCTCTCTTCCTTCAAGGCAGCACCAAAGACACGGTCATCGAGTGCTTCTCTTCTGCTATGCCCTTGAGAAAATGCCTGATCCCTGCTCAGCTTTCAGAGGCAGCTGTGTTTGAGGAGTCCATTTGGAGTAGGTTTTCCAGCAGTTTGACTGAACCCATTTATCTAAAGTTTTCAACAATGACACAGCCTGCACAAAGCAGTGGGAAGACTTCTATTGTCTCCACTGATCATTGAGACAGGCCTGTGTTTTCTGCAAATTGGTGTGGCTGCCTTAAAAGCTGGGAAGCACTGCTTTATACAGCTTTTACAAATGTATGGCCCTCTTCACCTGTGTTATAACTGTGGCAATGAGGTATCCCACACACAATTCCATCTTCTGTCCTCAAAAACTAACTGTCCATAGAAAGAAATGGCAAAGAAAGAAAATTACCTGAACAAAAGCCTTTGTCCTGGCTCCTTCCGGATAATATTTAGTTTGTAGTAGTGGCGTAGGGCTCTGGACATTTTCTCATAAGTCATATTTGTTCTGTTCTGTTTTTTTCAAAAGAAGAAAGGAAAACAAGTGGTGAGATGATTCATTAAAACCTTCCTAAGCCCCAAAATGAGTTGCAGAACTATCCCAGCTACCTAAAGTAACCAAGACAGTCCAAGAAATTACACGTACCATTTTCTGTTGTTTGCAGGCCCATTCTACCCTCACCCCCCTCATCACCAAAGTTGTGTGGGTCTCTTTCCACACAGGGCAATTTAAGCAAGGAGTTTAACAAGAATTCCAAGCAAGGTTTTTCTACAGTTTCTTGGAACACAGATAACAAAAGACTTAATTAAGTACAAGAGGATACATTAGGTGGAGGAAGGTGCTCATGCCAAGTGGGATGTAACAGGCCTATTCTTAATGAAAACACCTTTTGTAAAAGGCTGGGAGTAGTGGCTAATAGGCTGAATCTGTCAGCAATCCCTGCTTGGAGCACTGCTCCTCTGGGATTCCCCTGCATTAACTAGTTAATGCTCACAGAGCTCTGCGAGGACTCATAGCCTGTTTCTCCTCTTGTTACACAGGTGTAAACCAAGAAACCAGTTGGGTTGTACATCTGCCTCTGTGACACATCCTTCCCTTCATTCTGGGAGCTGTTGGCCCCAAAGGCCACGGCCAGAGCACTGAGGTATACTGAAGTGTGAGATGGTTCATTAAAACCTTCCGAAGCTCCCAGAGGAGATGGCTCTGCTGAAGCTGAATGTCACAAGGAAGAAGCGATAGGCACTGGCAGAGCTGTTTGTGGGCAGCCCCCAAATTAGTGACTTGGAGGAGCAGGATCAGCCCCTTGGGCTATGACTACACAAGGAGCAGTGGTTGCTGTCTGGCAGAGACACAACTCTGCCGTGTGTGCGTGAGTGTAAAGCAGCCCCTCGCCATGGACAAAAAACACCCAACCAGTAGAAGCATGTTTTTGTTCTGGGAGTCTCCATGGCAGGAGTTTGGCTCCATCAAAGGAGACTGATCCACCTGCCTAAAACACACAGTAAGAGCAGACCCCCTCTGCTTGCCCTGACTACAGTAACTCTCTAATGGGAGGCCTCATCAAGAACCTGTGGCAATGAAACACTAACAGGGACAAAGTTTCCCCTGCAAAATCTAGACTACTCATTGGGAACCTCCCTGAAATACTGGTTGTGCTTCTTCCATTACTGACATGCTGAAAGGCCACTGTGTTGCCGAAATGGCCAATGGTCTGAAGGAGCTTCAGTTTTAGACACCCAGCATGGGACCTAATGGCATGGCTCAATTAATAATGCGCAGGTTGGGTAAGTTGTAAGTTTCATAAAATTCCCATTAATCCATATCTGCAGCATGTTCAGAACCACACAGATGACAGCACAACCCTCTGGTGTGTCAGCTATTCATCCCAGTTTTGTGTTCTCTGAGAATCTGTCCCAGTACCCAGGTCATTAACAGACATACAGTAGTGCCCCCAGAATCAATCCCTGGGGTAAAATGACTAGTGACTGGATTTTGTGCCATTGATCACCATCTTTGCAGCCCAGCAGATCAGCCAGTTTTCCATCCACCTCACTGTATTCTTGTCTAGGTCATACTTAATTAGCCTGTGCTTGAGGCCTATTATGAGACAGTTTCAAAAGCCTTTCTAAAATCAAGATAAGCTATATCCATCATTTTCCCTGAATCCACTGAGCCAATAATTTTGTTGTAGATGGATATCACAGTGGTCAAGCATGATTTCCCTTTTGTAAATTCATGCTGACTATTCATATATTAATATGAATATACTTATATACATATACAGGAATATCTATACATAACTCAGCCCCAAACGATAAAAATCAGTAATGGCTTTCCAGAGAACAAACCAGGAACCACCCTCTTAGAAGGAAATACATAATCCTGCAGCACTTGGTGTTTGTCACAGGGCAGCCTGTGGAATCTGGGAGTTGTTGCAGACAGGAACACAGAAAGCTCCTGCTCTGTAGTACAGAGTTCCTTGTAAACTACATCTCACCAGAATATCCTCAGCAACAGGTTTTGAGAAGAAGTAAAATGTCTTGAGAGAGAAGGACTGTTAATTCTTGCACTCCTTATAATTTCATAATTACATGCATTTATAACTAAAGGCCTTTAAACCAAACCAACAAGCTCTCTACATGAAGAATAGGTTTTAGTGCTTCAGGATAGATGCTTTGAATTTCTAATGTACATAGAATAAAAGATTACAGTTTTCCAGTATTAATTTATATGCCATCTTTTCTTCTTTCCCCCCGCTTATAACTGAATCCTATAATGCTACAAGAGACAAAGTAGGAAAAGTGCTGCAGGAGGAAAATGGCATTGCTTCCTTACCTTGTGGTTTCCCCACAGACGAGCCAGCCCATTGGGATCCACTATCCGAAATATTTTCGATTCCTTATCTTCCCATCGGATGAAATTTTCGTACCGGCTGTCAGAAAGCAGCTGATAAACATAATCCCAAAGCAACCTACAGTCTGTGAAGAGAAAATCAAGAAAATAATTACTTTTCCTTTTTTTTCCTTTTGATTAATTCTTGAAACCTTTTGTGTGGGTGGATGGATGTACAGTGAAAGGACAGTTGGGATCAGGGATGAAACAGCTGCTGTGACGTAAAATGAAAATGGGCTTGGCTGGTATTGGGTAATGCTTGCAAAATGGACTGGAATATACAGCCTCTTCTGATGCATCCCAGTTCTCCTGACACTGACAGAGCATCTCCATCTCATCAAAAGCTGTGTGAGGTGACCTGCTGGTCTTAGTTGTGTGTTTATAAAGCTCACGCTGTTGGCCCTGCTGCTGTTGCTGGCTGTTTCAGTGGAGAAATCACAAACCCTGCAACCTACTCTCCCTGCTTGAGGCTGCCCCTTTCTGTGCTAACATGTGAGTCTAAATCATGGGCAATATTACAGCTTTCCTTTGTAGACTCCATGTGATACAAAACTGACAGCTTCTCCCATTTGCACTTCATTTTTTGTTTTACTTTTTAAGGTTCCCAAAATGAAACAACACCTAAGATTTGTAATTACTTGAGTGCTATTGAGAGGTTAAATACTTTCTATTTGGATAATTGAATTCAAATTTCCTCTTGGCAAACACTCCTTAGGTTGCTAATTAAAGGTCTAACAGACACTTAAGTTTTAGTTTAGTGTTTTCCAGTTTCATGGCAGTCTCTTGAGACTGAGGAAGCCAAGAACTGAGCTGCTCCTACTTCCTGTTTGCAATGTGTGTGTGCAGCACAGAATAACTGGGAACATGGAATATGGACTGTGAATTGTACAGAGCTGGGGGTACTGCTGCTGTCAGAAACGACAGGGTTTTCACAGCTCAGCTATCCAGATTTCTGAGGTAGCTGTGGGGTTGCACTTTACTTTGAAAGCAATACCAGCCTCTGAGAAAGGGCTTGTTAGAGTTGTTCAAGGGTTGGCAACCAAAGACATCCAGCTTCTAAATGCTAAAATGGATTCTTGTCAGCCTTTCTATCCCTGTCTGTCTGTCTGGGGCTGGCACATCTTATAATGGGCATGATGACATGGGAATGTAAAATACTTTTTGAGGAAGGATATGAATAACACATTTAGTGAGCACACCTGAAATTCACAGAGATTTTAAAGTTATTTTCCCACTTCCAAACTGCAAAGAATATATCTGACAAACAGTACTGTCTCTAAAACCAGTTTAGTTTGCCAGTGCCCTTGCTTTAGTCTCTCCCTGCCAGTCCTACAAAGAATAAAACATTTTGTTTTGAAGAGATGGCATCTGGCAAAAATCTGGTTCCCATTCTAGCTGAAATCTACCCTGATGGTCACCTCATCCCTGACAAGAGCAGAAATGTAAAAGGCAAGAGACAAGACTTTCTGGTTGGAAAAACCTTCTTTTCATTAACATTTTTCATAGAAAAACATTTTCCCCAGAAGAATGTCCATCCCCATTTGAGATTTTTCTAAGTTTTCATTTAAGAAATGAAACCTGGGCACAAGTTTCCCTGGACTAAGTGAGAGGTCTGAAAACTGAAGTTGAATTCTACCACTTGAATTTCTGTCATCCCCCCTCTCACAAATTCACAAAACACAATTCTTACATTGCCTTTCCGTCTGTGTTTTTGTACACACACACACAAGAAAAAAGCTTATTTTCTAGACTTCATTTATGACTCACGACAAGGGAGACTATATTGCTCTTCTGGTTTGTGCCTTTTAATATTGTGGGAGGTTTTCAGATAAAAGGGTAGTAGGCCCTGCATAAATGGTTCTTTGACACACGTGCAACTAATTCCAGAACTTTTTCAATGCAAGAAGTGTATAGAAAATGTCTTTTTTTAGTGCAAGAATCCTTGGAGTCAGTTGGAGGGATGCTGCTCCTGAAGAGGCCAGTCAATGTCAGGCTTTGTCATATTCTTGAATTATCAACCCAGGGCAGACAACCTCCAATTACAGCACCTTACAGATCATACTTACAGTTCTGCAGATATTATTTACACTTGTCTTTAAGTTCACCTCATAATTCGCAATAGGCAATGTTATTTTTAATCCCTCACATTCAAACACACTCTGGGCCCCCTTCTGCACAAAACCAAAGAAGAACACAAAAAAATCAGCCTGAGATGTCTAGGTGGAAACAAAGACAGCTTCAGATGCTGAGAAGAGCTAGGATTCAAGTGCAGATTTGTTTTTTTATTGCTCACTTAGTTTTTAAGATGGATTCAGGCAATGCTTGAATATAAATACACCTCAAATGAGAGAAACAGATCTGCATCTTGAGATCTTCACAAGAAAAATCATAAGTGATCAAGGGCCCCATCCCATATTCTCAACTGACTGAGCTGCTCAGACTTGCAGAGGTATTTAGTAGGCTGGTGGAATTTGCAAAAAAACCCCAACCACCCAAGTATCTCACACTGCTGTTTGCTTCAACAATAAAACTGAAAAGCCTTGAAAACTCTGCTTGGTTCCTACAACCACTTAAAAACTTGATTTCAAACCACATGGCTGTCTATCAGCAAATTTAGATATATGACTCAGTTGCAGTAATTTACTGAGCATCAGGGCAACTGTGGTAACTGTATCTCAAGCCACTGCAAATAGGAAATAAAAAGCATTAAACACCAGAAGAAAAAATTCAGGCTCAGTGCATTTCTTCTCCCCAGAGCTGGGAGCTCCAAGCACACAGTGAGTTATCTGGGAGCAGCTGATGCTTTGCAGCACACTTTAGCTATGTATGAGATCTGCTTGCACAGGACCTAAAGCAGCTTGCTTTCCTTCTAGTTTCACTTGGGACACCTTTAGGAACTTGAGCACAGGCATTCAAGGTTTTTTTGTTTGTTTTTAACCACAAATGGTTGCCCTACATATCTTTCTCCACAGATTGCACAGTGAAAAATATGAGGTCTGGAGGGTTCACCCTGACTGACAGAGGATCACCAATTAAATAATCTACCAGAAGAGACCATCTTTAATAAGACACTAAGATAATGAGTCAAGGCTACCTGGTAACTCTTAGAGACTGTAATGAGCTTCAATTGTAGTAGAGCCCATCTGCAAGCCTGTAAATTGGTCAAAACCCAAGAAGGGAGGATGCTAGAAAGTGCTTTTAAAAACAGCTTCTCTGCTACCAACTCAGGATGCTCTATGATTCTATGATACAGAAAGTTGTATTCTCCAGGAAGGTCAAAAGTGTGATGTGTATTTTTAGGAAGGGCAGAGGAAATGGAGAGAAGGACTTGTATGTGGACAGTTGTTTTGTAAATGGCAATCACTTGTATGAGGGAAGTCTGGATGGAGGAAATGACTCCACGAAGACTCAGTCTCTTCCTTGGCCTCCCAAGGAGCTGCTGCATGAGGGGACTCTCCACAGGGTGTGTGCTGGCTAGTGAGTAATAGCAAAAAGCACATGAATGCTGCTGAGGCCAAGCAGTTTAAAGGTGTGGGAGCTGAGTAGGGGCTGGTACCTGAATTGTTTGGGCATGCTGTGATTTCCTGCCTTTTGGCTAAAATAAGCTTACTTAGAAAGCAACTATGCCTCCCTAGCACAGGGAAACATCATTTCCCCCTAGCACACACAAACTTATTTTTTAAAGTGAACTCAGATGGTTGAACTTTGTACATTCTGAAGCTACAGAGATTCAGCTGCAGACAGAGCTGGGACTGAGAGGCTTTAAGGTGGTGTAGTTGGGAGTGGGAAGGTGGAGTGGGTGAATGGCCCCAGCAACATGGAAAGGGTTCCTAAACACTGGCACTTCCATGCCCTACCATTTTCTCAGCTGTAATACTAAGCAAGTCTGAACTATGTAATTAGCTGGGAATTAGGGCAAACTGCAGCTTCAAATGTATGGCTACAACTTTCCTCCTGCAGCTAATGCTTCCAGAGGGACTTTTACAGCTATGTACCAGGTAGTGATAAGGTGTAGAGTACTCAGCTGGTTCTCAAACTGTCTGCCATAAGCACTGCCTTACATGTGCAAGAGGCAGCAGTTTCCCACTCCTGCTAATAAAAACCATGTCATTATCAATTGATTAAAGCAGAGTCTTCTGAATACACGCCTAAAGAATACCAGCAAATAAATACTTCCTAATAGCTATATGATAGCAATAAATATCCCTTAGAATTGAAATACCATCCAGAATGATCTGTAAATAAAACCTTATGGATCTTAGGTTCCTAGTATTTTGATATTTGTCCAGCCATTACAAATGACTTCTCCAGTATCATTTAGCCAAGGTCATCTTGATGTTGCAATAGTGAGAGGTCTCACATCTGTGCTCCCTAGGACTAAATGACGCTGTTAACAATACAGGCATATGCATACTAAAGACCTCTTTTGTTCAGGATATAACATTCCCCATCACTGAAGTATTATTTAAAGCACACATTCTTATCTGAGCCCTCTATGGTTTAAATGAGACCCATGGCACAGAGCTGGCCCTCTTCATGTAGTAACTACCAAAACCCCCCGTAACCACAGAAATGTTTTGCAAGACTCACCCACATCTTGCACTGGAGAGCATCATATAAAAAGTGTTTGATCTGGCTGATGACTGCCTTGGAACCCAACCTGGCTCCACACAGGAAGAGATGCCAAAGGAATGTTGTCATATTCCCTCTGACATCAGCTGAGGCCTTACCCCTTGCTGTGTAGGTTAGCCTAAAATCTCTCCAGCATGATATCATTTGACTTAAATGGTTCTGTGATTTCTACCAGCTGAAGAGTTTTCCCAAGCTCAGCCCCATTTATTTTACAAGCTGATTTGTGCTTCAGCTGCATCTGTTCAGAGTCAAGTAAACAATGGCTGTTCACAACTGAAACTAACAAATTGATTAGGCAGAGTTCTCTGGCACTCTAGTTTCTCTAAATACACCTGAAGTGTGTGTGAAGACAACATGGTGATGCTCACAGTGTCAAAATGATGAACTGATGTAATTCACTGTCACTGGAGCTGGGGAAGGGCTTTCCATCCCAGAAAGTCTCTGACCTTGGGAATGCCATTGTCAGAGTCCTGGGAATGGTCTGACTAGGGAGTTTCCTTAACAGACATGCTGCAGGACCATTATACTGTGTTGAGATACAGTCCAGCCTCAAGATCTATCCATGACATATTCATTTTAGCAGAGAAAACCAAAAGAAAAAAGTGACCAAGTCTCATGGTTAAGGGTTCAAATGGCTCTGAGGTCTGGGGGAGCACTGACCAGTCCTGAGATAGAGCATCCTGGTCATCAATGTCTGTTAATCCATGCCCAGGTCACTGAGGGCAAATAATTTTCTTTCTGTGAATGTTGCTGCTGGAAGCAGGATGATAAGCTGGTACAGTAAAGCCAATGTTTTTTTTATGGAGAAACCTCTTGACAGACAACAGTTTGTTCAGCTCAGTAAATTCAAGCTGGGGCTGAGTAAAGAGGTTGCCAGATCAGTTATATGTTGCTTCTGTCCTGTACCCAAACGCTAAGTGGGAGATCAGGCAGAAGGAGAGAAGAAACCTGAGACAGTCATGCTGCTAACAGTTGTACTGTGAGGCTGTAAAAATAACACAGCAAGATGAGGCCAAGCTCTGTCTTTGGCAACAAAAACTTGTACAAGGGAAGGAGGATCCAAAATATACCTCATGTGATTGTAGAAAAGAGCACTGAAATCACAATGAATATGTAATAGATGGATCACAGACCATTTGATAAAGACTTTGAAAGCTAAAGACTGTTGTATTAAAACCAGTATTTTTTCTTCCTGTCCTCTTCTTCTGCTCCATCCCCACATCCCCACCAAATAGATGGGCATTTTCAGTATTATCTTCAAGTGCTCTTTCTTTTTCTGCTCCATCACAATGGCAGAAAAGACTCCTGCTAAAGAAACCTGTCTCTGAATCTCCAGTGGCTTTTCCTCAGCTTTACTGCTCATGAAAGGCAATGACTGGAAAAGAAATTCAACCTCTGCCTGTTCACATGCACTTCTTACAAACACCTCACAAACTCTCTGACATCAGAAAACCAGCCAAACACATTCATGATGAGAATTCAACAATTAAGAATGACATTTTACCTTCAGAAATGTACTTTAGAGAAGCTGGCAAAAGCAGGAATTACTTAATTACAGCAAAGGCATTCCCACCAAGGGTTATAATTTTTAACCCCACAATATGAGAATCTCTACTATCTTCTGACAGTTCAGTCTTAGGTTCAGGCTTCTGCTTTTTTTTTTCCAGTGCAGAAAATCATTGTAATAGACTGCTCCCTATGAACCTTAGTTCTGTGTTCTCTCAGAAAGCCCAGAGTACTGTGGGAGGTGTGAGCATGGCTGGAGGACACAGCTCCTGATCTGTTCCCAAGAAGTCCTTCATAAGCCATAGACTGGTGATTTCTGATGGGTCCCTTGCCAAAAACTGAGATGTGATCTCCCCCTCTTGGGGTTAAAACTCCACATTGAGACATAGCCAAACTCTTCCCTTTCCTTCCTGACTTAAGCCAGACTTAAATAGGCCTGTCTCTGGAGACAGTGAAGAGTAGTGTCAACACTGTAAACAGTGTTCTCCCCTGGTTTAGCTAAGAGGATTCAAAATGATCCAAGTTTAATTTGTAGAAGAAAATCTGAATTACTGAAACAACTCTAGCCTGAAGGAAGTGTGCAGTATACAAGGAAAACAAGGGACCTGTTTCCATTAAAAGGCAAGTTTCTTAAAAGAGCCTGCTGACCCCAAATTTCTTAAAAGAGCCTGCTTCTTCTGTTTTGTACAGAAAGAAAAAGAAACTAATGTGTTGTAAGACATTATAAATAAAAAACTAACGTGGTGCATTTGCATAAAGGATTTTGCTGGTGTATGAGTAAAAAAAATCCCAGAATATTATCCTATGGCACAGTTGTAAATGTCCCATGGCCACATCTGAAGCAGACATGGGCACTGGTCCTAGTAGCTAAATAGTGAGGAGACACTGCTGAGGAGCAGTGGTTTGAAGTTTGGTGTCTTTTGATGTTTAAACTCTAAATGTCTATCGTTATAAATCTGACAGCTCAATCAGCTGAGTTTTTCTTATCCTCATTTAAAAGCTTTCCAGCCCAACTCCAGAGTATTAACAGAAAAAAGTACCAGTTGATTTGCACCTTTTTAAAGCACTGTATTTGTGAAAGGAGTATTCCAGTGTCCCCTCCTGTCTTTTCCCCTCCCACACAAGTAATTTTTTCAAAGGAGGAGAATCCATGATTCCATTCCCTCTCCAAACTATGTCCCCACACAAAACAATCAAATCCCTTCGCAAGACCTCCCCATGCTCAGAGCCTACGCCCATCCCAAGTGCTGCTTTGTGGATTTCAGTGGAATGTGAGCCATTCATAGCTGATGTGCTCTTACCATGGGCCTGCATTTTTGGTTTCGGCCATCAGACTGATTTTATTGAGACGTAACTTACACACGCCTTGCCACAGATCCATGGGGTCCATGCTACACCCCTCTACTCTCAGGATGTGCGGCACCCTGAGAGGCTGAGGTAAACCTGGAGCAAGGCTGGAGGCAGCCCTCTGTCATGGCTTCAGCAGGGTAAGAATCTTGTCTTGAATTTGTTGGTAAGAATCTTGTTGGAATTCCCATTCCAACAGCAATCAATGGCTTTACAGGCCTAACCAATACAGTGGTAGACAACGTGTCTCCCAACAGTTTAAACATTGCCTGGCTTTTCCTCAGGCTCCTGAAGGGGAAGAAACAAATCTGGCAGCTCATAAAGTCAGATACAACCCAGTTGCTAAGGTAACCCAGCTGATAAGAGCAGCACGATAGATAACACCAGGCACAGGACTCAACTGCCTTTGGATTTCAGCATGCTGTGGATTACTGAACAAGTCTTTCAGTCTCAGAGCTGGTACAGGAAAAGACATTGGGAGCTGGAAATCTCAGGGACCTGCTCAGCAATGTATTCCCCCTCACAAGAAATATCTACAATTGTATTAGTGAGTTTTAAGTGACTGAATCAAAAGTGAGGTAAATACCACCATGTCATTAGCTTAATTTGAATGTTTCTAAGACAACCTCTATGTGGTTGATGAAACCAACCCTGTTGTAGTTGGATAGTCCCATAACTGCCTCTTGCACCTTGGGGAAGTACCTTTTACAAGCTATCAAAGCCCTAAAATCCTTGATAACAAAACCTTTGCAGTCTGAAGTTCATGGGGAGTAGAATTTCCAGTCTGCAGAAAGGCTAATTTGAGGTGCCCCTCTTGATTTAAACTGCAATTATTAAAAAAAAAAAAAAAAAAAAAAGCCAAAAAAAAAGGCATCTATTTTCATAACACAGGGAGAGATATCCTTGGAGATAGTTTGTGGGGAACCAAGATTGACTACTGAAAAAAAATAAGCCATATACAGAATGCCTGCTTCCTAGAGTCCAAGTTAGGACCTGACTACCAAAAGTGCTGCTGCTTTGCATTAGCAGCTCCACTAGGGAAAACTCTCCATTACACTGCTCTGCTGAACTCCCCTTTTGCAGGGAACTTCCAATATTTTTCATATTTTCACATGCTGTTAACTAATGCCTGAGTTAGTTTATCCCTTGCCTGGTGTATTTACAGGGGATGCAAACCTGCTTCTTGGTCATCTCAACATGATAATCTCCAGTTCTGACAAAGTTATGCAAAAGACTTGTGCATATTGTGTTGAGAAGATACCTAACCACAATTTTCAAAATCAACTCTAGCCAATAATGAATAATATATGTGACCTTAATGAGTAATATAAAGATACTTTATGCCTCTGGCTTTGCTAGAAATGTGTTAAATGGCCTTAGATTAAAAGATAATAAGACCTTCAACTTGAAATCCTTTGCTGTAAAAGGCAAAGTGCTTTACCAGTAAAATTAATATTTTGAAAATGGTATTACATAAAAAGGTAGGAAAGATTAGTCAGCCAGATGGTATTACATAAAAGGTAGGAAAGATTAGTCAGCCAGTGAGTAGAGGTCATTATTTTGTTTGACAGAAAGTCCAGAGCTTTATTGATCGACCTCATGAAAAGAGAATATTTGTGTCTAGCAGCAAGCAAAACCATTATTTTCTTTCTCAGCATCAACTAATTGCACGCTGCATTTAAAACACATTCAATCTACAAGTGAACAAATTCATGAGGCTGTTAGGTGTCTTAAGTCCAGGGAAAATTTTTCTACAATATAAAACATCTGAGCTGGGAACAGAAGATGTTCTGGAGCACAGCCTAAAGTTTTAATCAGCAGCCTACCAGGCTTCCCTAGCAGCTCGTCATCACTACCTCCCCTGAAAACCACCTGCATGCAAGTGGCTAAGCCATAAAAAGTCAAGGCTCTTCTCACCAGGATAAACAGTTGAGTGCTTAGCTCTGGCACTGGACTATTGGTAAATCTTTTCATTGCCCAACCCATCAGTCATCCCCATCAAGAAAATGGAAGAAATACCAGTGATTTCTAAAAAGCCCCTTTAAAGAGTATAGCTGCATTGATGTACATTTGCATTGAAGAGCCACGTCTCACACCTTTCATGGTCTCTCTCACACTGAAGTGGCGAGCATGGCTGGTCAAGCACCTCCGTGTTAACTATGGCAGTAAAGGACACTGAGATGAAAAATACATTTATGATGACGTACAAAATAAAACACTTATTGGCAAGAGCTGAGAGATGGGTGGGAAGCATGTAGAAAACTACTTCCTTTCCAGGGGTGCTAAATATGCTGCCCTTGAATTCAACAGCTCCAGTGAAGTTGACTTCAGGCATGAAGCATGGGCTGTCTAAATGCTTGGTAGTAATCCAGTTTTTATCACATTTAAATTAGCTGTGAGCTCTTCAGAGGGTGTCTCTACAGTTCAGGGGCCATTACAATCCAAGCAGAAAAGCAGTAGCTTGTGCCTGTACAGCAAATGAGGCATGCGAGCTTTACAATTAAAGGACTTGGGCAATGATGGAAGTACCCTGGCCAATTTATCAGCAGAAATCTAATCAATCTAACCATGAGCTCTGTAATTCCCCAACCCTGGGCCATAAAACACTGCCCTCATCTGAACCAAATGCTTGAACACACTCCAGGTTTTTCTGGCATGAAATAATTCACCAGCTATTTCAGGTATGCCACCCTTGCTTGTGGGTCTCAGCCTGCAGGTGAAAGCACCTAAGTCTGCAGATTTAGCCTTTGGATAACATTTTTCATGGCTACACATACTTGCCAAGCAACTGTGTTAGGACCAGATTTCCAAGGGCTTGGGCTCTGTTGCCCTGCAAACAACATAGGGATAGAAAGGACATGGGAATTACTGGGGCTGGTGTCACTGGACCCACTGCACAACATGCAGAAACCAAAGATTCCCAACTATTTAAGAAAATTCCTAAGAGTAAAGTAAAAAAATTATACCATCACATACTCTCTACATTTTTTCTTTCATTTATTTCAGACTAGGGTCTATTCTTAAAGAATGTTTTCTTCTGAAAAAAAAAAAAAAAAAAAAAATTAACTGCCTTGATCTCCCAACAACACTTTCTGGGAAGGAAATCTCCAGTGATGCGACCAGTAGGGTATTTTCTCTGCCATAACTTTAAGTATATTTATTAACTTGCTGAGAATTTTGTGGGTAATAAAACTCAAAAGGAGAGAGAAAAATGTCAGCCTGGGAAAAACGTCAAAGGATTATTTTCTGTATCTCATCTTTATGTTAGTGAAAGGATCATGATCCTTGCTGCGCTTGATCTTGACTAGATAGTAAGATATGAATCTTTGGAATTTAAAGTGGCAAATATTAAGAAAACAGAAAATCTTCCTCATTAAAGCTGAGGTAGCACCACGTCTGTAACAAATTTAAGGCATGTAAGGACAAAAAAGAACAAGGTGTTTGTAGCTCTGTGGACATGTGTAATACCTCACAGGAGCTGGGGATCACATCAGGTCACTGCTGACACAATTGCATGGAATCTTTCTCTGTGTGGTGTGTATTTACATGTCTCAAAAGAAATTGGTTATTAGGGCATTCGGCATATTTCTGAAGTGGCTGTATTCCTCTTCCCACTCTCCCTATTTACAGTTCCCTTGGGAGTACAAGAAACATTTTCTGTAACCTCAGCTTCCTGATTCAGCTGTTGTGATGTCAGTTATTTACGATAACAAAAGTGAGACAATGCCTGTGGTTTGTGTGGGACAAAGCCAGCCTTCTTTCTGTAAAAAGGGACAATCCTGATGTGAGAAGTCCAGGAAAGGCTATGAAGTAGGACTCTGAGGTGGTATTTCCTTAGTCCTGCCAACTTCATAATGGGCTTAACACTGCATTATTTCAAAGGCCACTGACAGAGGGTTTCTTCATGTCCAGAGGATTGGACACTAATGTGAATGGAACTCTTGGAAAACTCTCTCTTTGCAGAACAAGGCTTCAGAGATAGGTATCTTGGGAAATGAATGGATTGCTAGTGGGTGTAGAGGTAGCAAGCGTCAGGATGCAAATGTTTCAATAGCAATTACACATTCTGTGGTCACAGGCAAGTCGTTCTGCACCCCTGCTTACTTGTCATGAAACTCGCCTAGTAATACTGCACTGCCTAAGCCACAGATGTAGTGAAACCTGCACAATGCCAGTAAACCCTTGATGTCACAGAGTACCAAAAGGAAAGAAGAAACCCTTAAGTCAAAGCATGGTTAGTTATGAATGAAGAGCATCAGCTTTGGTGTAGCCTATAGAATGTCCCTTACCTGCTATCCTGCCAATTGGCATCGCGTGGTCCTCGGGAGGGGAGACAGACACCATGATGTGGTTCATATAAGCTAACTCCTCTCGGTGCGACAGGTTGATGGGCTTGACGTCCCTGTGCAGCCCATCCTCGGACAACCTCGGTGGTTTGAAATCGGAGTGCCTGGGGTTCAGTATCAAAGGATGCATGATAGGGCTGGGCATCAGCTGGATGATCCTGGTGTTCTCCTGGCGAGGGCTGGAAGGCTTCTGGAGCACCTCAGAAGAAGGCGGGCAGTGGTTGTTTTCTACTGGGGACACCGAGAGAGGATAGGACTCCTGCTGGTTGTTCTCATACTGGTGCCTTGTCCCTGGCACTCTGTCGGCCGGGGACAGGCGGCGGAAGGTGCTATCCATGGGGGACTTGAGCGGCCGCTGCTCGGGGTCCGGCGATGGGCGGTGGTTGTTGGTGACGGGCGACCGCGAGCGATGCAACAGTTCAATGGTTGGGGTGCTGTGGTGGACTGCTTCTGCAGGTGGCCTCGAGGGTCTCTGCACAAAGCTATCTGTGGAGGAAAAAAAAAGTCCCCAAAATACAGATTGTCTGTATTGTGATCAAGGTATAGGATCGACTGCTGACCGCCTGCAAATGTTTTTTATTTGTGTGACCTACAGATGCCCGATAAAATACTGCATAAATGCAGATAGTTATTATTTTTACACAGAATGAAAACAGTGAAACACCATGTAAAAACAGTTCCTTGGGAAACACACTAAGAGAAATCCCATTTTGAGGAGCTGACTGAACACTTGTGAAGAAAGTAAGATCTGATTTAGCTGTACTGTGTATCTGCACAATTTTTTTGAAATTTATCTCCTGCCATTCATGTCTGTGTCATTCCTCTTGCTACCATGATGAGCACTTCAAGGTAGAAGGGAAAGAAAAAAAGGGAAAATGTCTCCAGGAAAATACTGGGTATTAAGTTTTAGATGGTAGAGGCTTAGGTCAAGGTAGAGAATAACTCAGTCTGAAATATGAACTGGAAAAAAAAACCCCTACTGGTAGGAAGCTCTTTATTAAACCCTATATTTTATCCCTGCCTTAATTTTAAGAGCATGTTACATCTTCATAAGGACATCTTCTTTTACTTAATCTGTAGTGTCTACTGATGGATTGCCCCATATAAGCCCTTACATGTCTTCTGCAGGAGGACTTCTAGCAACACTTTTGCATGAACACACTTTCCCAGATGTGATGCTTAACAGTAGTAGGGAGATAAATCACTAACAATCCTTTCATAAAATTAAAACTTTTGCCAGTGCAAACTTTCAGGTTAGCTAAGGCCATCAATTTTGACTCAGGAAACCACTGACAAAGAGGAAAGCACCACCAGAGCTACAGTGACTAACAGGTTTTTATCAGGAAAAACAAAGATCAAATTTCAGTGCTGTTTGTTGAAAGCCTTGGGTGATAAGAGAAGGAAACTTCTGGGTACACGTCAACAACTGAAACAAGTAGCTGCCTATTGGAGGCTGTTTGTTCACTCAATTTTCTCTGAATATGAAATTATTCTCTTGCTCTCTTGCCAAGGCAGTGATACCTGTTTGAAAACCCTGTTGAGGTGAAGACTGAAGGGCTCCTGCTGCTCTGGAACCCAGGCAGGCATCAGGAGATGGATCACCACATACCCATGAAAAGGGTAAAAGCTCAAGTCCTGAGAAAATGTAGTGCCAGGCAGTGACATAGCATCTGTACAAGAACACTAAAGTCTACAGGAAAACCTGGAATTTTAGGCAGAACCTACATTGCTCTAGAATACTTATTAAACACACCTGTGGTTCCAGACAAGAAAAATGCATTTGTATGGCTATTCAAGATGCTCACAAAGGAACAGCTGGAGGACATGAAACTCCAGAGCTATATATTGTTCTTGCTTAAATCCAAACAGTTTTAAATACAATCTGGCCAGAAAATGTGGGATAGCCCAAATGAAGATCAAAGAAGAAAAATTTACAACTGTACCTACCCTGTCTTTCCTTAAAGTCCTCTTTCTTTGCCACAACAGAAAAAAAATCAACTCCCAAATTTACTATCTTCTAAAGCCCATCCGCCCCCATCATTGTACATTCATATGCACTGTGCTTATTCTTGGCCTGCAGATACAGACCTTCAGAATATTGTGCTGTTTGTCCTATTTATTTAATGCCTTGGCTGAAGGGAGCAACTTTAAAGTAGAAAGGAATGCCCTGCTTTTCACCAAGCTCTCTGAAAACATTAGCTGGCTCTGACAAACTCTAAACAGAGGTGTTCCTACCTGTCTGCTTCCAAACCATGGTGATACTGAACCTGGACAGAGAAAACAGAAAGTATACACCAAGGAACTCTTGGAAAAGCAGGAAGAGGAAACACCACAAATGGATACACACTAATGGTTCACTTTCCTTCAAGATCTTTTTCTTAAAGTACTTAACAAAAGAAGCCCCTCCTGGCCAAAGATGCTGTTTGCCATAAAGCAATTCCAACTCTGCTCTAAGAAGAACTGCCATAAATTACCCTGAACGGAATATAATCCTCATCACATTCATTTCTTGGCACATCTGGTGATTATAAGTTGAGCACATATGGTATGTAATTTCAGGCAGCTTTAGATTCACTCTGGACCTTCATTCCAAATGAGCAAAACTCTTGAAGACAAAGCTGTGAAAGGAAATTCACCTCCCAGGAAATTTGCTGACCTATCCATACAGGGATGGGTGGGGCTGCACTTTGAGAGTGAGCAATTGTTGGCATGACAGTCCCAAAGATTGGCACTCTCTGCTTACCCGTGAAAGAAGTGCAGGGAATGCCAGTGTCAGCTTCCTGCACGGCATCCCATCCCATCCAGTGACTCAGAGCTCCGTCAGAAGGACCGCTGGAGATGAAGGTAATTCACTTTCCATTGCTCATCCCTCTGCAGGGACAGAGCCCATTCCATGCCAATATCCTGAACTGCAGTCAATTGATTTCTAACAGCCAAACCCCCTTTGTTTAAGCCTAGCAAGAAACCACTAGAGGGAAAGCATCTAAAAGCAGGATCATAAGTACAATCCATTAGGAAACAGGCAAAAGAGCCAAAAAATTGAAAAGATCACTGGAGTAAGGAGAGACTGTAATGAAGACACATTACCTGTGAAGTTTAGCCACTCAAAATGGGGCCAGGGTAAAATTTGTCCGCTTTGTCACAATCTGGGAGTTAGCCTGGGTTAAGTTCTGCTCCTCGCATTCATTCTCCTTTTTTTTAATTAAGTTGTATTTTGCTGAGGCAAAATGAAAACTCAATTGTGATAGCTCCTCCCAAGTGACTTTGTGAAAGAGGAGGAAGAAGTAATGTCAAAATAAACAAATTCACCTGTCTGTAAATTTTTGGCAAGGAGATTTTTTGATTGCTCAGTCTTGTGGCAGGCAAGCTGTAGTTTCTTTTCCTTATTTGTGAAATTCCTCTCACAGCAAACCAATAACTAATTTTTGTCATTATAAAGAGAAGTTTTAAGTAATAGCACAGAGTTCTCTAAGAAAAGCAGTGCTACTATCAGCAGCCATATTGCAAGGACGAAATCTAAGTTGTTTCTTGATCAATAGATTGTAAAATATGTATTTTTTAATGACACACATGAAAGGCCAACTGATCATCCCTGTGAAATCCTCTCTAGTCAAAGTTGCTCCATATGTTAAATGTAGGAGTGTCAGAGAGAGAAGCTAGTATTTGTTTGAAATTTAGAATGGGAATACTTGTGGGTGAAGGCCAAGCTTGAGGAAAAGACTGAGATTTTACTAATGGTCTGAATACAGTGGACAACTGTCTCCTGCACAGCTCTGCCAACTGAACCTCATCTAACCTGGAGTATTTACACAGCTGGGTGGAAACACTTTGCAGCGTCCGTATTCCACCTGAGCTGTCCTGCTGCTGGCTTAGTCTCAGGATTTTCCTGGTGCCATTTGACTCTGCTACCTCAGACTGGCCACAGGCAACTTGTACAGATCTGACAGCACCCCTGAATCTTCTCTTGCAATCCCATGTTGAATCTTGAAATAGATTCATATCAAATAGAATATTTCACCTTTTCTCCAGTTAGCAGAGACCAGGGTGACATCCTAACTCGCTTATATTCTCTTCTCTTGTTTCCTCAGAAAAGGAGAAACTACTTTTCCTAGTTGTACTTTTAAAGTAACTACTTTTTCCTAAAAAAAAATCAATTTTTAAATTGAAAATTGAATTCATTTTTAATTGAAAAAAAATGAGTTCTGCCTGATGCTGTCATAGAAGGGATCTCTGAAAAAGCTTAAGTTTTACATTTATCTATGATATATCAAAAAAAAAAATCCAAGAAGTACTTCAGTATGTGTATTTTTAAAGAAATTTGAACCCCAATTTTCCAGTGAAAAGGAACACACTCCCATTTTGCAGTAGAAGCCCAAACATGCAATTTCACAAACTTAACTATTCTTTTTTCATCACCTCTGATAGACATGGTATGTGTGCACATTACTAAACCTAAGCAAGTAATTCTGTAAATTACTTGTAGTAATACTAGTAAAAATGAGAGAAAACCTGCAGAAGCCCACTTCTCTCACCAGGAAGTGCTCAACCAGCCCAACAGCTGAGCAATGTGATGGGCTCAGTGCCAGGAGCTCTGGCATGATGTTCTGCCAGCCAGCCAGCTGAAGTGACTGGGAGTTGGATATTCCCCTCTGAGGCTGCCCTCCCTTGCTCTGCCAACAACTGCATTTAGCTGCATCTCCAGGATACTAAAGTGCACAAAGCAACTTTGTCTACCTAACTGGGTGTGAGGAAAATGAATCAATAGGGTCAATAAAATGCTCTGCTTTTTAATCTGTATGTGACATAGCTTTTAAAGGTGCTTTAGAAACAGAAAAAAATAATAGAAGATAAATGGAGAAGGGCTTGTTGACTCACTAGACTATTTGATTGTTTCAAAGCTGTGGAGATAGAGAGAGGAGAGAAGCTTTATTTAAGTAACTTTGGAGCAAGAAAAGGACATAATTCCTACTTGCCTCTGTAATGGCAGCTCCTGTAAAATGAGACAGAGTTACCTTCATCATGATTGTGGTGCAATGTGACCTCTGGCTGAGTATGGATAGAGTTCCCAGGGTGGAAGAAGGGTGTGAAGAGCATATGAGCTTTCCTTTGCTTCAGGATATGCTGAAGGAGTTCATACAAAACATCACCTGAAAGACAAACAGCAGGAAAAAGGAAGTGAAAATGTAAATAACTGATGAGAAGACTCATTTAGCCATCTGATGCATGAATTCATGGCTCCTGGGTGCTATTTTCAGACCCGAAAATCCTGCATTTCACTTCTATGCAAAGTTCTCCTCTGACAGGAAAAAAGGCACATCGCACTTCTGAGTGTGACTGTGGCAAAACTGAACGACATTCCCTGGCACCACAATTGTTGTATCTTTCCTTAATGGAACATAACACCACAATATCCAGGAGACCAGTGGACTAACTGCTTATTTTGTGCCTTTTATAAATTTCATCTTGTATGGATGACCTTATTCCAACATCTACACAAAACACACAAGGTACTTTGCATTTGGTCTGCTGTAACTGGTCACACATTTCAAAGTGAAATTGTACATCACAGGATAGGAAGCCACTTGACTTTTCATTCTGCCAGCTCTTGTGTTTGTCACTGCTCATATTACAGAGGAACAGGCTGCAGCAATTGCATATTATCTGAAAATGAAGTTAATGAAGTTCCACTTAGGAAACCTTAGATTTTCTGGGAGAGTTTTCTCAAATACGGGGTTTTTTTAGTAGTTGTTTCTATGAGATTGTAAGCTGTGTACCACTTCTCCCTTGTCTCTGTAAACTACCAATATTCTAATTTGTGGGCAACTTGAATTTTTTGGTGTGAAACAGTTAAAGCCATACTGCTTTCCATAGTTCAGTTTCCTTTATTTTTAACATCTAGGCTGCTTTTACTGTCTCAGCACCGACTTCAGGGCATTTTTAAAAGGTGATTGCAATATCTGAAAGCCTAATTAAAAACAAAGCCTTGAGCACCCAGTTACATGAAAGTCTAAAAAGTGATTTTACCACATAATTTCCATCACTGAATTCAACAGTGGCATAATCATAAATAACTAGTGCTGTAACACTCAGAGCAATAAGGTAGCAAATTTGTACTTCTTTCGATTGGTTGGACAGACTAGTGAAAACATCCATAAAGCTGTGGTTTTGGGGTTTTTTAACCTAATGCAATAGCTGAGACTTCTGCATCACCCATATGCAGCAATGTTAAGATGGTGAAAAATGTTTTCACCATTCCCTCCCTTACTTCCCTGGGCAGCCCTGAACAGAACAGTGTTGGGGCTGTGAGCCCCTTTCTTGGCAAGGCTGGGGGAGTGATGCCCTTCTCCTGCTTTAACCATGAGGGGAAATGATACAGCTTTCGTGTGGCCTCACTCTGGAAAAACTTAATGCCTCTGTGGCAAACATTATTTCACAGTTCTTACATTTCACGTACAGTTAATTCTGGGAAATGCTGAGGTAATGCTCTTTACCTACAGTTATCTCAGCTTGTAGGGACTGACTCAGATATCCTCCACAAGGTTTATTATCAGTGGGGACTACCTGGAGGGAAGGAAGAGACAAAATGCAAGGGAGGAGGCCTTTAGCTGGGTTATTTCGTTCCAAATTCAGCTTAACCTTCTGAATAAAGTGAGATTTTGCAAGTCAAAGGCTCTTCTTTGGGAACACTCTATTTCCAGCCTAGAAACATTTTTAATCCTGCTTATTTCAAGTGCCCTCACAGCACACAAGGGGAAGAATAGGAACATTACTTGCAGGCAGGAAGGGGAGTTGCAGACAACATACATAAAGGTGTTCCTTGCAGTCCTTGCCCACATCCCTGCTTTCAATATTCCTTTTTCTTCAAGCAGGGTTAATTTTTACACTCCAAGTGGTCTACCAGAATTTAAAAAAAAAAACAAAAAAACATTCCTAGGCATTAGTTCTCATTAGTGTATTACAGTGACAACAGACACTGATGTTTGGTCTTTTCTTCCATACAAAATTAATCCTGAATTTGAAGCACATGCTTAAAAAACTTTATCTACACTAACATAAGCAACACTTTGTGAGGCAGATTCTGCAGGTAGAGAGTGGCCAAGCAGGTTGGTGCAGAATCAGACCCACAGCTTGATTATCAGCTGGATTCCAGCAGCACTAGCTATACTCCTGCACCTTGTGAGCCTTGCACTGGAAGCCTCCTCATAGCAATTCTGGCACCACTTTGGCCCAAGCTCTTTCATCACCTACAGTGATTGAAGTGCAAGCCTTTATATTTAACAGGAGTACCTTGTGTGCTCACAAAAAACAAGGCTCCCAACTCATATTTAAACATTCCTGACACAGGAGGGCAAAGGCTTACTCTGACTGCCTAACTGGAGCAGACAGAGCACAGGGGATACAAATACAGGCAGGCAACACACACATTTCTAAATTTCCCCTGTGAATAAATGAAGACATAATTTGAGCAATAGGCAGACTGATTCACACACCTGTCTGTGCTGAGGGCTGGACTCCAGCACATGTGAGAGTACAGTAAAAAAAGCAAAAAAGCAAAACCCACAGGGGCTGTTAAATAGAGGCAAAGTCCCCAGGGAAGGAGTTTTGCAGTCACTTTTAGCAGCACCTCAGCCAAGGCAACTGAGAGGCAAAATGCTAATATGGGCTGCTTAAAGAGGCTGGGGCACTTGATTGACTTGCTGCTGTAGCTGGGTCTGTGAACAGATAAGCCTTTACAAGGAAGAGCTGGAAGTCACAAAAGGCTGCCAGAGCAGCTTGCTTTCTGGGAGTTCTGCAGGGAGTTTTAACTATAAACAGGTTGGATGTTTGGGTTTGAATTTGCATTCAAATATGCCTACAACTCAGATGTACCAGGATTT
The DNA here is from genome assembly GCF_048771995.1 of Taeniopygia guttata. NCBI lineage: Eukaryota > Metazoa > Chordata > Aves > Passeriformes > Estrildidae > Taeniopygia > Taeniopygia guttata. The sequence continues at coordinate 60,074,070 of NC_133025.1, forward strand.
CCTTCTCTCTTTGTCCTTTTTGTCCTTGCCTCATACAAGTGCCTCTGTCCTCCCTTTACCGTCCCTTTTCCAGTCCACCTCAGCAAAGGTGACATTTCTCCCTCTGACCCTCTTCAGCTTTTGTTGCAGCTTCCTCTCTCTTTGCAATCACAGCTTCTGTAAATAATCCTCACCTGAATGAGGGGACCTGTATCGAAAGTCCTCTTTGGTCAGGAGCAGCAGAGCTTTGCCATTCATCTCGAAGGTGCTGCTCTCAATGGGCCGCAAGGAAAACTCCTTCTCCGCCCACCGGAGCCACTGTGCCACATCTTCCCTGCTCCAGTAAACCGGCTGCAAACCTGGGCCAGAGAGAGACCACACTTCTGTTACCAGATTGAGACAAGGCACAGGAACACAGGCAGACATCACTGAATCCCCCCTTTCTCCCCACAGCACAACCTACAAAGTCTCAAGGGAAACGGTAGGAGAGCAATGTCATATTGGTACAGGATTACTCCAAGCTGGACTGCAAAATCCTTTGGCATTTTGGTTTACCTGTGACATATTGAGAACCAAGAACTGACTCAGCATCCTGAAGAAAGCTCACAGGACATTATTTCATTCCAGGTTTCCACTGTGCAAAAGGATTTTCCTCCACGTGCTCCTTCTGATTTGCTGAGCAAGCAGCAGGAAAAGTCCTTGGTGCCATCCATCCTCGGTGTGTGTCCTTCCACAGAAAAGAGGTGTGCTCTCTCATCACACCCCTTGTACATTCACAGATCAAGAATATGAAAAGTTGTCAAATGCAAGCCAGCCACAGCTCCTTTCCAGGCGGCTGGGGTGGGGTCTGTAAGGAAGGGCAGCTTAAATACAGCCCCTGTATCAGTGTGATTATCAGCACCTGTATTCCTGAGAGAGGTGTATTCACATAGGCCTACCCCTCCTCCAGGGCCATTACGTGAGCTGGTGCCATTCCCACACTGGAGAGGAAAGCCAGGGCCAAGATTGTGCCACCTTTGTCACTGCTTTAGCCTGTGTTTCCTGTACAGCAATCAAATATTACTCATGTAACTAGGCCCATGTAAGAGAGCATAGCATATTTCAGTAAAATAGTAGGGATATTTGGTTTGGGGACAGATTTTCCAAGGAGCCAAGGAAAATCTGGCACTCCCTTTCTGCCAGCCAGCTTGTACAGTTTATATAGACTAGGCTATTGTGTTTACTCACAGAGGCCCAACCACATCACCATCAAAGACATTTTGCCTGCTACCTTTATTTGGCCCAGGCAGAGAAGCTTGGGAGGTATGACAATTCAAATCTGTTCTACACAGAAATTTCAAATAGCTTCCTTCCCCTGGAGAGAAGGCAGCACGGTGAAGAGCTGTTTATACCCAAGTAGAGAGATTATCTCCAATCCAATGGGCGATAAAAGCTTTATTTTCCTTCCCCCCTCATGACATGATTCATTGTTTGACTTGCTACAGAGCTTACCCACTGTGCATAGGAACATAAAATTTGCCATATCTAATCAGATCTCTGGTACACAGCCTCTGGCAGGAGCCAATACCTTATGCTTTAGAGGAAGATGAACCTCCCTTCCTTGTACTGCACCTGGTTAATTTATGCTGCACATGGGAAGAAATTTCCTTCCTGGCACACCATTCTCTGAGATCTGATTACCCTCCTCCTACCAAGCACTAAAAGAAGCCTGAGAGAGTTGTACAGCTCTTGTTTTGGTTTTTACTTCTTTAACAGATAGGCAACCTTTTATTTCTGTTTTAGCAAGAGGTAACATGAAGTGAATTGCATTCTGCTGCTTTGCCAGATTCCCAGACAACGGCTTTGGAAAGTCCCAGAGCCACAGCTGCATACAGAACTGAATCTCTGTCAGAAGAGGAATTGAGATTGTGCCTGAGAAAGGGTCAGAGCTGACCTGAGGAAGGGATGCCTGCATGGCCATAGCAAGAATTTCCATTAGCTTTCAACTGTAGCATACTATCGTACTGTAGAAACAAGTAGTAGCCTTTAATTATTTATGAAGCAAATTCTCTTCCCCCTATGAATTAAGGTCTGCTTATTGAGGTCAGAGTTTTCTGTACGATCTTTATTTTTTAAGGGACTGGGGTGAGGTGTAGATTTGCTCAGACACATGGAAACTGTCATCTAAAATGCCAGAGTGACATTCATCTTCTGCTGAATAAAGGGCTATTTCTGCAGAAAATACACTCCAGACCCCAGGCTGTTGCTGTAGCTAAAAGAGAAAGGTGAGACGTGATGCAGGCAGACTACAACATATGAAAGGGTTTTACAAGACCATCTGAGGAGTGCTTGAAATGCTCATGTGTGGTTTTTTTTTTTGCCTCCCTCTTTGCCATGCCATGCAAGCAATAAATTGCCCAAAGGAGAACTGTCATGTAGAAATCTAACTGGCCTTCTGATGTGTACTTCACCTGATGAGGCATTAAACAAAAGAGAACATCACTGTGAAATCAGGCTGACAAGAACAGAGTTGCACCATAACCTCAACATGAGGCGTGTGCTCCCTTACAGATAACAATGTAATAAATAAATCACTCTCTTTACAAACACAGATCAACACTTCCCACCTGCAGGTGACAGTACATTTTTGCCTTCTGTTCAACTAGTACAAAAGTACCATGCCCAAAGAGATGCTTTAGATTGATGAGTGCTGGACCTAGAACAGCCAAATAAGTTACACAGACTGGGACAAGCCCCATGAGCTGTGCTGGCAGCTCTGAAACACACCCAGCACTTCACACTGCAAACAAGGTCTCTGCTGGGTTTCAGTAGCACCTCTGAAACTGGTGAGAAAAGCCCCAGAGTAATATGGCCTAGGACCCCTTGGAAATTACTGAGAATCAGCAAGCAGCCAGCCTAATTCAGTCTGGCTATGGCTAAACTGAGTGGGTGGATATGCCACATCACTCCACCCCAGGGGTGATCCCATAATTAAAATATATTGTGTTTGGAAAACATAAGGTGCCATAAAACAAGTAAATTGCTTTTCCCTAGATGGATTTCTTATTCTCTGACTTCCCTCCCTTCCTGCCCTGCTGCTTTCCCGGGAAGTTAGTTTCTCAAAAAAACATGCCCATTTGTTTTGTGAGGCTGAACCAGTTCAGTCACAGGAGCTTTTCTAGGGGTGCACAGCAGTGTTGCTAAAAAGTGCTTCAGAAACTGTCATTTCATGAGCAGTACAGTGTCTACTAAACTTGAATGCCACCTTCTTTGACCCTTCTTAAGAAGAAGTAGTTGGTTTTGTGAAAACAAGGTCATGAGATGGTTGGCTTTGCAGCTGAAGGGATTTTACAGCACAGTGTACATTGCTATCAGAAGGTAATGAAAATGCTTTCCTGTACTGCCCATGGAAGAAAACTTAATCCCACTTATACTATTTTTCTTCTTTGGATGCTGTTTCTTATTTTCCTCTCTCCATCGTCTTTTATTGTCATGCCCACACTGGAGGAAAATGGGCTCTTTTTATCTCTATGTTTTTATTCTCTGAAGAAGCTAACAGCACTGTCTTTAACTAACAAAGATATTTACCAAGCAGAATAAAGTGAGGAAAACAAGAGCTGTGTTGCAAAACGAGAGCAGAGTTTCGCCTGTTGAACTGACTGCTAAAATCATGGTGAAGTTTTTGCTGTTTTCTCTAGGGGCAGATCAGACGTGGGGGATGCTGCCTTTCTCCCAGCCTGCCCTCTTGGTGCCCATGGACTTCCCAGGCTGAATTCTGACTTAAGCATCAGACCTGGCTCTGCTCCCAACTCTGCTTTTGCGACTCTGGTTGAAATCTGGTAAGCAGTCCCCATCACGGTCTCTATCTGTGTAGTGCAAAAATAAACAGCAACAAAAACTTCTTGAACTCAATAGCTGAAAGCAGGTTAGACAAAGCCATGCAAACCATCAAAATCTGGCTCTGTGGGATCCAGCATAGTGTCTGTCTTCTGCCAGTTTCCAAGCATCACCTCCAGCAGAGTAAAATACAGTAATTTACTGGCATGTTTATAAACTGACAGCTTTATATGCATTAAACAGGGAGCAAAATCCATGCTCACCTTTTCAACGCTGCAGGGTGATGCACTGATGCCTTAATAGATTATCTACTTCTGCAGCATGCTCCTCACCTGAAGTCCGGGTTCTAACACCTGTTACCTTATAAATGACCTTAAAAATGATGAGGATGATAAATTCTCACACTGCAAGGCACAAGCTGGTAACCATCCCAAGTGCAGAAGAAATCCACTCTTTGTTCCTTTTACTCTCAGGCAGCAAAGCAAAGTACAATGGAGAGGGACTGATGGGGTAATTTACACTTTGAAGTAGCCAGCAAACCTGTTAAGCACCAACAGACCTGGGCACAAATAGGAATGTACTGGTCTGTTGAACAGTTTAGGCTGATGGTCTCTGAAGAGTTCACTTCTTCTGACAGAGAGCCCCTCAGAAAACTGAGGCAGGGTCAGGCTTTGAGGATGGAAAAACAGAGTGCTCTGTTCAGGCAGTATAACCTTTGCACTTAGAACTACACAGCCAGCAATATTTTGACCTGACCACAGACTTCTGTTGGGGTTACAACTTTGTTTTTTGAATAGATGTAGCCAACCTTAAGTCTTGCAAAGCACTTGCACTCAGCAACCCCTTCTCTGGTTTGGAAGACAGAGTATGCATTTTACAGTATGATTGCTAGGTTCAGTGAATGCAACAGATACACCTAAAATGTGAAGTAAAACATACCACAGGCTGTTTTCACCTTGATTCATTTTGGAACAATCTGAGGACACAAATCCAATGCAAAATGTGATGCACCGTACCACCGAGAGCTGCCGTTCTGCTTGAGTTTCGAGATGAGGACACAGCCGCAGTTCAACACACACATGGAAAACAGCATTCATAGCAAGTTTTGTCTTTTTGTTCCACTTCAGCTATGCTCTCCATCCTCCTGCTTGGCAGGCAGGATGATGGTGTGAGAAGAGGCTAAAGACAAACCTCTCATTTATCCCTGCTTTCTGCAGGGCAGACAGAATTGTTCGCACTCCCACGCCAAAAACTACTTAGCATGGTTGGGCAAACAGCAAAGGGGCCAGTGCATGCAAATCAGCAGCTGGTTTCCAAACACCCAGGGACAGATGCATCATCACTGGCAGCATCAGGGAAGCCAGCTCAAGTCTGTAGCTACTGTGAGCCTTTAGTGGGAAAATGATGCTGGGGAAGTTCAGAACACTTGAATGTCTCCTATCAAGTAACTCTTTAGGAACTGATGCTCTCTTTCTTTGTTATTAACAAAATTTTTCCTTGTTAGCTGTAAAGCATAATATGTGCCTCTGCATATGATGGTGTATGTCAAGCAGGAGAGGTGGATGAGGTTGTGTTTTGGTCTTAATTTCTGTATAAAGGCAACACAGTCTGGAAGAAAAGCGTATGATTAGATTTAAATCCTCCTCTCAGGTTCTGCCAGAGGAACTTTTTAAAGTCCCTTCCTGTGTCACATCTTTGTTTGGAATGCTGGACTACCAAAATGCAGAGAGGTGTCATAGTGCTTTGCCAGTTAACATCAAAATGCCCTGAAGTGCAAATTGCTGCACAGCTGCTTGGAAGATACCGTTTCAGCATTGCCAGGGTGTGTGTGAGCTGCTCTCTGGTGCCCCTTGACCCAAGCAGTGGAGAAGCAGTGGCTGTTCATTGCTCTTGGCTTGCAGGGACTGCCTTATCCTACAGTGGAGAGCTGGCTCTGCACTTCCCAGGGCCAGAGATAAGCAAAGGTAGAAATGAAGGAAAGGTTAATCCTGCCTAATCCTTGGAGGGAGTTATTTAGGAGGTGAGTATGAAGTGGTACAAAGGAAACGCAGGGCAGCAGATAAAAATGCCCCCTTTTTACAGGTCTTGTTGAGGAAAAAAATTATTGGATAGGGAACAGAAGAATTGTGGCAGAAAAAGAGACCACAAGTGAGACTTGCACATTCTTTAAGATAGTCTGAAAGTGCCTGTAATCAGAATGACCAGGCTTTGAGGAATCTCCCGCACTGCTGGGAACAGAGGGCAAAGCAGCTTTTTCAGTAGTAATCAGAAATAACAGGCACAGGCTTATTTCTCCTGGTGTCCTGCTCTGGGGCCTGCATGTGTGCAGACATCTACAGAAACCAACCCAGCAAAGCTCTGCCATGGGTTTCTGCCATGCTGACTTTGCTGGTGTGGTGCCCTGGGACCTAGCCCTTCTCCTTCCACTGTCTGTACAGAGACCCTGGGAAGCTGACACAACTGAATCCCTCGGGGCTTCGGGGTCATAAAATAAATAAAATTGCTTTCCTAATGCAGCCTTTGGAAAGTCTGTAAGAAACATATTGATTGGAAAATGCTCGATTAGAACAAGCTCTCATACAGAGAAATAAATCTTTTCAATTGCCCACACCCTGTGCCAAGCTCAGCTTCCTGGAAGCAACTATGGCCCTTTCTGGAACTGAGGTGAAAATCCCATGTTCCATCACCTCGCCTGACCTGCTGACATTACACATGGTTTGCATTTGCTGATCAAATGCACAAGCAGGACTCTAAATTAGCTTGCTGGGCTGAGACAGCTCACTGATTAATGATGGCAGATGAAGTCACCAATACAAAGCCCCACAAAATTTGCAGCCACACTACAGTATTTAAAATGAAGAATATAGTCTTTCTCACTCTATGCCCAACCCCTTTTCTATGTAGAGACAAGTTAGTAAATGAAGTAACTCAGACAAAATTACTCAATTATGTCTAAGACCTCCGACCTCAACAAGTCAGAAAAATCCCTGAACACTGCTGACCAGTTCCTGAAGTCCTTGGAGTTGTACCTGATGTCAGACTAAAGCTTCTAGTGCAACCCCAATGATTTAAGGTGGCCAGCTGTGCTGCATTTCTTATAACTGAGACCCACATTTGACCCACAGCAACCACTAGCCTCCCTTCTGTTTCCACTGCATCATCCAGAGCGAAGCTATAGAATAAGTGGATATCAGGATGTCCTCTGTGAGCTGCCCCATTTTGGGGTTAGTCAGAAACAGAAAATATTACAATGCTGGAGCAGCCTACCTGCTGCTGGCAGGCCCTTTGTGGCCTGAAACAGAATTCTCCCAGGCCAGGACAAACCAGTCTAGATAATGGTGCTGGTTTGTGTGTTGAAGTTGGATATGAGATTCTGAAAGGGAAACGCTACCAAAGAAGTGAGCAACCACAGAGGTGATGAAAAGACCAGTGGGTTTTCTAGGCACTCATTCCATGAGCCATGTCCAAGAGCTTTCAAGAACTCTGCAGACAGCTCCAGCTTCCTTTCACGTTGTTTGCAAAACCTTCGGAGAAGCCTGACAAGAGCTTTCCTTGCAGGGCAGGGTGAAGGCTGGCTCTTTCCCTCTGGGCAGCAGGTTCAGAGAAGGCCAGAGCGCAGCAGGGGTCAGTGAGCCAGGCAGCAGGACACGGCCTGGCTGCCAGGAACCGAACCGCTGCTCCCACAGCTGCCACACCTCGGCATTCCTGCCACAGCAGCCAGTGCAACACCAGCAGTGGCAGTGCGATGGAATGGGATGGGGAGGAGGGAAATGCTGGCTGACATCCACTCCCTGTTTACAGTCTTAATCTGCTCCTGACTTCTCAACCAATTTTTGGCTGTTGTCTATGGAGCAGACACTGCTCTCCTACTGCTCCCTTCCAAAAGCAGCAGAAATAAATGTCTTCTGTTGGTTTTTTCCTTGTATGTGCAAAAACTATATCCTAAACAAGAGCAGCTGAGCCCTGACAATGTCACAGGGTAGCTAGCTCAAGAGACAATGCTGCCAGAAGCAAGCAGTTTTGCCAATAGAAGTCACTGGATTATAAAAACTTTCAATTTTTTTCTCAGCAACTCTTTATTGTTTCAAACCAATTTAATCTTAATCCAGGCCAAAATTCCAGGACAAAAAAGCATTCTTTACATTTTTTCTGCACTGGCTATGGCCACTGCTGATACTTAGTAACACTTGCACATTTATACTACATGGTGCCTTAAAACTGCAGACAAACTAGATTGTTATATCTGTTTTACAGATGTGAAGCACAAAAGCAATGGATGCCTGCCCATACACGGAGGGATCAAATTCAGGAACTCTATTCTGCTCCTCTTTATAACTAGACACATGCAGAGCATCTTTACATCCTTTACACCTACTTTACCTTCCCACTTCTTGTATCAATTATTTGATGCATCCTGACAACAGTAATTTTAACGTAAACAACTCCATATTAGAAGGAACTGTCAATACATGTTGTTTCTTTCTTTTAACACATTATGGCCTTGATCTCTGGCTGAGGGGTTGAAGATTAGGAACCTGATCAACACTGCTGAAAGATTTGAAAAACTGAAGAAATAGCTGACAGCTGCAACAAATACAGCTTCCTAAAATTAAGATGATTCCTTTAAGTAATTTATCACTTTAACCTATCATCAGCTACACCACCTTGATCTTCCGGTGGATGCAAATTTAGAGAGATCCTAGAGTTTTATACGAGAGGGGTCAGGAAGTCCTTTTTGTACAGCTGAATCAAGTGGAAAGTTTTGAAATCTCAGTTTCACATATCAACAAAACACCACCAACAGCATTATAATCCTCTGTATTAAGAAGCTGCCTTTTTCTCACAGGGAGATTTTGTTCTCAGAGGCTCACATCCTGAAGAAGTTGGGTCCCTTTCCCTTGAGGAATTTTGGCTGGGACTTTGTTTCCTAACTCAACTGTGACTGTGAGAGCTGGGGAGGGGCGAGTGTGTACACAAAGAGCATGTTTTCCCGGCTGTTTCCAGGGAACGTGAGGCCAGCTCCACTACAGAACAGTCTATGCCCTAACAGCAAGATTTCATCTGTTGGCTTCCTCTGCACTGGGGCTCCAAGGCTCCTGAGCTGCAGCTGCACTTGTGCTGCTACTGTAAAAGCAGATTTTGGCACCACAGCCCAGAACCATGGCTTACTTTGCCTGTAACATTAAGCAAATCACCACAGAAAAAAAAAGTACCACCAGCATGTGGTAAAAGTATGTCATACTTTTACTGTAACTGATTTTGCTTTTGGATGTCTTGCTCATGCAGGCATTCTCTGTGGAATCCCAGTGGAGGAGGACAACCTGCTTCAATACACCAGTACATGAGTTCTTCTGTGCTTTATGCAAAGACCCACCTTCAGGCGACATTAAATATTAAATTACTGGTGGAAACTGTACAAATTACAACTTTGGACACTGCACATCTTTGGAGGTAAAAGCCCACTCTTAGCGTGCTGCATACATCTCTCACTCCCAAAATGCTGCAAACTGGACTTCTGACATGATTAAAAACTCCAGATTTAGCTTAATTTGTTGACGGTTTCTTAATGAACCAAATCCCTATAGCTCTTACAAAGTATCAGTCATTTCTCCACTGCTGTTCTAGAGAAAGGTGAAGAGCTTCAAAGAATAGCTCTAGATGCCAGAGGTCCTTTTCCACATTCAGGGGACAAGGAGGCCACGGAGGTGGACTCCAAACTGCACTACAACACATCACCCATTCAGGAGAAGTAACTGCATTACATTTCCATGAGGCCCTTTAACCTCACAGTCCAACTTGTGCTCAGAAAGGCCTCTCATACTGAGGTACTTGTGCTTGAAATACATTGATAATGAGAACAAATTAAGTGTGTGCTCTTTGATTATCAGATGATAAATTATCACGATTATCTTTGCTGCATCTTGAGAATTGCTTCCTCTCCAGCATTTAACTCCTTCTTGCTATGAAGCTAGTCAGTATATCCACTAACTTCTCATATCAGGGCCCCAAAAAAACTAGCTTGCATTTATTATTTTTATGGAAGCCATACAAAGTTGAGGCATTAGTATTTCTACTCAGGACCACCTGAAAATACTGTTACAAGGAATAAGAAATTAACTTTATCATTTGGGACAGCATGCAAGATCCTGTTTGGGATAATTTCTATCTATCTCAGTGCTGGGGTGTCTGCAGTAACTACAGTGTCCTTCAAACAAGCTTGTCCTAGGTAACAGCTTGGACAATATATAGTGTTTAGTGACTCTGTTGACTTTGTCATGTTTTCTGGCCACTACATTGATGTGTCAGTGCATTTGATGGAGGAGCTATGCTGTGTTCTTGATGAGAGAGAGAATCTGTATTCATGTACATATGTACATTGGGTTCTGCCAGATCAGCTTTCTGAACATGATTAAGAGCACAATTGCACCAACAGTTAGGTCAACATAACTGGCAGGGAGGTGGCAAATTGCAAAAAGAATTAACAGCTGGATGTGGTAACAGAAAAACAGAGAAAATGCTTCAGCTGGTATTGTTACAGAACATGTCATTCAACTGAAAAATAATGCATAGGCTTGCTGTATCACTTGAGTTTAATCTGGATGATGTCACTGAAAAAGGGCTTGCTTCCAGGAGTGGAAAAATGACTGCAATGTCAATAGAGGCAAAGGATTTACCTATGCAGTTCCAGTAAAGGATCAAGTTTTGAATGAAAAGGAAAATAAATGGATGAGCTAAATCACAGGAAGGCTGTATCCCATCCTTCTTTTTGGGTTTCTTGCCACTGTAAAGGTGCAGTGAGAGAGGCTGCAGATACCTAGTAATGATGGGTAGCTGGTATCATCCCAGATTCACAATTCCTAGTGCCACATCTTCCTATTGTGCTGGTACAGACACTTAGTGACCTTGACATCGGTGACCCTATCTCCAGGACTTCTGTCCTTCCCACCCTTCCTTTCCCACAGGAAGCACGACCATCCCTGTGCTGCTGTGATCAATGAACTACTGCAAACGTGCCAGGGGAAAGGGGATGCCTGTCCTTGGAGAGGGGCACTGTGTGCTGTGAGCCCCCAGAGCTGAGCTGGGGTGGGCTGTGGAGCTGTGACAGCAGGAGGAGTGAGGAACTGACCCCTCAGTCCCACTAACAGTGCCATCTCTTTTGAAGGGGCAGGACTAAACAAGGTTAAATACGTTTAAGTACTGGGAAAGAGAATCAAATTGTATCACTTGTCAGAAATATTTAACAACATCTATGGGCTTCTTTACATGGCTGACAGTCGTGCCAGGTAGCATAAAAGACTGGAGCAGAAGGACATCACAGTATGGGCAGACAGGAGAGGGAAGGGATTCAGTGTAACAGCATGAGGGTGTGCATACCATGCTCATGTGCCCAGGAACCAACAGAAACTACTGGAGTCTTCATACATTTCATTATATGGATATTGAGAAAACAAAGTTGAAATGCTTTTTCACCAACCTGTCTAATTAAAATTGTCTTAGCTATGCTCCCCCGTATATTGGCAAATTTTAGTCAACTCTGTGAAAGACATTTGTCCAATTATTTTATCTTATCTATTGCAGAAATCCAGATTTGTAGGTCTATCTGTTCACACACCACTTCAACTCACAAAATCTCAGACAATCACAACGACATTGAAGGCAGGAGAGCTACAGTGGTGTCTCCATGAAGTAATTCCTCTTTTGTTTTTCCAGTGATTCACAACTGACTTAGTTTACAAAGTCCAAACTGGTTTTGCTTCATTCTTTTGTATCATAACTTCCAAATAATCTCAAGGTTTTGCTCTCGTGGGAAGACTGACTCACAACCAACTTGCAAAGCTTGGAACATCATTTTTAAAAAAGACAGACTGGAGAATTAAGAAGGTCAGAAGCAATTACAAACATTAGGAAAGGATGGTGAACTACATTTTGAAGAAAGGACACTTTCTAACCAAACTTTTCAGGTTGCCTTAGCTTTTCTCTTCATGCTTGCTTTTATAATTCCTATATTACAGAAATTACTAAGCTCACTGGTACCCATAAGTGCAAAGCAAGTTGAAATTCCCACATCTTTTCTTTCTTCTTAACAAGATTCAAGTGGAAAACTACTTTTCTAAAATACTTTGCTTACTAATGCGACTCCCTCCTCCCACATGCCCCATGACTCGGGTCAATCAGTTTGCCACTGACAGCATGGGGCAGAAATGCAGACACGGGCACATTGTCAATTTGAGGAGTGGGAGAAGCCTTCTTCAGCAATTTCACACAAAATAACATTAGGGAATGCAAAGTGTCAAAAATTTCCCGTGAAGCCCTGAGAAAATCTGCAAACTAGATGTCTCACACCTCTCTGGCAGATAATAAACACAGAGCATATGGACCCAAGTACTGAATGTTCATGAAAACGGAGTCCTCTGTGTTTAAGACCATGCAGAGTTTCTGAGGACATGAATGCAGTTTCAGAAAAGATTTACACCCTTGTTATTCAAGTGTTTGGATAACCAAAAATGGAAATTCAGAAAAGGTTTATTTGTGAGCTGACTTATTCCTTAATAAATTACACTATTTCTTTCTTATATCTTCTTCCAAAGCTGCTGGAATGGCCATTGGTCCTGTTCAATACTGTGTTTCCCCTGCTGTGACCGAATTTGTTGATTTAGGTCCTGAAACACTACCTCCCTCTAAGATTAAGCCTCAAAAGAAAGCACTGTGATTAATTTTTAAATGTTTGGACTTTTTCTAGACTCCCTCTTTTCCCCACTAACCCTGAGGTGTACACACCATGTGAAGAGGAGATTCCTCTTGTCAATCCAATCTCAGTCGTATTAATTTAGCACTGTCACAAGTCATGCTTTTCCAACTCTGCCAACGGAATCAGGTGGGAGGAGGAAGAGGAGGCTGACTCGGCAAGAGGAACCTTTTGTTTGTATGTAAATGCCTTGGTGTTATCAGAAGGAAAACAAGGAGTAAGCAGCATGCATTGTACAAAAAAAAAAAAAAATCACAGCACTGTTACTGTTTTTGCCCCGGTTCACTTCAGTCTTTACTCTTTTGCTTAAGTAGTGCTACACACGTGGTTTATCTTTTTAAGCCTGGGGAGCAGAAACTTGAAGAAAGCAGCACTGACACACTGGATGTACCCTCAGCATGTACACCCCACCCAAAGTCAACAATTCAGCCAACCCCTTCATTTGACTGTACCCTCTGGTTGCCTCCTGACAACTGAGTCCAACCCTAGCTATGAAAGGTCCTCACCAATATGTCATATTGACCAAAAATTCAATCCACCCAGATGAATGTCAAACAACAGACCAGTAAGTGCCTGCTCAGGGTTTTGAAAACACTGGCTTTCAAACTTGAAAACCATGTCTGCATCTCCTGTGAAAATCAGTGGCAATGTTTCTTCTTGCCTTCTCCCTTCAAATTGGAAGTCAGGATGAATGGAAACCAATGCCTCGAGAGAAATCTGGGACTAATTCTGTACCCCTGTCAAAGCCTAGTGGTTTCTTTGCTCCTTTCATTTGCTAGAACCCATATGAAATTGAAAAAATGGTACTGGGATATCATCAGTGTGCTTGCCCTCTCCAGGATCCATTTAACATCTCTGCCAATCTCTTAAAAAGACATCCAAAAGGAGGCAATTTTTAATCTCCTTTCGTGGCGTGGTTGCCAACATCACAGGCTAAAGCTGCATCTTCTCAGGAAGAGGGAGCTGAGTGTGTCCATAGCTGTTATTTCCGAGTTGGCAGGCCTGCTGGAGAGGCCTTTTGCTTGCCCTGATAAGGTCATTTGCATAACTCTACTTTGCATATATTTTTTTTCCTCTTCTTTTTCTTTCTCTCTCCACTCTGTAAGTTCTCCATGTGCTAGAGAAGCACTAAGAAATCCTTATATTAGCTAATCCCAATATTAATTCTATTAAACATTTACTGATTTATTTTCATTTCTTGTAAAAAGCTGGTGTACATTTTGGTAACTCTATTCTTACAAAATGTGAAACAAAGAAAATTGTACTGTATGTGAAAAAAGAATTCTGCTTTCCCTGTATAGGTTTCTTTCACATTCAGTCAAAATGTCTGTGTATTTTCTTCCTTCTTCCTGTTTTTAAAAGAACGCCTACTAATTTGTTTTGTTTTAAAATGAACAATTGACATTCGTTCAAATGAAAAGTAATTCTAAACAAAAGTGTGATATCCATACTTATATTGTAAAAATTGAGATAAATGCAAAATTGCAAAGCGACCCCCATAAATAGTGGAAAGGGAGATGAATACCAAATTGCATCAGTTTAAGTCTTGTTTAAGTAATAAACAAGACACTGAGAGCTGCATGGTTTAACTCATATTCCTGTGAGAAATTCCAGTGATTTTAGTGGGGTGAATCACTTGGATAACTGCCATCCAGGAAAAGAAAGGGCTGAAAAACCTGTCCTCCTCTTAGTCAATTTCTTTCTTTAAAATTCACATTTTTATCATGGTGTTTTTGTGTGTCACCTTAATTTCAGATTTTTTTACTCTGCAAAGGACCACGCTGAAATTTGAACACATTTTAAAGTTCTTCCTAACAAAACACACCCTTGCCTTATTTCTCATGACAGCTTAAAAATATCAAGTATCTTTAAACCAGCGGGTGCTGTGCCCTGTTTGCACAGAAAGACAGAACACAGTTATTTCCTTACCTACAGCAGCTCATGCTATACAGCCCTGGTCCATGTGGATGGCCGGGAGATGCTAATCCTAATTAATCAAATGACCTTCATCACTTAATTTAACAGGCCTGCATTATTTCTCTGCATAATTGTACTGTCTCAGCTGCAATCATAAACCAGGACCCCAGTGTGTTTGGCAATCCACAAACAGGACAGAAATACTCTTTTTGTCCAGAGAGCTTCCTTGGATTGTAATCTCCATGCAGAGCTATTATGAGGATGTAATTTACTGGATTTGTCCCAAATCCTGACTTAATGAAAGCTCAACAAAACAGAAATGTTGGGGTAACACCGTAGATTTTGCTATAGAAGGCAGCATTTTGATCTCTACAGGCAGTAACTGAGGGGAAAAGGAAAACCAAGAGTTTACAATACTCCGGAGAATGGTGAGACCCCAGCAAAGTTTGTTTGAATACACAAAATCAGACTCATTGAAAAAACAAAATGGAAGAAATTTGGAATATTCCAAGGTTGGCATTAATCCAACCATTTGCATTCAAACTGCAGTCAAGATGCAAGCTCTGTTTTGTGTTTTGGTTTTGTGGCACTTACTGTAAGGTCTACTTTGAGTTTTGGAGTAAGAAAAATTTTGGAGTACGCAAAATTTTCAGAAATTGTTACACGAACCAGTTTGATAACCAGTTCTAAAAGGTTTTTAGTTCAATTTAAAATATTTTAGAAAAACAGCAAAAATGCTACATAGGAAGAATTTGTTTTAAAGACACTACTTTTATAGTATTAAAAATTAATATCAAGAAAGTTAATTGACAGATAAGGTCTATTAATGACTTCATTTCTGAACTTTACTATTTATATTTACAAATTAAGGGTGTGAATTCTCAGTTTACTAATCTGCCAGTTGGATCATTTCTTTGCAGCCTTGAGTTGTTTCACTTTACTTCACTGAAAATACTTAATAGCCAAACTGTAGTGAACTTGAATTTTCCCAATACTTTTTTACACACTATATCACAGATTTCCTAATGTATTATTAGCATTACAGATTATTAATACAAAATTTCTTTTTTTTTTTATGTACAGTGCTTTTTCCTGCCATTGTCCCCTCTCTTGACTAAGGTTCACCCCCTTTCCTCTTTATCAGCATTTAGTCAAGCTATCCATGCAGCCCTAGAGCCCACACTTTGCAACACCCTACATGTGTTGATGCATATGCAAGGCTCGTGTAATTGGAGGATCAAGGTTCTCATGGGCAATGTTAATTCTGACATTTCTTCACCTTTAAAACTTTAGGTGCTATAATGCAGAATAAATATACTGAGTGTAATTTTTTCCCTTGTCTTCAAGGTGTGAGTAGTGGTGGAAAAAAACCCCTCAGAAATTCCATTGCGGCATCATAATGAAAGCTGCATGGTCAGCAGCAGGAGGGTTGGGCCTTTTACAGCCAACTTTCAGACCTTTGCCACTTTTTACTAAAGGGACAACAGATAGCAGCAGGAATATACTGTCATTTGTTACAGGAACCAGCCTACAATTTTTCCCAGATACCTTTGATCCATGGCAGGTTACAAAACATAGGGACTGATGGCTACATATAACTCTGAAGCTGTTTATTTGCTTCTTTCCCAGGAGGCCTGGGATCCCGCAGTGCCTTACTCCTGTCTGTCCCATAGCTAAGAAGCAGCATTTGCAATCTGGGATCCCCTTTTTTGGCAAGAAATGACAGCCAGCTGGCCAGTGTCACCAAGCCAACAGCTGGACCAGCTGGCCAGGCTGCACACATTTCTAAGTCAAGGCTGTTAATCAAACCACAACAGTCACTGGTGGCTGAATGAAGGCTGTACTGAAATTATACCATATTAAAATACCAAACTAAATGCTTAAAACACCTGCTTTTCCTAACCTAGGGAGAGTGGACCTAAAGAAGTTCCTTCAGGATTCATAGTCCCATTTGATTTGCTCTTAATCTCAGTATTTAAAACAAGACACATAGAAAAGCAAAGAAACAAATGATGTGCCTTCACCTATTCAAGAGGCTGAGCTCTGAAGAAAAACAGGAACATTAAGGTAAAACTGTCTGAAAGATTTCGCATCTTCTGGCAAAATATTGTCAAACCTACCTGGGATAAATCAACCTACAGAAGAATTACATGCAGACAACAAACCCCATTTTGTAGGCAATATTTAGGCAATGGATCACAAATGGAGATGAATACTGCCAATAAGGAGGCCTAAAGAACGTTACCAGGATCCAGTAACTTTGTATGAGGAATTGTAAAAATCACTGCGTGATGATGGATCCAGCATACAGCATGGAATGCTGAGGTATGGTAGGGGCAGAGGGGAAAAATCTTAAGAGTTGAAAGGGTAGATTGGTGAGAGGGAAGCTCAAAGTATGGTTTATGGGGCTGGCACATCTCTGGGCTGACAACTGACAGCTCTGAAGTCCTACATCGAACTTGACAGAGGAGACATCAACGGGAGCAGAAAGAAGCACTACCACCCTAACATTGCATAGGAGCAATCTGAGGCATGGCAAGGCTAAAAGGCAAGAGCTGTGGAAGGATTAAGGTTTTCAGTACACTTTATTTGCCTTAGTGTTGCCTAAGGTCCCACCCAACTGCAGAGGCAATATTGTGACCATTGAGAATGCGTGTTTATCAAGAGCTCTCTGGCATCAGGGAGTTTTCCTCAAATTAATTTTGCACTAAATCAGTCAGCCTTGGACTGATTAAACACGGGCAGTTGCAGGCCAGTTCCTAAGAGCTCACCAAGCTCCAGTGCTAGCCAGTGCAAAATGACAAGAGATCTCTGATGGAGCCTGGAGTGCCATTCACAGTAAGTTATTTGGCAGTCAGACCATCTTTTTTGCACCAAGGTAAGACAAAATCCCAGTAAGTGATACAAAGTGCTTCTCCAGAAACTGCCAGGGTCAGCCATGGGCTCAAAAATTATAATGATACCTAAAGAGGGGACCCTCTCTCCTTAGGAAAACAACTGGATAGGCAACATTATCAAAAAGTGCTGTTCTCCCATCAGGCAATGACATTTTCCTCAAGCGGTTGCGAGCTTCAGAGCCACGCCTGGTACCCAGCTGACACTTTACTAGGGCTTTCTGCAGAGCCCAGTAAGTGCTGGCCTGACTCATGGGGAGCCCCCATGATAAAAATTCATCCACAGCTTCCAGAGACCTGGGTTCATCACCACCAAGGAACAGTGCCCAGCCTCAGCGAAGGCTTCGGCAGCCAACAGCAGCTGTGGGATTTCCAGTGAGTGGTTCCCCTGTCCTATCAGCCCGATCACTCAAGACCGGCTGGCTCTTCCTGCCGCCCAGCCTCCCTGGGCAGAAAGCGCCATTGCCGGCACTTCCTCAGCCGCTGCGGTTTGTGGCCTCCAGCGTCTCCATTATCTGCCCCGACGCCTCTCCTCTGACAGGAAGCTTCCCCAGAGTTTTCCATCACAGGAAATTTCCTTTGGGGAAGCACTCAGTAAGCAAACAAAGAGTTCCTTGGTACAAAAGAAGAGTGAACATGCACACAGCTGTGAGGAAAACACCAAATGCTGAAGCAGCAGAGGCAAGGGCATCAGGTCACAGTCCAAACTCTGTGAGGAGAACCAAGCTACCTGAGAGGCTCAGAAACTCCCAGGTGAGACCACCGTGGGCAAGTCTGGCTCACAAAGCTGACGTTTAAATGTCACAGTCAGGTTCTGTTTGACTTCTCTGAAGAGAGTCAACAGCCTTAATGTCACACTGAGCACAGACCACAGCTCGGGCACCATTTCAGGGGCTTTTTCTGTGGCACCTTCCCAGCGAGGTCAAGGACTGCTGGTGCAGGCAGAGGGCACACAGCTGTCCCCACAGATGAAGCTGCGACTGCAGTCCAGGATGAAGTGCCAAGTGTCCATATCAAGCTCACTCTGCCATCACCTAATAATGGGTTTGACACATCCTGCATCACAAATTCCCTCTCGTGTAGGATCTAATCACACTCCATACACACTCTTACAAAAAATACATTTCTCTCCAGACTGGCCAGTTTCCCTTTTTATAAAATTTGTCCTCCTGGTGTCTTTTTTCTTCTGTCCCCTACTCTTTTTGCCCTTTGAACTACACTCACTTCCTCCTATTATCCAGTTGTCACTTCCCTTCTTTTTTTCTATAGCATTTTATTTAGCATCCTGTGCCCTTCCTTTTTCGTCTCCTCACTCCTCTCTCCAGAAACAGATCCCCTGCAAGTGTTGCTTCAGAGGGCTGGGGAAAGAGATGCACATCTGCTATGAGCAAAAATAAAGATCACTCAAAAAGAAGGGTCTTCCATGCTGAAATTCGGGCAATCAGCACAAGTTTCTGGCACCACAGAGATTTAATACAACATGTGGGACATGGCTTGTTTGGCAATTTGAACTCACTTGGAAGTACCCCAGGGAAGCTTCCTGCAAGGACATATGAAAACCCTGCTGGAGAGTACAGACTGACTAGCAATGTCTTGTAAATCCTGTGAGGTACAGTGGGGTACAAAGTACAGGTACCATGGACACATTTCACTGAAGAAGTCTCCTTCTAGCAGCATCAGACTTTGGGATAGTACCGTGTACACCGAGTTAGTCTGTAAGGTGGGCAGGAAGCATGGGAGCATGGGCAGAGGTGACCTGAAATTTTGCACTATTCTTATTTTCTTTGTTTTTGGTTTTGAGAGTAACAATCTGCAAACCCACTCTGATTTATCATATGCTTATGCTGTGGATATTTAAGTGTCTAGTTTATGCTCTTCTGAGCTATGTGACTCCAAAAGGCAGTGCCAACTATTTTCCACCCTCTTCTGGTTAATTGCAGCTGTGGTAAAGGGACTTCTGCCAACGGACCCACAATGCTCTGTTCCACAGGAAGTCCTAAGATCTCTTCCTGCACAGGAAATTTCCTGTGGTCCAACAGACATTCCTCTTGGCTTTTATCACTCACATACATTTGTTTTGGCAAATATCTGTTCTTAGGAACAACAAGAAATAGACAAAGAAAAAGCAAACACTGCCATAAAGAAGGAAAAAAAAAAAGGCAGCTATGGTTAGAGTAACAAGCATTATCAAATTAACCACTGTCACACACGAAAAAATATGCTACTGAACTGACTTGGGAGGTTTGCTACCTTAGACATTATTCAGAAAAAAGTCTCTTTGATATACACAGATACAATGTTTTGTAAGATTCCACACACAAGTTTTCTTTCCCTTTTAGAACATTTTACTGATGCATTTTCCTAGAAATATGGCTAGGCAGTGTAAAAGGAATTCTGGAGTTTTCCTCTCTTTGCAAACTGTATGTAATTATGGCCCAAACTCTGATCTCTACCACATCATCACTATCAGCAAAGTTAACAAAAGGAAATGCTTAAAAAGAAATGCTCTGGTTGTATTTCACGAGTCACATCCTCCTGCTGCAAATCAAGGACTTTCCCAATCCTAAATCATTCCTCATAAGCACAAGAAAGTTGCTATTTAAGAAAAGGAAGAGAATTCAGTTTATCTTAAAATTCTTAAAGCTATGAACCCCAGGAGACATCAGGTAAGATTTTCAGATGCCTTTCCATGCTTCAAAATAAAGGTAAGGGCATACGGGAACTCCTAGAAGTGCGCAAGAGAGTAAGAGAACTAGATTGCATGTACGCTCCTGAAAAACCCAAAAAGCACCTGATTGTTACCATCATTCACCTAAGAAAGAAAAGTCTAAGAGCAAAAGGTTCAGATGGGAAAATCTTTTTCACTATGAGGACAGCCAAGTGCTCAGATAGGTTGCCTAGAGGTGTACAATCTCCATCTTTGGAGGCTTAAAAGACCCAACCTGACAAAGCACCAAGGGACTTCGGCCTCAGACCTGACCCTGCTTTTAGCAGGAGGTTGGAGGAGAGACCTCCTAAGGTCCCTTTTGACATTAATTATTCTGTGGTCCTAAATCTCTCTTTAAATGCAACTCACTACCATTTAAGTTAGCAGTGATGTGCTTTAGAGGAGTTGTTTGCAAAAAGAAAAACAAAAACAATGACCAAGGCAATGAAAAGACTTCAGAGCTAACCTTGCTGTGAGGCAAAGCTTCGTTGGGAAGTCACCAGGTGTGGGGTGATGGACCATGCAGGTATGAGCACAGGGGCCAGACTTCAGCAACCTTCCCACATCAGGGGGATGGCTGAAGCTCGCTCCTCACTCAGCCAATCCAAGGCAGGAAGGAGAAGTGCCAGAGTTAATCCAGCAGGTACTACAATAGATGTTTCCCACTTCCAAGGAAGGCAGTATGACAGAGAGCTGTCCTACAGTAAAGATTAGGCCATGACACCAAGGACTGCCAGTTGACACTTAAAAGTGAGTTTAGCACTTAGTTTTCTTCAGAACATCTAATAATGCCACGAAAGCTTCAACGATCTATTTCTTATACTTTGAGTATACAATTGCACCATTTCCTGGAATGTTTTGCTCTCTAGACCAGATAATTTGTTATGTTGAAAGTGCCAATGTTACACTGCCTAGTAAAAGCCATTACCCTTATGTAGTTTGAAAAATCTCCTGTGGGCATTGTACAGTCCATAGAGAACTTGGAATTTATATATCTATAAATATACACAGATCATCTGTACATTTGCAAGTACCCAGTTTGTTTCCACTCAGGTTTCCAAGACTTTTAAGGACATTTAGATTTGTATTGGGATTTTATTTTCCTCATTACACCTCCCTAAAAATGTGCCTGACTTCTCACTATTTCCATTCTTCTAGCTTTCAGACACTATTTCCTCATTGGCAGTTCCCCATCTTCCTCTCCCATTCTCAGACAGTGAGACATAAAAGCACTAAAACTTAAATACATGTTTAAACACACCCATCTGCAAGTTAACAAAGAAAGAGAAATCTAGTACAAAGTAGCACAGGATGACTGAAGTTTTTGAAGTAGGCATAGTACATAGTATAAAGAAAAAATACATCAGGTAGCCAGGATGATAACTGGCTATTTGATCACGATCCACCTTTTAAAGCAGCAACAAATTTCTGCACATCCCCAGCAGCTGATGAAGCAGATGCAGACACATGCACACTGAATGACCTCACGAATTCCATCAGCACACGCAGGTGTGAACTAAGAACACGGATGCATTGGGTGCATATTTGATCTCACAGACTAAAATGGGCTGACTGACTGAGACCTGCTGTGATCTACATCACAACAAAATCCCATTCATCAGCTGTTGATAAATGCATGTGCCAGATAATCAGTAAGCAAGAAGAGTGATTGATGCGGTGACCTCATTCAGCACCACGTTCCTGTTTCAGAAAAATAAACCTTCTCACACTTAGAATGAAGTCCTAATGGTCAAAGCTTCAGATTTAACAACCCCAAGTATTTATCAGCATAGCCTCTGATTTGAAAGAACAGAAACTGAGACATAATTAAGTGTGCTTAGAGCTGTGAGCAGTGGTCGTGTTGCAAGAAGCTCTCTGAGAGGGGGGCACAGTAAATCCTAGGAGATTACAGCCTGCAACCACCAAAATGTGCCTCCTAAGGAAACCACCAGGAAACAGAGCTAGTAGGAGGAAAATACTAGAGCTTTTTTGTCTCTGTTCCTAACAGCATTTTGTTAAGTTAAAAACTGTAACACCCATCATTTATGTGGCAGAAGCTTGGATGAGATCGACTTTAAAGAGATGACCAGCACCAGGCATATGAACTCCTGAATTTTGAGCGAGCTTCCTTTGAGAAGCTGCATAGGACACCCCCAGTGCTATCCAGATGTGTGGTATCTGCCTCTGCATCCACCCGAGAGGGATGTGACATTATTCACATGGCATAAGCAGCAAAAGTGAAAACATTGTGTCTCAATGTTCAAAGTGAAACATGCCCTTGCACATGAAAAGACCACTCATGCACGCACCAACCAGTATTTTTATAATGCAATGAAACAAGGACCTTGCCTGAATAAAGCAATGTAGTTTTCCCTCAGTACACTTAAAAAAAAAAGTTTAAAAAGCCAATGCTGGACCATTAAATCATAAAGCAAATCACTGACACAGAGCTTATTACCACCTGACTTCTTTTGATCCCTATCAGACTTCTAAAAAAGTGAAGTCTCATTCTTCTGACGATATCCTTTCAGCTGCAGAGATAAGGTGGAAGGCTTTTGCAGGAGCACAGCAGCAGGTGATTGAAACACTCCTTAAGGGACCTTGTCCAGTTGTGTTTATTCTAATTTTCCTTAGGATGATCACAGCTTTAATGATTTTCAGATTAAAAGTTTTCAGAAACCAAGGAGAGAAAATAAGACTCAGGGTTTTTGTAAGAGATATGATACAGCCTCACTTGTTTTCTCTTTGTCTTGTGTGTATATGGAATTTACAATTTAATACCAAGTTCCTATGAGAGGACAAGGAACCGCAGTGAGTGTGCTCTCAGAGACATTCAGACAAGAGCTGCATGAGCCGTGGCACATGTGAACATGTTTACAGGACTTCTCTCTGCCTCATACATCCTTTTAAAGCTGAAAGCTGTGCCTTGCCAGGAAATAAACTTCAGGAAAAATTACTTCCTTGTCCTTTTTTTTTTTTTCACTGGCTGCTCTTACATTTGAGGAGTAGAGGCTTCACACCCATAGACCAATCATTATAAAAACAAAAAGAAAAAAACACCATAACCAATTAAGTTCTACTATCAGGCTATGGAGAATGTCTTCACTGCTTTGGAGAGCACAGAAGAGGATTCTGCATCTTGCACTATTTGTGCCACCTTTGCATTTTCTACTCACCTGTGGCCTCTGTAGGCGAGGCAGGCTGGCTGAAATTCAGATGCAGCACCACAAGACTGCATTTGATGGGACCCTGTGCATGTTGGCTTTACCAGAGTAAAGCTGACTTGGGGAAGCCTCCAGGAGTGATGTGAACAAGCACTTCAAAAGGCTATTTACCTAAATCTCAGGCCAGAGTTTTATGAGCACTTTAGGTTGGTTTAAAGTGGCACTGTGACAATAAATAAGTCCTACCTATTCCCATCTCGTGTTCCAGTTTTCACACAGCTCCCCTGAAACTTGTTAGCATTCAAGTAGCTGTACAAACATCAGACCAAGGAAATTAGCAAGGTAAAAGAACCAAAACCCAACTACTTTCTCCCAACATTAGTTTTAACTCAGAGGAATTTCTCAGTCTGAATATTTGAGCAACAGAAAAATTAATTTTGCCAGCAGCCAGCATGCAGGTGAGAATAACAGCCAGAGCAGCAGAAGGACAAGACTGGCCTTTTGAGCAGGGGCATTATATGACCTTAGTTCACTATATTTGGTGAAACTGGAGCCTCCCTTTTCCCTTCTCCAAAATGGACAATAGTAATAACATTAATACCCCCTTCCTCTGGGAGAACTCTAAAATTTGTGAATGTCCCTCAGCAAAAATGGTATTTCAGGATCTTGGTGGGAAAGCATCATCATAATATACACTCACATTTATCAGCAGCCAAACCAAGGGCTACATTAGCAAACAATCCCCAGTGAATGCTCCTGTGGTCAAAGGCACAGAACACTACCAAGGCTTTCATATTGCCTCTATGCCACAAATAAACAATTGGCATGTTTTCACGGTCTTCCACTCCTTAAGCCTGTAAAAATATGCCCAATACATTGCCTTCAGCATACCAAACAATTTATTCAGAAAAGAGACTTAATCTCTTAATGGTTATTTGCTGAAGAGCATCTTGCTGTGTTGAAGAGAATTATAATAGCTGATAGTTGGAATCCTTGTACATGTTTTGTTATTATTGTTTTTCTGATGATTAAAGTCCTAACTGTGAAGGAAATGCCAGGGGGTGAAGTGACTGACAAAATGCTGAGTTTTCTAATTTTTTAATTTGTTCAGTTGACAAGTGGATTTTTCTTGGCTTCCCTCCCCTTTCTGATGCTGTACCATCCAGTTAAGCTTTCTCTATCACTTTCCATGACACTTTGGGATCAACAGGGAAGTCAGTGCTTGGGAAAGCAGGCAGCACCAGCCACCAACAAAGTCTACTATGTAGACTAGGGAAGAGCCACTTGACATGACTCTGCCTCAGCCCTGGGATAACCCTGAGACACAAAGGTAATTTTGAGCTTTGAGAACCTGTTTTGCTCTCTGATTCTTCCACGCCTGGCAGATACACCTGAGTTCACAGATACACCTGCAGTTTGTTTAATGATAGGGGATGGATGTGCACGGCCAGTTCTTCAAAGAGAGGACAGACACCATCCGTTCATTTAGCAAAAACCACTGGATCACCACCAAGTGTTTATTTATGATCACTGCTGGTATGATTTGGGCTCAAATCAAATCTCTTCATGTTCCCTTGATCCAGCCTGTCCTCCCTTTTCACTGGCCCGTTTTTCCTCATTTTTCTCCTTACTCTATTCTGTGACTGAAATAAAAATTGATGCTTAGTGGGTCTTTATTGTATGCTACATGGTTTTCATACTTGTGGGTTCTGGAGAAGTGAAGATGGTGTGGTGCTGTTTGAAGAAAGACTATACCAATAAGGACAGAATTTAAAAAGTTAAAACCCAAAACACAACAGACAGGAGATTTGAATTCTGGTGTGTTTGAGGACATGGGAAGAGAGAGAAGAAAGCTGTTAGAGCAGATTCGTGTATTGCAACCAGACCTTACATAACTGAAGTTGTTCCATGTCTTGTCTGTGGCTACAAGAGAGGCTGAGAGTCAGAGGACATGGATCATCTCACTGGAACAATCTCTCTAGTGCAGCCTGAGATTCCCTCATCTGTCTTCTTTATTATCTCTGCAAAGATTCCTGTTTCAGTACCTTGTTTCTTGCACTACAAGCATGGAATGTGATAAAGCAGAACCTGGTCCAGAACAATCACAGCCACATGATTAATAGACTGAGACTGAGCTTTCTAATTTCCTTTAACGTTAAGAACACCAGAGAGCCTCGTGTGAAAGAACTGACTGGAAATGCTGGCCCTGAACCAACCCCAGCAACACTGTTTCTTTGTTTTCTAAAGCTCTTGAAGATACCTGGACTATGAGGAGCTTATGTCCTCCACTTAAAATTGCTTGTTTAAGCTGAAAATTTTAATGCATTAGTGCACTAATTTTGCTGGATCTCACTTGAAATAATCAGACAGCTCTCAACTAACATCAGCTTTACATCCTTCCTAACTCACTCCTCTGTAGTTGCTGACATCTCTGTGGCACTGCCAAAGAGCATGTTTTTTCAAAGACAGCTACTGTCTTTTAATAGCAACCTCTTTGTATTTACATAGTTAGCAGTCATCTTTATATTTACCTGCAAGGTAAACAGTTGGAAATCTATGACTGACAGAAACCACCCCGGTCAGTAAAACACCACTAATATGAAGTACTTCCCTTTAGTTACATAAGTGTAACATGTGCCAAGGCCTTTAAAATAAGACAAAGATAAATATCAATACTGGTCTCAAATACTGAAGCTTAATTCTCTTTTCCTTTTACACAAGTTTTGCATTGCTGCAGATTTTTTTCACTAATATCCCTCTGAAATGACATCAGGAAGATCAGAAACCCGTTTACATCAGTCAAATCAGTACCTCGTAAAATGAGTTACTATTACATTGCCTTTCATACTACATGAAACATCGTAGAAAATCTGCAGTTGTTTCTGTGTGCTGGAAGAGGAACATGCAGCAAAATCCCACAGAGGAAACGAAGTCACAACTACTCTTTCTGAAGTTCCCAGCATGTGCATTCAACCACTGGAAGTGAAAAACCACACCAACTAGTTTTGTTTAGACTAGTAGCACCAGAAACCTTTTCCAAAATGCAGCCATTGTCTGTCAGTGTTTGCAGAATCTCATGATCATTTAGGGGATCAACTATGGAACAGAATTAAGTTGCCAACAACACATTCAAAGTCCTGATAACTACAAATGAGGAAACGTGTCCCAGGCTCACATTTTGCTCACGCTCTGCGCTCTTCCGAGTTCCTGTTGTGTGCTACAGACTTCCCACCCATCCAGCGCTGACTTTGGAAACTCAGATGTGCTGGGATAAGACACCATGGGGCTCCAGATTCTCTCAGCATTGCTTAGGGCAAAGGCATATTGCTGCATTCAGTTACCCTTCCTCTAATGGTCTTTAAAGGCAAGTCTGTTAGATAAACTTCTATCTGTCAATGCATTTTGACCCACATTTTGACCTATTCTTCCATTCTCTTCAGAGAGAATTATTGGTAAACCCCTGGAATAATGGAAATAAGCACCTTTCTTTGGCAGATTTAAACATATTTTCTAGAAATGAATGTGTTTATCCTTGCAAAGGACCTTCTTCTAAATAGGACAAGTAAGGAGACTCATGCAATAAATTATCACAGCCAGTAAAAGATTGCAAAAGGCTTGATAACCTGTAGATCATTAAATACAGCAAGTAGGACAGTTTTTACCAATAATGCAAGCCTTGGGCAAACTCATGTAAGTGAAGAATGACACATAAACTCTCTGTTTGACAGTCAGATAAAGGAACCACATCCATCATTCTGCTGAGGAGTCTCACCAGTTGATAATCACCCAATAAAATGTAAGTGTATACTGATTAATTTATATTCATTGACTAAGCCTTCAGAAAAAAATCCACTGCTTCTGCTGGAATAATGTGTTTTGCACACATTTGCAAGTCACATGATGCCAAATATGCCAGTTTTCTATCCCAGTGCAGGCAGCATATGTCTGGATCCTTGTTTTTCTTATTCACAGAGCAGACCGAAGGTCTCTTGTGTACCATCCACTCTTGGCTTCATAGAAAGCACCTCTGTAATTCCCTAACTCCTCACATAATCCTTTTGCTCCTATAAACTCTCTCTCTCTCTCTCATCATCTCTCTCTGAAGTCTAATCCCTTCCACAAATATACACACTTTCAGTCTGCATGGGACACAAGTTATAACCATAGGAAAGTCAATAAATCTCAGGTTTAGCACACGTCTCAGGCACCCTCATAAACCTTGACTTGAAAAACTCCACCGAGAACTCGAGATTTGCGTGAGCAGTACACAGGGCTTTAAGGCCTCCAGGTTTAGAAGAGACCCCGAAGTGGATCTGTAGGAGACTGGAGGAACAGTTGACTGGCCCAAGACTGGATAAGTTAAAGTTTACTGAATTGGCAGAGTGCCTTACTCTGTCTGGATATTGTAAAATTTACTAAGTATCTATGCTTAAGTATTTTCAAGTTCACAAGCAAAACCTGTTATTGAGCCTCCTGAGAATTTGGCTGTTTCTCCCGTGCACCGCCCAGGGCAAATCCAAGTATATTCCCCTAAAACCATCAAGCAGGCTGGGGCATTAGAGGATCACCGTTCAGAAAGCATCCCCAAATTGAACTCTACACTAATCCTGTTTAAAATAGTACCAGCTCCATCAGCTCCTCAGACTACGCCAGCCATTAATCCTGCTGGATGATTCTTCTGGAATCCCACTCCTCCAACAGCCACATCTGACTTGGGCTCACGGCCATTAATGGTTTTGGTTTTCACTCATGCAAAGCCAGAGGTTGGTACTGGATTTTTGCTTACCTTAATCACTTAATTATCTTAATTTCTGTAAGACTCATACCTACAATAGCCGAGCACCCTTGTAACAATGGAAGCTATAGCACTGAAAGACAAAAAAGGTATTCTGCCCTTACAGGCACAACAGATGAAATTACAGGGCCTGAGATGAATTTACAGAATGGAAACAGCAGTAAAACAATAGAACCTAGTAGTTCACTTATGGGAGAGTACCTAGGATGTACTCTGGTGGGCTTAAGGTTTCTAGGTAAGAATATAATGTTATTTAAGTACAGCATGTTGCCTGAAAACTGAAATGTACATAATTTCTGGGTTGGGGCCTGCATTGCACCTTTCACAGAAATATTTGTGGTGGAGTTGGAAATTCTTACTATATCCCAGAGTAGCTGCTGTCACAGACCATACAGGATCCTATGAAAACACAAAGGAAAATCTTTAAAGCACTAGGAAACACTTTAGACTTTCAGTGCACAGCTTTAACACCAACAGCAGTGCTGTATTTTCCCTTAGAGCTACTTCTTTGACTGAATGGTAAATCTCAGGCAGCAGCCCTCCAAAAAACTCCTGTGGTTTGGCACTACACACACACTTAGCCAGGTACTATTCATACCCTCCTGTGTGTTAAGTCAATGAACAGGGAAGAAGAAAGTTGTATTTATTCTCTCTGTTCCAACAGCTACAGAGAATGCACAGCCCTTCCTTCAATGCTAATGCATCAGTGCTCATGTTTATTTAGTAACTCTGATTGTTTCTTGAAATTGTGCAATTCAGCCCATGGAAATTTCCTTGTTTGCATAATTCTGTCATGTCAATGTTGCTGGGGTTAAATACAAAACAAAATGTTGCAGGATGATAATTTTAAAACTAAACAATCTCCTATGGTATTAGTAAGATGGGGCATATTTTTATGCTTTTCTGTTTTTTTAGGGGGAGGGGGGTGCTGTTTAAATTGACTTCCAGTAAGGCTCAGAGGTCATTTTGAGTTGAACAAATTGCATTCACAAGTCATGCTCTTCTAAGCATAAGCAACACAATTCCCAGAGTCTTAGACATAACAGCTAAAATGGTATTTAGTACTTCTGGCTCATCAGCTCACAGATTTCCTGGTCACTAGCTTAACACATACTAGAAAAATCTGAATTATTAACAATGAAATACAGAAGTTCCATCCTACAGCTTTTCCCTTTTCTGACCAGAGTTTTTCCTAAGGGTGGAAAACTCCATCCTTAACCCCTGGACAGAGCTCTCTGAAGACTGCTGCTCAACAGTAGGTAAAACATTATCCTGATTTTCATGGAAAATCCAACTCATCTGCTACTGTCATGCTTTCTGTGCCTCCTTTGTGCTTCTCTTTTTCCTTTCTGAATTTTAGGTTGTGGCATTAAGCTGCACACTCTTGTTTTTGGCAAATAACAGCAATCAAGCTTTGCTTTTACTTATTTTATTATAACAGAATAGTTTAGGGTTTTCCAACCAGGGCCATGAATCTGTAGCTGCTAATGGTGAAACAGGCCCACTGATGGTGGGTTAAAAAAGAAAGAACAAGGAAATGTCAATGACACGTGCCTTTAAAACACTCTCTACTTTTCAAAGAGTTAATAGAAAAGAGCTAATTTTAAGTGGTGATTTTCATTAGTCAATGGTACGTCACCAATGGCCTTTTCCAGGAAGTGCATCATCAGGGCACTCCCTCAACTCACACTGGATTTAAAAATAATAATAGTTATTTCATATTACTAACTTCATTAGAAAGGAAATTTCCCTAAGAAAAATACCATTTTGTCTCTCTTAGTTTTTCACAGGTATAAGCAATCTTAGTGTCAGTGTGAAGAAAGAGATCATATCCCTTCACCTGCTTCAAAAAAGCTGACTGCCCATCCTCAAAAACACTCAAACCAGACAGTTATGGTCACATTAGTCTAGCTAGGAAGAGCTGAATCTCTGACATGTGTAAGAGTCGAGGGAAATGCAAATGATTATGGTTTCGAGACTGCTGAACTGAAAAGACATCCTGTAAAAAGGACAAATATTTTCCTTTTCAAATTCTAGCTCATGGATTTCAGAGAGTCTTTCAAAGTATTTCCAAGAAGGCTTTGAAAGATAATTGAAAAAGTAAACCTACCGTCAATACCCCTTGTTTAGTTGAATTCTGCTTGCAACCTGTCCTGGAAAAAAATTAAAAGAGAAGCATTGGGAAAAAAAAGATGCAAATTACTAAAGACTACGAGGAGTTTGACTTTGCCTGTCTTATCTGTACCTTATGCTGTATTTTAATTCAGGTCTTCACTACCATGTTATCCATCTTTTAGTAAAGTAAGTTACATGAGGAGCCACATCTTTTTTCACCCTTTCCCTTTAAGCAACATTTGTCCAAATACCAAGAGACAAATTTCCTGGAGAAAAGTCTTTCTCCAGGAAAACCCTTCAGCAGTTAAGAAGTCAAACATTTTCATATACAGTCAGACATAGTGATTGAAAATGTCTAAATTGGGAGTGTGCAAGAGAGGAAACTCATGTCCCTAGTTTTGTCTTTCAACCTCAGTGTTCTCCACGCCAATCCACTCTCTCATGGGAAGCAAATGCAGCTGGTGTAGGACAGCCTCTTGTTACCATGCTGAAATTCCACCACAGTGACTGCTTGGACAACATACCAACCAGCATTGTTGCACATCACATTTCCCTGCTTACAGATCCTCAGGAGATGAACCTATCTCAGCTCCCAGAGCTGCCTGGAAAGCTTTATTTTATTCTTAATTTAATAACTCTCTCAACACAAACATATAGATATTTAGAAGAAGTAAAACGCAGCTGAAGTGTTTACATTTCTTTCCTGTTAACATTTCTTGCTGCAATAGATTTGTGATTGTAAATTACACTGAGGTGACAAGGGAAGCATTTCAAATGATCAGACAAAATCCAGCTGGATAAAACACCAGTTACTGTCCTGACAACCCACGACTCAGAACAGTAGAAGAATCTGAAGAATAGCTACCTGGAAATGATCTTTGGCTTTCCTATTCCTTCCTCTACTTTTCCAATACCAAACCTGCTGATCTTTCACAAACATTGCATATATTTCATGCTGCACTGTAGGAGAAGCAAACAGTTTAGCAAGAGAAACGCCAACAAGTATTTGGTAGCAGACAAACATATAACAAAAGGAACTGTTCTGGAGCAGGGACAAGCACCATAGCCCAGCCTTCTAATTTCAAGAAGAAATACAGGCTACATGGAGGGACAGAGCCCAAGATAAGGCCCTAAAACATCATCTGCAAGAGTAAGGGTAACAAAATGCACACAACCTCATCTTTCCAGCCTTTCCTTTGTCCTCAAAGACCTTCCACTGGTCTTCCATAGCTATTCCTATGGCAGGAGTAATTGCCTACAATTTATTTAAACTTCATCACGGCTACTTTTCAGCTGATTAGAGAAATCCCTATTGACCCACTATTTCCAAAAGTGAAATGCAAGATTTCCCCCTTCTGCCACACCAGCAAGAATGTCTACCAGGAATCTCTGAGCTTTCCACGTGGAAGCAGGAACAATACCTGTAGAGATCAGTCCTAATTTTCATGTCCCTTTTCTACCTCCTTTCCTTCCAGCACTCTTGATATCATGCCAAGAACAAGCAGTGTGTGCATTTAAAGCAATAAAAAGCCAGCACAAATTAAGTGTCCTCCCACCCACATTTTACTGGAACTCACTGTCATGAAGCTGAACAGTGACTGGCGTGGCACCTGATTAACAATGCAAACCTGTTACACACAAAACCTTGGTGAAACTGTTCTGTTTTATAAGCAGTTCGTCACTGTACTCTCACTCAGATTTCCTCCTGGCATGGCTATAGCTGCCACCATTACAGGATGCCACCTGGATTTTATTTCTGAGTAGATTCGAAGTAATTCTTTGTAGTTTTTGCTCAGAACAGAAAGGTGACAGAAATGAGTACCATGTTGTCTGGGGGGGGAGATAAGCTAATGGGAGCTCACAGTTTGGAAAGGAGGGATGACAACCCCACATCTGTTTGAGGCTGAGTCAAGCACACAAAGAGAAAAGAAGTGCACATCATGCTAGTCTAAGGAGGAGGCAAGCAATATAGAAAATCCAGTGTTTAGGTGGGGATTAGCTGATACATTAGCAAGGACAAAAAGAAGAGCAACTTCGGCAGACAGAATGCAGTCTATTAATTTTAACAATTAATTTAATGCTATCAAGAGGTGGTGACAACATAAAAGTTATGAACCTGGTGTTTATCCAGTTTGGGGTCCTCTGTACCTGACTTCTAAGCCATGTGAACCACTTTTTCTAGTTTTTCTTTCCATAGGCCAAAAATTTTAAACAATACAAATACAACCTCGTATTCTATCACTGTCATGGAACTAACTCCATTATATGCATTTTTAAGAAAAAATTTCCCAAAAACTACAGCACTTATTATAAAATCATGCAGCGATTTTAGTGTTTCAGAACTCCAAAGGAACTCACTAAGCAATGGAGAGGGATAAGACCTCCTTGGAACAACAAGGCACATAACACACACCAATTCTGGGGAGTCCTGCAAAGAATTAAAAAGCTTTAATTGTCAGCCAAATAGGAGGCAGGGAATAAAGGCTTTCTCTCCAGGGAGAAAAGAAAATGCTGATGCCACACTTGTATCAGAGCATGGCAGATCACTTTGTGGAACTAGGTGTTGTGGGCAGGATCACCCATCAAGTTTAGAGACAATACAGTTGAGACAAAGAAAAGTAACATGAAACTGTCACTTTTTTGTTCCCCCTACCCCTGTGCCATCTGAAATTATATCCTCCATCTCCAGGTACAATGTATTTGGCAACCCCAGCAGTCTGACCAGAGCTCTTCACCCAGCCCAGCTGAGCTCACAGCTATGGGCATCTCCTGGGGCACAGACACCCACAAGCACTCGCCTTCCCTTCTCCACAGATCGTGATGGGGCAGAGCAGGGAAATGGTATGAGCTGGTTGGTGCCCACTGAAAACAGCTTGAGCTCTCCAGCAATGCCCTCCCTCTATTGTGTCTTGACCAGGATGGAGCAAAGGTCCTTTTTTTCCTCTTATTTAACAGGAAACAGTTATCTGCAACACTTCCTCCCAGATATTTTCCTAACCCCACCAGGGTTACAGGCACTGACTTAAACTTTGAGGATATCCTGAATTTCTCCTTGCCTCAACTACATCAGCAGCAATGGCACCCAGTTTTGTGGACAGCCCTGTGCCATTTCTGCGACTTCCATCCAGAGCACTCATCCTGCCAGCCAGCACAGCAGGGCTTAAACCAGAGCTGACTGCTCCATGGAGGAAGGAGCACATTTAGCAAACATTCCCCAGCCCCAAGCCCCTGTGTCTGTTGGTTAGCGGGGGCTGCAAAAGATAGATTACAGTGAAGCAAACAGTGGGGGAAGGAGAAAGGAGAGGGAAAGGGAGACCTACAGGGAGGGAAGGTTGGGGGGAAGGATATGATCTACTATGGAGAATCCTGTCAGGATGCAATTTATTTTCATTCTGCTCTGGAGTATAATGGTGCGCCGCCTGAGCTCTCTCAATAGCTGTTTTGAAGCGAACCAGGGCTGGTATGTCTTTAATTTATCATTTCATTATGAAACGGTTTCCCTTCCAAGAAGCCTTCAAGTCAGGAAGCTGTCTGCCCACACAGGAAATTCCTTTGCAGCAACTTCCCCAAAAAGGAAATTTCCCTCAGAAGTGAGCCCAGCTCATGCCTTTGAGCAGAGTCGTTTGAAGAGGCTGTGGCATGCGAGCCCTGCAAACACCCCTGCCTGCTTACAGCAGCCAGCACTGGGATCTGCAGCTCTGCCCTCCAGCTCCCCTCTCCCCAGGGACAGCCAGGAGTGTGTTCTGAGGGCACAAGGCACTGGGTTTTTACTAGAAAAAATTATCTTGAGAGAGGCACAGGACACACAGAGCTGCGGAAGAGCAGAGGAAGAGGAGGGGCAGCTGTAGAAAAGCTTGGCAAACTATTCTAATCTTCCACTTGAAAATCAGGGGGAAAATTCTACACCCTTAGATCTCTTCCAGTGGTATGTCGGAGACTGCACTCTGTCCCTTACGTGTACAGTCGGTTTTATTTAATGAGCTCGAAAACAAAGGAGAAGGGAGGGGAGGATATACTCCGGGAAGGGGGAGAACCACATTTACCAAAATG
Organism: Taeniopygia guttata; assembly: GCF_048771995.1. Lineage (NCBI taxonomy): Eukaryota > Metazoa > Chordata > Aves > Passeriformes > Estrildidae > Taeniopygia > Taeniopygia guttata. Next base: position 60,108,253 of record NC_133025.1, read on the forward strand.
AATCTCACAGACATCTTGTGAATCACTAAGTGAGAGAGAGCCAAGAACATCCAGGCCAGAGTGAATAATGACATACAGTATTTTATGAAGCACCTTAGGAAAGGGGATACAGATCAGAAGCACTACCAGTCTTCCAGCTAGTTTTTAATTTACCATTTTAAATCACAAATAACACTGAATAACTTTTCTTAATGACTACACTCAGAAACCCAAACTGTTGTTTGGGGCAAGAGAGGAAGCAGAACTGAAATTCATGTTACATTTACACGGATGTGAGACAGGGCCATAAAAAGGGGCATAGGTCAAACTGCATCTTGGACTGAACAACAGCAGAAAAATGAAAGCAATCTTTTGAGGGTGTATGGGAGAAACAAATGCCAGGGATAACAGAAACAAATGCCAGGGATAACAGAATTGCATACAGGGGTGACTACAAACCACTGGAGGCTTATATGCTATAAAAAGAGGCTCTGCACATTTTCCCCAGTTTCACCTTTAGAATTTGTTTTTCAAGCACTTGGAGCAAACCTGGTCCCTAAAGCCAAAGCTCCAGGCAGTGGCTGTCTGCCCCCCTCTCCCAATCCCCCCCTTACCAGATAGCTTTGCCCTGTTCCCTCGCCAGCTAATTTACATTACTTTTTTTTTCTCTCTCTTGCTGCCCTTGGCATTACATTCATCGATCCAGTCAGCTGTTGTGTAAAAGAGACTTTTGTCAGAATTGCTTAAAGGCAAATCCCCCCCTTAACTTTTTTTCTGTGGCCTCTAGCTGATGAGTTAGTTATCACCTAAAAGAGCCCTCTGGCGTAGCATATGCATACTGAATATATATCTGCTTGGATGGCATCCACACTACTGTCAAATCACTGGAGATGGCTATGACACGGGGAAAAATATAAAAATTACCATACTAGGAAAGATCCCCAACCCACCTACCCAAACATCTACAGCAGTTGATGTATAAGCAAAAAGTGAAAGGAACAAGGAAACATGAAGCAATCTCAACTATAATATATATTACTTATCTCAGCCTCTGGTAATCTGCTTTTTAAGGAATTCATGAGCTGTGGTTGCATTCAGGCCACTGTTTCCATACTGACCACATGGCCTACCCCTCTCCACAGCCTTATCTGGTTCCTTTTAGAGATCCATTCACACTTTCAGCCCTGCAAACACCTTCCTGCAATGATTTCTTTCAGGTAGCGATGCAGCCTCATTCTTGTTTCTTTTAGACATGTTGCCTAATGACTTATCTTGGATCTCTGGATTTGCTGTTCTGTCAGGAATTGTGAATAATCATTTCCTGGTCACCTTCTCCATACCAAGTATGATTTCATAGCCACATTTTAACTTTCTCCCTGCAAACCTATTCACTTACAAAACTACTTTTTGTTTAAACTGGTCCTATTGCGCCTCTCATTTCCTAGGAAAGGGAGGACTGGGGAAGTAGTCTGTTCTAACTAGGTTCCCCAGCACACTAAAAATGACCACTTGGATGAGAACACCACACCCATAGTGGGACAAAGTTTGAATAAATACAAAGCATTAAGACACCCCCCTAAGAATTCATGAGCTTTAACAAGCCTGTGTCCGAACTTCAATTGCCTAACAATTTTGGTGCAAAGTCGTGGAATCTATGCACAGTTGCTATACAAATTGGAGTCCGGTGAATGATTTTTGACAAATATCTTTGCTTAACTCTACAGTCAAGGGACATTCACAGGTATTACTGTAAAACCACAGGAAAAAGTCATGACCTACTCACATCAATAATTGTTTTCTGCTGAACAACCACAATATCCTTCTGAATGAGATGTCCTTGTACTGTGGTCCCATATGAAAAACTGAGAAAAATTATCAACATAAGAATAGTTTACTTTCATTCCAATTCTGAATGAAATTAACTAAATTAACTGAACAGTTAATTTAGTAGATGACCATAACTTCATAATAACATGCAAGGCATTTTATTCCCACTGAACATGTCCCTGCTCTTCCAGTTGTCAGGATCTATTGAATGTGACTGTCATGATGCTCAAATTATTTAGAGCATATGTATAATTTACAGCTGACCAAGAGACATGTTTTGTAAAGCAAATGATAATTTTACAGCCTTTCAGTTGTTGATGTTATATGGACTTATAAAACTGTGCAGTGAAAATATTTCAGAGCAGGGCCAAGGCATTTCAGGATAAAATTATCAGTGCAAGCTACCTTTATTCACAACAGGTTAGAATATTCTGATAATTTCAGCTTCCAAACTGGTGCCAAGACTATTTGTGGATTAGACTTCATATTAGTACTCTTCAGGAAGCAGCTTACGGAGTGCATGCAGTAAGAAAGCATTAAAAACAGCTGACTGAGCCCCATCTACGATTCTAAGCCAACTTGGAGATTTCACACATATACTGCTGACTCTGTACACTTGATCCAGTAAAAACTGACTGAAAAGCCCCTTCAAACCTAGGCCCCTAGACTCAAAAACAACCTAACCCTCTTGTGTCTGCTTGTTGCTGCTGAGATGTGGGGAGGACAGCAATTCCGAGCATGCTTAGCAACTCCAACTCCTGTGACACAAAAGGCACCTTCTACCATCTTCTGCACCCATTTTTTGTTTCATCATAGGCAGTAATTTTACAACTCTGCCTAAAAGAAATGGTTGTAACACATTCTAGGTGTTAATTAGCTTCAAAAGGAAAAGGAAAAGTTACAGTCTTTCTGCATAAAACCTAAGTACTTGAGCAAGCCTTCTTTCCACAGGATCTAAATATGTACATGCACATGGAGATACATGTGTCAGGCTAAAAAAAAAAATCAAAAATTTTCAGCTTTAAAATAAATTTTGATTGTTAACTCTTGTCTGAGTTCCAGTGGAGGTCCTGTGCACACATGTTCTCATTGCAAATGATGGAGCACACCAGAAAGGCCATGCGTGAGAAGCTGTATTCTGAGGGTTATTCAGGACTAGGCATATTCTCCCAGAACTCACAAGAAAATCATAATTATGGAGAACTCACCATAACAATACAGATACAACCAATTTAAAAGACATCTGGATTTACTTCTGGGTGTTCTGTTGAACTGAATCAGCGCCAAACCTTGTGAGATTCAGCCATTGCTATTGCACACACTGATAATGGTGTGGCAGGAGGCCAGCAGCAAATACTGACTCCTTTAACAGCCCAGCTGCCTCAGGTCTGCCCATCACAAACACAGTTCAGCTCCCTGTCACTGTTACCTCTGCTGTCACTCCCAGTTCCTCTGCTTGTTTTTCATTCTGCATGATTTTAAAACTGAGAGGGGCTGTAAAAATTCAAGATCTATAATGTTTTAGCTTCTACAGACATTAAGTACTATCCCTTGTTTCTACTTTGCTGAGCTCCAAGGCTTCAAATCCTGCACTAAACCTTCTATGTGACTGGTTCACCACTACTCCACACCACACATTGCATCCCTGAGAACATAAAGTGGAAGTAGAGAATGACTCCTCTGAGTTGGTTTTGCTCACTTTCAACAAGCAAAAAACCACCAAGCAAGCTGTACAGCAGTGATGGGACAAGCCCATGTGTTTAATAACAACATTTGTCACCACTGCCTATTAGTATTTAAAGAGCAGTAAAAGAAACCAAACCTCTAATAAAAAGAACAAGGTGCTTTGAACAATTACACACTCGGCAACACAGTAATGACTACCCAGACTAATGAAGCTAAAAGCCCAGAGGTAGTAAGACTACTAAGGAACTTTCCAGGGAAGCAAGATACAAAGAAGTACAACCTAGAAAAACAAAAATAAAAGGGAACAAAGAAGTATTTTGTACAGAGGGTTTTTCTGACAAAACGCCTTCACTGAATCATGGAGAGGAAGCGAAAGCCAGCAAAGAAGTTAAAAATTGAAGGAGACAGGTTGCTTGGAAGAAATCAGAACAAAAGAGAGAGTAGGAAGGAGGAACTTATACACATAAAGGGAGATTTCCCCTACTAGGAAATACACAAGGACCCACTCAAGTGGCAGAACTGAAATGAGTAAATGGTTTGTGGACCAGTAAGAGCTGGGGCTACTTCCTTCTGCACTACCAAGAAGGAGGAAGTACAAAGGGAGAAATTCTCAGTATTGCACAAACCAAACCAGCACAGTCATTCTTTCATCTCTCTTCCCCCAAACACTGGCCAAGTAAGTAGAAGCACAGCACAAGCTTACAAATTTACTCACACACACATGTCCTAGATAAAACTGTGGAAATTGCTGGAGACAGTGAGACAACTCCTGTTCATTTCATCGAGTCCAGTAGGTCACTTTTCGCACCTATTGAGCTGGTTCAACTCCAACATTTTCACCCAGGACTTGTGCAATTTTGCTCCTGAGGGTCAAGCCCTGGTTATGATTTCTGAACCCTCCTCCTTTACCACCACCACTTCTGTTGCTGGTGTCCAGGGTGGCCAAACCCTGCGCTCTGGAGTCTCTACAGAGGGAGGGTATAAATATCACAGAATCTCTCTGCTGGCTTGAGTTGATAGAAATATTCTTTAAAGCTCAGCATCAAAGGATTCACTTTATAAGCTGCAAGCCTTGGTTCTTGTGCCAGCAGCGAATTCTCCCCATAATTAATTAATGCCGTATTAATTGTGCATGTTCCACGGGCCTGTTGAGGAGGTGTGGCAAAGCCTGCACACGCAGATCAACCTTTCTGGCGCAGCCAAGAGAGGAGCACAGGAGATGGGAGGTAAAACCCCTCTGGGTGCCTGCAGAGGAACACTGTGCAAAGCAATGTGCTCAGGGGCTATGGAAGGGCACGTGCTGAGCCCTGCCGTGTCCTTCCAACAAACAAGAGCAAGGGGGGCACAGGGGAATCTACCACCAGCTGCACCCTTGTGCAATCTGCTCAGCTCCAGGCCAGCCATGAGCATATCAGCAGCCAAGAGGAGAAGCCCATGGCAGCTGAGTGCCCTCACAGGCAGGGCTTGGCCACAAGTCACAAGATCCTGTGAAATCTCTGGAAGGAGAAAGGGGGAGGAGGAAAAGGGAGATAATTCCACCTCACCTCTGTTGTGTTGATCTCCGGCTCTCTGCTGGCTGCTGGCCCTGAGGACATGGCACCATGGCCTTGCAGGGGCTTTGGCCATGGTTCAACCAGTGCTGTTCATCCAGCCCAGCACATCCACCTCACCCATCCACGGGGAAAACCAGGGAGCGCTCAGGACAGGAACACGTGGGAAAGGGGATAACCCAGCCGCCAACACCCCCAGTGACGATACCCATCCTTCAGCTGTGCCTCAGGACTTTGCTTGAGACCTCTCTCCATCACAGCTATGCAGGACATGCCAGCCTGCACAGACCATTCCTGCTGCAGCACAGAAACCAGGGACTAAGGTCCAAGTGCTGCTCAAGATGATTTACTAACACTCATCTTCTACAAAACTCTCAAGGCAGTAGACATGTATATATTTTCAGCTGTAATCTGAATGCCTGCTATAGCCAGCTTGAAATCTAACATGCAAAGACATTTTCACATTAGCTCTTGCAGCAAACTTATTAATGTGTATAAACTTTTTTGGGGTAAATAATTACTTGTTTCTCTGAAGGTACCATGTGTTTGGTGTTTGCTTTTTAAAGAACAAAGTAAAACAGGACTGGCAAGGGAAAATTGTCGCAGAAGTCCAAAGTGAAATGCATGAAATTAAAAATATATGACACAGAACTGTAAAAAGGGGGAAGATAATGCAGAAAATTCAGAAAGTTTATAAACTAGCTGCACAGAATTGTCTCAGCAAGTTACTCTCAGAAAAAAGGAATTTCAGTCTAACCATGCATTTGCTACAGCATATCCACACCAAATGTGAAAAAATGCAGTTGAAGATCACACTACTTATTCTGACATGACAAAGCACCTTAACAAACTATACATAGAGAAGCTCTGAAATATAGGCACAAAGCAAAAGCATTAAGAATTCTGCACAAATCAGGTAATACTCTCCCTTCATATGGGAGGCAAAATGCAATTTATATTTACCATATAAAAAGGTGGGTTTTTCCTTTTATATTGCTGTGAGAAGGATGAACAAAAATAAACAGACATCTAAACTTTACAAAATTAAATCTATAAATGCAGATTAAAAACTTTACTTATCTGGAAAGCAAATGGGTGCCAAACCTAAGACTTTTATTGTACACTGTCCCTTTCTTTCAGTAGTTTTAAATAAAAGCTAAACAGATCTCCCTACATTTTTTAAAAACAAAAAGGTAGCTATTTATAGCTGCATTTATTGGAGCCGTTTCCTTATCAGGAAGTACGTAGCTGGGAATTACTATCTGCCTGCATCGGAAATTCTTTCAGGGATACAAAAACCCAAAAAGGAAATTTCCCTTCAAAAATATTCTGTGGGGTTTTTTTTTGCTGCTGGTGGGCATTTTAAAATAAAATGTCAGTGCTCTGACCAGCTCACAGCCCCTTTGGGATGTTTATTCTGCAAGCAAGAAGCTTTAAGATACTTGAGGGAAACATGAAGAAAAAATGCTCCTAGAGAACTGGAAGAGGGAGAATGCTGAGCACATAGTATGAAAAGAACCCTTTTCATCAGGATACTGAGACAGTACAAATTCATTACCAGTGCTACAGGGTCTACCTCTGAAATAAGTGTGTTCCTACAGTTCCCAGCCCCTCTCAACTACACTTCTGCAGCTCAGTTCACATGTTTCCCCTGCACCCTCAGGGCAGGAGTGCTGTATAGTCCAAGAGACAGTCAAAGTACCACTCTCCCTTAGGGGACAGAAAAAGCCCATAGGGGGTACCACACCCTCCTGCACCTAACAGCACCAGGTCAGGCCAGAGGCCATGCAGGACAGAGGTAGAATAACGCTTTCCTGCAGGAGACCTTCAGGTTCTCATAGCCCATGGGATCCAGTGCTACAAGCAATTCTGGACTTGGGACAGTGAATCCCCAGCTACAAAGAGCCCCTCAGTAAGCTCTCACATCAGAAAACTTCCACTGTATCCAAATCAACCCCCATAACTGAGAATTTTGCCTTTATCCTTCCTCTCCATTGACTGCAGAACACCCCATACTGTGCCTATGGACTCCAAAGGCAGGAAGAACATTTCAGTTAATCATTGGAGACATTAATTTAATTTTTACTTGTCATGGTATAATTTAACATTTTCATTTTCTTGTCTGTATCATTGCCACAGAGCTACCTGACCATGCTGCCAGTGCAAAGCAGACACTTTTTTTTTCAGTGGGATACAAAAGCATAGGGAGATCAAAACCAGACAGGCAGATGGAGTAAATAAAGCAGGGTGCTTCAGGCTATTCCTGGGTTATGACTTCTATGCATAAAAACTCATGAGGAAAGATGTGGAGTTAAGCAAGTTTCCTAATGTTCTGACTCTCAAAAGCCAATCAGTGGTGATTGTTTATTAACTCACAACATCATTAGCCATATGCCTATTAAATATACAACTAACTCATAACTTCTCGAACAGGGATCACTGCTACATTAATAGGACCATGCTAGTCCTGCACAAAACATTTTACATGAGAAGTGAGCACATTCAAATTTATTCATCCCATAAAAGTGCACAAGCATTCCACAAGGCTGGAATGCCTGATGCATTAAGTGCTCCACCCTCTCAAGAACCTCTGGAGAAAGATACTGCAAAGAGGCTCTTGGCTGAGGTGTTGGACTGGGCCTCCAAATCTGGATGGAATCATTTTACCAAAAATGTCTCCAACAAACTCAAGAATCATTTAGCCTTCTGCTCCAGCAGTAAAATGAGGAGTTCTAAAAATAGCATAAATGGATATTTTACCAAGCTGTATTTGTTAAGCACCCAAAGGAGTGCCAGCACCAGAGAGGAAAGACATTAAAATACAGCAGAAAGAAATCCAGCGTCTCATAAAGGGCATCAAATAATTCTTTTCTTTCTTTGTGTGTATACACATGACCTACCACATTAATTCCTGGGACCTCAAAGCTACAGCAGCTTTCTCCTTAGACACTTTATGTCCCTCTCAGTGCTGGACAGAGCTGTTTTCTCCCAAGAGGCATCAGCCCATCTCTGTTAAAAGATCATGACGCTATGCTGTTTCTGCAGGGCTTTTTACCACACTTGTGTTTTGCTGCAAGGCTCTCACCACACAATGGTTTCTTATTGTGGAGTTGTTAGTCATGGCTTACATGCAGTTTCTCTTCTGTGTTTTCTTCAGTTGTATGGCTGTTTATGAATGCTGCATTCTTTGCATTCATTTTATTTCTTACAAAAATAATTTTTAAAAAAGAGCACGGGAGCACTTAGAACATAATATACATGAAAATTCAAACAGACATTTGGGATGGAAAGAGAAAAGCAAGCTAATTTTAGGTACACTGATCTTGACAATGTCCCTTTAAGACAAAGCTAAAAATGCTTCAAACCCAGCAATACCATAAATGTCCTGCTGCTTCTGCTTCTTATTTCTCTCCACACTTTCCAGGGGAATTCCACAAGGGATCAAGCTTGAATCTCATATTAAAGTGACATGGCTTCCTTTCCCCTCTGAATAGAGATGAACGTGTATTTTGGAGATTTAAAACCCTGCAGTGAAGCTTTCCAAAAGGGTAAAAGCTTGGCTTAGCACCACTGGGATTCCCACCCACACTGCCAGCTTTCCGGATCCTGAAGCACAGGTCTCTCTGACCTCCCAAATTAGGACTGCTTTGCAAGTTCCCACTGAGGCAGGAAGGCTCTTACCCCTCCACACGCTTCCACTGGGAACGGTCAGAGCAGGAAACTGCTGTTAACTCTGGGCAACAACCAGGCACACTGGGAAAAATAAACCACTTGATTCTATAAACTCTCAAGAAGCAGAAAGCAGCTCACAAAGTCAGCTTCCTTTACGAGTTTTTTCACACTCAACCTGGATGCTTCTGCCATTGCCACCTGGCAGCAGTAAGGAGTTAATGGATGCAGGGGTAAACTCACCAGCTGTTTGCAAAAGTGACAAGTGAAGGGGCCCTGTGTCACTCCAGTGCAAACCCAGTGACAAGGGGGTTTGTTTCCTACAGGTGATGAACAAAGACCATGCCAGATAAATGCAAAGCAGGATCTTCACGATCCAAAGGGCACAATTTTCCCAGCAGAATCAGTAATGGTGTTTCACTCTTCCCAGTGCAACACAGTCCATATAAACCATTAGCATCTATATTCACAGAAACACGGGGTTGGAAGAGACCTTCAAGACCATCGAGTCCAACCCAGCCCCAACATCTCAACTAAACCACAGCACCAAGTGCCACATCCAGTCTTTTTAAACACATCCAGGGATGGTGACTCCACCACCTCCCCAGGCAGACCATTCCAGAATTTTATCACTCTTTCAGTGAAAAACTTTTTCCTAATATCCAACCTATATTTCCCTCGATGCAGCTTGTGTCCTTTCATTCTGTCAGTGCTGCCTGGAGAAAGAGGCCAACCCCACCTGACTACAACCACCTTTCAGGGAGCTGTGGAGAGTGAAAAGGTCACCTCTGAGTCTCCTTTTCTCCAGGCTAAACACCCCCAGCTCCCTCAGCCGTTCCTCACAGGGCTTGTGTTCCCAGCCCCTCTCCAGCCCCTTTGCCTGCTCTGGAAGCACTCATAGTGTCTCAACGTCCTCCCCAGCCATGGCACAGGAGCGACTCAGACTGGGCTTCCCACCCATCCAAGTTCCCTGTTTGGATGGTCTCTTTGAGGCTGGCCTGAGATTCACAGTGAGAAACCCCTGGAATGCAGGGTGGAGCAGATGAGTTCAGTTCAGGTGAGCACCAGAGGGTACCTGTGGAACAGCCTACCTTAGGTTAGAGGCATGATCAGTGCCCCCCCAGCTCAGCATTGCATCCTGTTTGCCCAACCACTGGACACAGCTCAGAGTCCTGTAGGAGCTTTGCTGGGGCTAACCAAAGTAATGGGTACTGAGGCTGGCAGGATGGCTGGCTGGGATTTCCACACTCCAGTCAGCCTGTCAGTAACAGTTATAAACTGAAATACCAGAAGGCACTGCTGGATGGACCCTCTCTGAATAGCTCACAATAAAATGTGCAAGAATAGCCTATGGTAGAAGACAAAGATGTAATATCAAGATTAAATACTGCAATAAGGTGTTAGCAAGCAGTGCCATTGCCAGGCTTAATTTTTTTTTTTTTTTTTGTCATGGGTTGGTATTGGCTACATATAAGGTGAAAAGCAGATTAGGAGAAAAGGCAAGGGCAGTCAGAGGGAAGAACAAGGCTTAAGTGGCCATAATGTCACAGAAGAGCTGAGAGAGGTCTGGGAGAAGCCAATAATCTGACAAAGAGGCCAGTCCAGGTCCCATGAAAATCAGTGGGAATTTAACCACTCATTTCAGCAGGATCAGGATTAGTCTCAGCCACTAATTTGACATTCTGGCCACCTCTCCCAGTCCCTTTGTCATATGAAGCTTTTATTTTATTTTCCCTGTATGTGCGTCAGTCAGTTTTGTTCCACAAAGATCCTTCCAAAGCAAATATTTTCATTGCTTGCTGCTCTAAATGTGGCTTAGGGTAAAGGGCTTTTTTTCCCATCTCACTGCATACTTTCAGTTCAGTGCATTGAATATTCTAGTAACTAAACAACAATATGCTTAATGCTTCAAAGTGGCTTTCCAGCTGCTAGCCAAAATCGTAGAATAATTAACAGGTGCCAAAGGATTAATAAAAGGAGTAGCATAATTAATAGACACTATACAGAAAAAAATGAATCCCTGGCAATCCTGAGTGTTGTTGTTTCCTCCACCTTCTCTTAATTGCTTCCTGCATTCCTTTAATAAGGAAAAAAAAAAAAAAAAAAAAAGAAAACTAGTGCCCTTAAAACACAAATGATACATATAAGCAACAATGCATGATCAGAAGAAAGAAGCTGGCAGCAAACTGCCTTCAGGTCTAATAAATGCCTTAGTTTAAAGAAACTGCCCAACTACCTGTCCTACCCTACTACTCATGTCCACACAGAGCTTTATTGCATTATATGGTACAGCTAAGGTCACAAAGATGCCAAACCAATACAGAAGCACTAGACTAGTTCCCACCAAATAACAACACAAATAGCCATGCAAAAATATTCCATTGAAACACTCAGTAAAAACTTAAAGGCCTTTAATATAATCTTTGCAGAAAACAAAATAAATTTCCTTTCTGTCCTTAGTGAGGGAAGTAGAACATGAAGCTTATCCAAATCAGCTGTGACGTGGAACTTTTCACACACTGAAAACCAAAGACCAGAACCCAAGCTTACACAAGAAACAAAAAGCACTCAAATGATTTCACAAATAGGTCTTGAGCTTTCCCTACCATCACAACACCCCAAAAGTAAGTGGAGTCAAGACAACAGAACTTCTCCCCTGTGAGGTGGATGCACATACTGTGACATCTCAAGTGTATCACTGCACTCTGAACATCAGTGCAAACTGCTGCACTGATGTTGGGGATTCAGAAAAAAGGCAACAGCAAGAAATATTAGTTGTTGCCAAGAAGAATTGCTTGTGTGCACAGAAAAGTATATGCAGCGTGTCTTACTATGACAATGGGCTGCAGACATACGAAGGATGCCAACATTAAGGAGAGAAGAGTAATTAGTTCAGAGGAACAAATGAACTTGTTTTCATGTTTGCATCAAGAGAAAACTCTGAAATCCTTGCCCATGAGATCACTCTCCCTAAACAAATACATACATGCTCCCAAGAGAAGATGCCCTTCAGAGATAAAAATCAAACTGTACAAATCAACATAAGCATGCAAAAGGGAATGATGTTACATAGGATCAGAGCATGCAACAAATCCTTTCTCAGCACTGGGATTTATTCTGTCTCTCCTGTTGAAGAAGTTTTATATTGAAGGAAAAAAAAGGAAACCATTAAGCCTGCAGCACACATTTACAGTTGCTGTTTTAGCAAGCAAACCACCTTATTTTAATCTCACATATTACTAAAAAGGAAAAAGCTGTTTTCTCCATAATTCAGAGCATATCAATAGACACGGAAAAGGGTTCTCATATCCATTTCTTACATGCTGTATCCTTTATCCAGTTCTAAGAACTTTTTATTGCAAGATATTGGCCATAGCATAAAATAAGTAGCTAATAACATTTTACCATATGAGACAAAAAATAAAATGAAATTTTCATTATCACAATATCTGGGCAGTTTCTGTATTATTTTTCAAAACAATTAAGAGTCTTTGCACACATGTTTGGTTTTTTTTTTCATTTTACACTGGGGGATCTAAAACAAGGAGTCCAAGGTCCCAGAAGGCACCAAAGGCAGCACCTTGTGTGTGAACTGAACTTGCTTCTCTTCAATCCTCAGTAGAAAATGTCAATTTTCCAAACACTCCTTCTATCTAACATTAGTGTAGTCTAGTGGAGATCATATATACCATGGCAGACACACCAGGGATAAAGAGCAACTGTTTTCTGCCTACATACTTGAAATGTAGGAAAGGATATTCCCCAGCTCCCCACTGATATTTTGTTGACAATGCCCCTAATACTCTGTTCCTAGTGGATGTTAGGCAGACAAGCATGTTTAAAAGTATGGGTCAAAAGTCCCTTACAGAGAAGTGCAACACCAGAGAAAGGTAAGTTTTATCCAGAAATTATTACTATCCCAGAGATTTAAAGTTAAGACTGATTATACTGCATTTCTATACAATGGGCTGGCTGGGAAGAAAGCAGCTACTTCAAATATGAAAGGCTATGTGAGAAGGGGAAGGTGCCTTCACATCACCGCAAGGTTTTTGCCTATATAATTTTAGTTCTGTTGACCAAAGAGAAGAAAGCTTGTAGTAAAGAGAGGTCCACATTCCACCTTGCAAACTGCACTTCTTTTCCCAGTCTCTGGATGAATCAGTGCAGCCGACCTGAAGCAGGCTGGAAGAAGTTATTATGCTCCACATAAACAACAAAAACAACCATAGGGATGGAACCTAACAAAATCTCATACCCAGAAAATCCTCAGACTTTGCAAACCTAAACCCAACCTTTATACACAGCCTGAACTAAAAATTAGTTACTTTGACTGACTTCTGAGACAGTTTGGATTTAAGATCAAAGCTGTACCTCAGACACATGTCTAAAAATAAACAAAAAAAAAAAAAAAAAAGAAAAAAAAGAGAGGAGTCCATGCAGGAACTGAAAAACCCTATATTAATACCACTTAAAATCTCATGACATGAAATCTAAAAGGAACTGAGTTATTTCTATACACAGTATTAGCAAGACTACTGGAATATCAGCTTCACTTTTGTTTGACTTCACTTTAAGAAGGATGTCTGAAGTGGGAGTCAGTTCACAGAGGTGATATAAACAGAATTTGAAATCTGAAAGCTTAACAGGAAGACTGATAGCCTTAAGAACCTTTCTTTCCCTCCAGTTTAGCCAAGAAAAGGTTAAGAAGTGACAATCTAAAAGCACCTATATCAGGAGGAGTCTTTTGACAATATTTAGCAGGAAAGGCGATAATGAGATCTAATAGTTGGAAACTGAACCTGACTAATTCAAACTATAAATAGGACACTTAAAAAAAGGCAAGTAAGGAGATAATTAAGCATTAAAAGAACATCTAGAGACCTTATATCCTCCTCATCACTTAAGTTTTTTACATGAAGAGCAGAAATCTTTCTGCACATGTTGTAGCTCAGTTACTGGACCTAAACACAGCAGTTACTGCATGCAGTTTTGTAACAAAAGATATACCAGAGATCATTTTAGAAATTCACAATGGCTGCTCCTGGCCCAGATATGAAGCTATGTACTTAAAGAGTGGTTTTAACAGTGTTTGGGTGGTCTGTTGATTGACAACATTTTGTGTCACTATTGACTGCATACTGAGCTGCAAAATACTACACTGCCATTGACTACAATTAGCAAGGCTATGTAAATGTGTTCCATGTTGTTTATGACCTCAGACACTAACTTTATGGAAGGCTGTTTCACAGATATTTCATGATTAATCATCTGTGCTTTAACACTGCAACAAGTCAGACTGGTGTGGAAATACTAAAGGGAAAGAAGCCTTGCAAGTTTAAAAATGTGCCCAAAACAAGAGTCAAGGTGAAAGGTTGGATCACATTCTAAAAATAGTGTGAAAGAAGTCTTCACTGAGAGGAAGCTTTATAAATTCAACACTATCCAGCATGCTGGCTGGATGGGAAGGAAGCAGGTACAGTATGTGCTACCACTTTCAGTAGCAAGAGTCTCTGCCTCCCTGCCTTATGCATCTGCCAGAGGCCGTGGGGAGGGCAATAGTAACTGGAAACCCAGTTGTGATCCTGCAATAGTAACTGCAAACCCAGTTGTGATCCTGCAATAGTAACTGCAAACCCAGTTGTGATCCTGCTGTGGAGGGGACAGTGACTCCCATAGCAGAAGTAAACAGTACCAACTAATGCAACGAGGAAAAAACCCAAAAGATCTGGGGATGAACAGCACCAGTATGGAAAAGAACTGCTGGAGAAAAACTGCTTCTGTGTTGGGCTTTTTTTGTGCCTACTTTTGGCAAAGCAAAGAAATGCCCTGTAAGTGTGGCAACCAAGTCCTCTCCGGGCCAGGGGAACAGCTGAGCACCCACACACACGTGCAGCCAGGCCTGGGAGCTCATGGATGCTCAGGCAGGGACCAGACATGGTCAGAAACACTGCAGAGCAGCTCCCACTCCCACCAGGAAGCACAGAAAACTGGGCCATGCAGGACATGTAAGACACAGCATAGGAATGAGTGACCATGGGGCAGAGTAACTCACTGGCCAGCAAGGGAGCGAGCACAGGACTACAGAAATGCTTTGAACACAGTTTGCATCCAGACACGGAGTGTGTGTGGAAGACAGCTGAGGACAGGAATGACAGTGTCTTGTGAAAAACACGGACTTCCCCCCTAAATCCCAAACCTATTTGTCAGAGGGCAAAGCACAAAGTTTTGTTTGCTCCCAGCCCTCTTATTCATTGTTGCTTAAGTACCCCAGGAATGTAACACCTGACAAAAGTTTACCTAAAACATCTTTATTTCCATCTGAACTGCTTCCTCTCCAAAAAGGAAAATTCCACTCTTCTTGTCCCCATTCTAATTCACCTCTCACTGGCCAACAGTCCTTGGCCTTTCCTATTTGTCAAACATGAAATCATATCAGCAAGGAAGTACCTGGCTCTGATCTTGCCCTCAGCTCCAGTTTTTGTTCCAATGTCAGTGAAATGTCCTTCCTCCTTTGCAGCATCCTTTTGTGCACAGCTAAGCCCACTCCTCCTCCTTTTCCCACTGCCTCTGGCAGCCACCATGCTATAACACTACAGAGCCTGGGCATCACAAGTATTTGAGACCCCTCAGAACCTGAAAATAGCCACAGCACAAACGCATTCCGCTTGCCACAGCTGGTGAAACTCTGACCCTGTGTTGCAGAATGTAACTGAGCAGTTCCAATAAAGTGGAAGGAAACAGAGCACTTCCCGTCAAAATAAACCTCCATATTTGTGCCTGTCATGAAAAACAAGCCAAATGTTTGACAAGGAGTGCAGGAGATGGGAGGGGAGATTCAGCATACCGTATTTATAAAGAGTAACTTTCTTCAGTTAAAAACAACAGCCAGGAAAACCAAACCAGCTAGAGCTTATTAAAACAAAACAAAAAAAAGTCTAAAGCCAGGGACTTCCCTGCTCTCTCCCATAAAACCAGAAGTAACTCCTCACCCCGCCCTGTCCCTCTCCTCAGCCCAAGAACTTAAGCAGCCTCCTGCTGATACTCACGCAGGTGTGCTGGCAGTCTGACCGTGTCTTCCTCATGCTGACACTCACGCAGGTGTGCTGGCAGTCTGATGGCGTCTTCCTCCATCCTGACTGCTTGAGCCACTGGGACATGTAGTGGTGACGAAGAGTAATTCGGTACCGGGCTCGCTGGAGGTGTGTACGAAATTCTTTCCTGCTGTTAAAAGAAAGTTGGGGGGAGGGAGAGAAAGAGAGAGGACAACGTGAACTTTGGAATAGAGGTATGAAACCATGGCAGAGGAGGTGTATGTGGGTGGAAGGAAGGAAGCAGCACCAGTGATGCACCTGCTGCCCAGGGAGCCCCAGAGCACACACATAACACTGGCAGCCAGCGCTGCCCAGCGCTGAAGAGAGACGGGTGAAGCACCTTTTAGGGTGTCAGGATTACTTTTCAAGAGAGCCATGAAGTTTCCAAGGGTCTTCTCAGAAATTTGCCAAGAGAGGAACGTGGGGAGACTCCAAGGGCTTTATGTCAGTGAAAATCTGACAGCAAGTCCATGATACATGCATGAGTACCACTGAAGTGCCAAAACCACTTAATCTTACATTAACAAATCACTCATGATCTGAAAAAGCTAAGTGTTTAGCACTATACTCCTTCCTACCATTTTAAGGGCATTAATCAGTAACTTTTGTCATTGCTACAGAAAAACACCGTCACCAAAGACTACTCTATTTACCATTAAGTAACGTAGTATTCTTGTTTTTGCTAAATGAGTTACTATTACCTTCTTTGAAGTACTTTAACTTGCAACCATGTAAAGTCAAATAGAATTAAATGGCAACTTGTGAATGTTGTATTAGTTTTGTAACTGTCACAATTAGGTTTTTACTTAGGAAAATGCCTGACAAGAAATCTAAGACTGAAACTTCATGTTATCTGAAGGAAAAATTCTTCCATATTCTAAGCCTCCAATAATGCACTCCAATCACAGTACACAATATACCCTTTGTAAATAAACATAGCCACAGTTTTACAGGAACATAAAAAACCATTATTATATGCTTCCTTGAAGGTAATGCATGTTATTCTCCAGAATACTGACACACCAGTGCAAGTATGGCTTTACATCCCTGCACATACAGAAGGAGAAGGAGGTACTGTAATTTCTGAGCATTTGCAGCACAGTACAAGTGCAGCCTCTCACCCTGACCTTGACCTCCAGCAAACGGAAAAGACAAATTTGGTGCTGGACCAAGAGAAGATAATTGCTTCCATGACAAACCACAGCATTATCACAGCCATGAGACAGGAAAATATACTGAGGCTGATAGAGACATCTGCAGAATGTAACATAAGCACCCTTGCCACCAAAGGGAAGGAGAGGTTTGCAAAAAACTCTGCAGACAGATTAGGTGATGTCCAAAAATAAAGGGAACACCTAGAAAGTCTTGCAGCCACCACTTGAAAGCAAGCCCAGTTCATTCTTTTGCCAGGTGCTGTTTGCTGCTCAGGAGCTTGGGTAGAACCAGAAGTTTCATCAAGAACCAGAACCAGAAGAACATCAAGAGTCCCACCACAACACCCTATAAGCACATGGAGAGAAGACTGGCAGCATGTGGAGAACACACTATTAGAGGTTTAGACCAAGTGAGAAGACAGGCCTGTTTCACTCCACCATCACTTTGTTATTTCTGCAAGTATGGCCCCTGTGGCTGTCAGCTCAGTACTGTTAAAAGACAAATTGTTCAATCTTATGTTCCTGTCTCCCACAAACTCAAGTTTCTTTCTACTCATCACTGGCCAGGCAACAGCAACCCATTAGCTAGCATTAATTCATTTTTTTTGCAGTTACCAAATGGGGATGTTCACTGTGACACAATGAAAGACGCACCTGTGGAGCTACAAGGCATTATTTGGTTTTCAGCTTCCCCAGCTCCTTCCCCAGCCCAAACCAGCCAACTCTGAGCTTCCCATTGCAGAGGTGTGGCCCTCCGTGCCCATCTGCACCTCTCACCCCTGGAGGAGAGGGACACCAGGCACTTCCAAGCATTTCCTGCTGCCATCCACAGTACAGGTAATCGAACCACACTGCAGCTGCTCACTTTGTTCATGGAGATATTTATAAAAAGAGGAACACTTCTGAAACACAACCACACAGATGCCTGCTCTGTTAATGGGCACTGGAGGATAGGTGGGAGACCCAAAGTCCTTTTCCTCCCTCCTGAAGAATGCAGGATACGTCCAAGGTCACGTCACATTGCATGCTCACTGAATCACCGCTGCAAAGACAAAGTGGCTTCAAAGGGTCTCCTTGCTTCCAAAAAAGCAAGTGGGAAATGAAATTAAACCCAGAACCCATCCACTTCCCTCAAGACCCAGTAAGGTGCTGCATCAAACCAAGGCATTATGCTTTCAGTATGTGCTGCTTTTACTGATCAATCCCCTAAAGGCATACCATAACTTGATTTATACCATGGCAGTTTCATTGAGGTTTACTGTTTTAAACAAATGCATTTGATTCATTGTTTCCTAGTATTCATAAGGAACAGGACAGCCAAAACCAAACAAGATATGGACCTGCAGTTACTTTTCCCACACATCTTGGATGTCTACAGTACTGTGTGAATTACTATTTGCAGAAGGCATTTTACAAGGAACGAAGGGGAGCTAGCTTTCCAATTCCTATTTGTGCCTTTGAAATGCCCTCTCGCTAATTTTGCATTTTTCTGTCAGCACCTTTAGCCTAAATATCAAAGCAATTTACAGACATTAGGTAAGTTTTTCTTTTTATTAGATACACAGACAAACTGAGGTACAGCAACAGCACAGCTCAAATGAGTTAAGTAATTTCAGAGTTAACCTGTCTTGAAAAAGGACAGCATGTGCCTCTCAAGGGCAATACATTTAACAATTGCATGCTGAAAGAGCTGCCCTTTAACTGTCCTGGACAGATTTCCAAAAGGTGTGGAATGGTAATGGCACAGGGAGGTCAAGACACTGGGCTTGTGGAAAAAATTAGCTTAATCCCTGTTGGTAGCATGGGCCAGTAACGTGGCTGGTAGCAGAACTGCAAGCACCAGTCCAGTTCTACAGCTGCCCCTGCTCTGTGCCCAGCCCCCACAGCCAATGCACAAGGTCACACGTGCTCCTCCAGGCTTTCTGAGGCTTTCTAGAGTCACTTTTCCAGGAGGTACCTATTGTGCTCACACCACTGAGAACAGATTGCATTCATCCACAACTCCAGGACTGCCCAATGATTCTCTCTGTGCAATCCACCAAACAAAAACACGGCTGGTGGCTCATGCTTCTAAGGTCACGCAACCAGATACTCTGCCACTAGGAATTTTTCTGAAAGTGTTTCCTAACTAGTCAAGTTTAATATTTCCCTTTGTATTATGGCCAAGAACAGTAGGCTTGTTCAAGCACAGCTTGGGAGGAAGGATAGGTAGTGCTGGTAGAATCTGCACGAACCTTACGTGCTCTTGAGCAAACAGCCTTGCTGCAGCTTAACCTACTGGTAAAAAAACTAAATCAATACACATTTGATGTGGTCCTGTGAGATTTTTGGTGATGAGTGCTAAGAAAGAGCTTGGTACTACCACATTCCTTAAAAACCACCTGCCAGGGGACTCTAGAAACCTCTAAACCTACAAGTGAACAAATGCTCAGCCCTAAACAATTACCAGCTAAAAAATTTCAAAATAGCAACTCCTGAGCATTTTGCCAGTAGCCACAAAGAGGTGACTAAAACAGATGGCATATTGCTTGCTGTCATCATTTTTGATCATTTTCTTCAGCTCACAGGGAGTCAAGGAAGTTGCACCATGAAATTTTATGTTGCTTACAGTAATTGAAGAGCTACACAAAGTCAGTTTTTATGGAAGGCACTCCCTGGGGCTTATTCTGGTGCCTGGTGCTTCAAGAGGGCCACCTGGACAACCAGCCAGGTCTGCTGGGAGTAGGACATGCTTTCACCTGCCCAACTCAGCAGAGACAGGCTGAAACACATGGCTAAAAATCAAGAGAGGGTACTAGTTCTTTCTCTTTACTAAATATTCAGCTGCTGAGAATGCCATAGATAAAGCCATCCTGTCTAAATCAAAAGCTATACTGACCGTGACTATGTAGTAGGCATGTATCTATAACAGCTGTCTGGATTCCCAAAGCCATCAAAGCACACACTAATTGCAGTTTGAAGAATTGGGGTACATCCTTTACTGATAAAAACTACCTGAACAGAATTTTCTCTGTCAGGAACACAAATAATTCATATTGCTAAAATAAAAATATTAATAAAAACCCAAAGTATCAAAATTAAATTAAAAAGAAGTCTAACAGTTGAGGATGAGGGAGGCTGGAGATAAAAATAGCTTCAGGCTTTTGATATAATTGCACCCTTCAAAACTCCAAAGCAACAGCCTTGCAATCTGATAGTCTTTTTGTCCCCTTTACTAAGTTCACTCATATGGCAGGCACAAAGAATAGACACATTTTTGTAGAAATGAAAATAAAAGAAAATAAAAGCTGCTAAGAAAGCTCTTATGATGTCCCAATTACATGATTATTTCAGTAGCTGGATAAGTGGCATAGTAAAACCACCTTTTTAATTGATAAAGCAAAGAAATGCAATACCTATTCAGCGGTTTTCAGGAAACCGAAACAGGCAATGTGGTCTGCAAATACTTTGTGCTGGACAGAAAAGGCAGCTGACCCCAATCACTGACTAAAAACTTTCTTCTATACTGCACATAATGATACCACATAGGGAGAAAGGAATTAAAAGTGAAAGCTGACACACATTTGTCTCCCAGGGTGCTGGTGTCCCGTGCCATGACATGGAAAGAGAGGCCAAGGGACCAGGAGCCAGGGGGAGCCTGTGGGGGTCTGGTTTTCCTGCTGTGGATCCTCACAGGAGTAAGTGGCTTGAGTATAGCAGAGCGGGGGGGAAGGCCTTAAGAGACAAGAGTAGTTGGGGGAAATTTTTCTGTTTGCAGGAAAAATTCAGAAGGCCCTGAGCATCTGGGCACCCAGCAGGACAATGACAGCAAGCCAGCCACAGAGCAGCACGGAGGAAAACAGCCCCTATTCAAGTAAATTAATCCTTAGGGAAGCAAGTGAGGAGAAGAGGAAAGCAAAGGAAGACAGATGCACTGTTCACCAGTGGTTTATATACAATACCAGAGCTGGATATGAAGGTCCAGAAGACCACTGTGAGATGAGTTACATGGTCTAACATAGGGAGCAGAAAAGAATCAGAGCCTCTAATGGACTGACTAGAACATTTGGGGACTTTGGTCAATGTTATAGTCTGCATACTCCAACTTCTGCCAGGGACAAAGGCTCAGACTCCAAAAAAAGCCAACTAGAGCCCTGCAGTAACAGGGTATGAATTCAACTCTCCACTTTCCTCCCCTCCCCCAGCTGCTGTCATCTTCTTAATTTCCATGGCAGACATCTCCTAATTTTTGATCCCATTAATATAGCAATTCACATCAAATCTATAGCAGCATAATCAGCACACTATCAGTAATTAGAGAAATTAAAACAAACACAGCTCTCTGGAATGGACCTTATGCAAAGCAGCACTGCAAAAGATTAACACCTTGTTTCCTGGGCAGAAAGCAGAGATTGTGTCAGTAACCTCAGCAATTTTGTGAAGTTCAGTTCCTCCCTGACTCCTCCTTCCAGCCTGTCCTCCCTGCACAGGGAGGGGCAGGTGATGGCTCCCCTCTCATGCCTCAATCCTTATTCAAGCAAATAAAAACCAAACACAGTGGTGCAATGGTTCATCACAAAGGGAAGGGGAAAAGAGACAATGGGGAAATTCATGCTTCTCCCATAGTGATTACAGCCACTGTCCTAATTCAATTAAAATTGTACAGACAGCAATACCAATGCACTCGAGTGCTATACAGAGGCAGCTTGAGGAGGTCAATGCTGTCACTGGAAATGCCATAATACAGCTGCATTATTGTATAAGCCCTCCAAAATATTTCAAATTAGCAAGTACCAAAGAAGGAAAAATCTAGCTTAACCACACACTTAAAAAGTATTTCTTTGCTGCTACTATGGGGGAATAGAAAGTAGAACAGGCCATGTGAAAATAGTATCAGGTAAAACTAGAAGATAAAACTAAGGCAAAAAGCTCAAAGGATCAATCATTTATTTGTATAATAAAGAATTTCATCTGTAAATATCCCAGCTAGGCAGCAGAAAATACCCAAGAGGCAGATTCTAGTTCAGAATTTGGAAGTAGAATCATCATAGTCCAAACAGGAGTAAAGCCTTATCTATCCACCCACCCTTCTGCAGCAAGGCTCCAAGAAGAGGCAGCAAAGCTGGGACTTGGCCCCTCTGACCTACTACTTCATGGCTGAAGTCAACCATGGATACAACTGCCTGACATTAAGCAACTATCTGCCCCCAGCCCTTTTCAACATGCAACTCCAAAATCTGCATCCTGGGGTTGTCACTGCAACGCTCCTCTGAACAACTTGCTACTGACCTTTGTTTAAGCAGGGCATGGAAAAAGCTGGGCCACTACTGTAACCCATAGGGTCCCTTTGGCATCTATACTAGGGTTTGTTGGTACAGTCACTGCACACAAAGCACCACAGAAGGCTCAAGAGAGACAGTTAATTGTACAGCTAGGGAAAAAAAAACACCACACGAGGCTTTGAAGTACTGTGGCCAAGTGAGTAAGCAGCAGGGAAGTAAGGAAGGCAACAGCAAAGAACTTTCCAGGCTTAGCTGCACGTCAGAGATATTTCACGGCACTTTTTTTGTTCTCCTTTCTAAAACAGGCAGGGCTGGGAAGCCTCATCTCTGTAACATAGGGTGGTTGTACAACCCTGCCTGTGTGCGTGGGAATTAACACCCTGAACACTCTTACTGCAGTCATGTGCTCATTTCAGGGCAAGGTTCCTGGAGGCCATGAAACTGAGATGGCAAGACTAAGGGGAAACATGGTGTACAGGGAGCTGCCCTCTCAGGAGTTATGGGAAAGCTCCTCTTCTGCATCTCAGGGCTGGCATGGCTCAAGTGTTTTTACTTGGTTGCATTACTGAGCTGTCAAAGTTGCAATGTTACTGTGCATTCAAACACATATCCAAGGACAATCATCATTTCTGATCTTCCTACCATGGCTGAGCATTGCTTTCTGAACACTTCTACTGAAGCTATAGTTACATGAACAGGGTCCTTCACAAAAGAGGATATTAAATATTTACATAGCACAAATCACAGGTCAGAACTGTCACACAGATGAGGTCAACTCATTCACTGTCTTGGGATATCTAAATGCCCATCAGTTAAGTAGCGAAAAAAATCATGGGAGAGTAATTCACATAAAAGTCACAGCTTCTTTTAACCCTCAGTCACTGATGGAAACAGAATTCCTGTAGAGCTGCAACATCCTGAAATACACATTTTAAAAATACTACTTACAAATACAAGAAATTGCCCTTCTTGGTCCCAATAAGCAGCTGGATCCTGCTCCCATCTGTACCTGCAAAATTCTTCAGTGAATTTTATTTAAGTGTTTCTGGTCCAGATTTACACTGGTGGAAGTAAAATCCACTTATGGGCCTCAGTCTCTCTTCTCTAGTAACTTAAGCTTACTTACTATTGGCATACACAGCACCCCTGCATTTCCACCACAGCATTTCTCCACACTTAGACATCTGGCAGACTTTCCATGAAGAAGGACATGCCAAATGCTCAGAGAAACCTGAGAATGCCATGCCAAGGTCTAATGTGGCACCTTACAGTTTTTAATCCTGAAGATTCAAGTAGTGCCACAGTAACCCAGCACACACAGCATGGCAGGGAAGTGTGTGCCACATCCCCTTGCTCCAAAATACTTCTAAGTAGGTAAAAACAATTTTCCAGAGATAATCTAGGCCAGTCTGGGAATAGGACAGCTATAATAAGGGCTGCTGGTGAAAAAATGGGCAGAACTACTTGACTAAAACTAAACAGAATCTTCAACAAGAGAAGACAGCCAAATAAAATACCCATTCTCAAAGACTGTCTTAGTAAGCTCATCCAGAAACAAGGATCATGGATGTTTGCCACTATAAAATATCATGAAGATTCAGATTATTCAACTCCCAACACATTAAATGCAGGGGGAGTTCCTGGAAAGGGCCATACTTGCACTGACCTTGACTACTGTACAGACACTGGATATGGAAGAAACATCAAATTACAATCTTCCTCTCCCCCTATTCTTTCATCTACTCCAACTACTTACTTCAGTGTAAGCAACATCAAGATCAGTGTGACTAGAAAAGGAAGCTCTAGATGACAAAGGAGAGTATATAAAAAACAGTTTGTAGGATTTCACTTAGAATATTGCATCCTGTACATTTGCAGGCTCTTCATCCTGCATCATACATACACACATCCCTATGTATGCAAGACAGGCAAGTTTTACAAGAGTCAAACGACCTAGCTTGTAAGGAAGGAATAAAAGAACTACTGAGATGGACAGAAGAATGGACAGATACAGCACAACACCCAAAAGGAAATACAAACAGAGAAAAGAGAAGGTAATCTGGAAGACATATTGCAGAAGGATAAGCTAGTAAGAAGCTGTGATCAAAACAAAGATGCATTGGGAGACCACTGAAAGAAGCTGAATTACATAAAAAAAAACCAAAATCTCCAACAGGTCTGCCTGTACAAAAATTAGATTTTTTTATTTAACAAGCTATTTAGCAGCTTTTGTAAGGTCTCTTCAGTCAGCAGTCTAATAGTATGAGAATGGAAAGTAGAAGAAACTGACCATTTTGCTGATCATCAGACACTAAAATACTAAGAAAAAGAAAACAAAGCACCTGAGGGACAGCACAAGGCACAGTAACATCTTTTATTTCATACAAAACATGGTCCTTCCCGCACAGGACCATCAGGATTGGCAGAACTTTAAGGGGAGTTTTAAAAACATTTGTACAGAAACAGCTGGTCACGGTACTGCATATCTGATCCAAAAGAAGAATAGATGTGATTTCATATGTGTTCAAAGAGAAGCTGAAGCTCCTGAACAAGACATACATTCAAGAAGTGGTAAATGACAGGAAAAGAGTAGAGCCTGAATTCAACAATATGGTCTATATTCCATGGACAATGACAGGGTCAAGTGATGGATCTTTATTAAATGCTTTCTCCTGCATTAATGCTGCACACTCTAATGATTTGACCATTGCTATTAACAAATCTGCCATGTCCCTGCCTGGAGCTAATAAGTAATTAACTAAGCAGGTGAATATTCTGTTGCGTAAGGAGAGCTATTAGCAATCCTTTCCCAACTGCTCTGAAAACAAGAGATGCCTTCCAGGTATGACCTGTCCATGTGACAGGGTACACCCCACACAGACCTTATTCCTTCACTCTGGAAATTCCAGGGACACTCCCAGCACTCAGAAGAGGAACAAGTGGATCACCTCCTGTACAGGGCTGCTGCACAAGGCTGGGGGGCAGATGCCAGACACCAAAACACAGGATAAAACTAGCTCTGCAGAAGAGGTTTGTAGAGAAACAGTGAGGACACAAGTTTGCCTGTTCCCAGACCTGCTGTGACTCTCCAAAACAACTTGTGGCACTACCACAGCCAACAGGACAATGGAATAAATGCTGAGGCCCTCAGGTGTGTCAAGCCCTGTGACAAATCTCAGTTTAGCTGCTTTTCTTCTGCCATAGCTTTTCCTGTTCATTAAGTTCCCCAACTGTTCTAATTGCTCCTTTCAACCTCTGCATCACTTTTTGTTCTTCCTCAAATTATTATTTTGTTTTAGCTCATAATCCTGAAGCATTGGTTATGATGTTGTTCCTGGCAGAACCGAAGCACAGAAGTTTCACTCTGGTTATCTTTGGCTTGTTTTCACAACTAAGCATTGCTGGCTCACATCTGAATGGACACTGTAGTGAGAGCCACTCCACCCTTACCATAAGACTGCCTCTGACCTGCAAATATTGCCCGACTACAGAAGTGAGAAGCTTGGGAACTAAGCCAGCTGAAAAAGGAGTAAACTTCAGATGTATTTAAAAAATAATAAAGTACTAATCATAAGCCCATTTTAACTCATTCTGAAGGCTTCTTCACGGTCCTTATTACCACACTATTTAAATATGGACTATAATACCTTTAGTACTTTCTTGCAATGAAGGGAAGTGTTATTACACTCACCTTTACAAGTGGAGGGACCAAAACACAAGCAGATTAGGTACCAAATCAGGATATAGAGGCTGAGGAAAAACCTTCTTTGACACCTTAGAAAACAGTATGTTCTCCCAAGAACTCTGTTTGGCTATGAACCCCACTGTTAGGACTTGACATTTATACAGTGACAGCACTCAGAAGCAAACACACACCTCACCATTGCCAAAAGTGTTCCAGAAATAGTGAGCAGGGGACAGCCCTGATGAGCTCAAAGCCAAAATACTCAAGACAGGGAAGCACCACGGGAAGGGCCTGTTTGAATCTTAGTTTACAGCTAGGAACAGAGGTACAAGAAGAAGTAACAAGTTACCTAAATCCCATTTCAACACTCTACCCACACGGCCACGTTTCTGGGGTTATGCTGCTGCTCTAGAAACAGAAGGATGAACTACAAGGGAAATAAAATTACATGGATAAGTTGCAAAAGCTCTCAGAATGGTATCATTTTGCATTTTAGCATTGATTTTAAACATCCTCCTCATGGGAGGGAACTTCTGATTTCTAACGCTCCTCCTTGTCAACACACTGACTGAAATCTCTCAGCTCACAAGTGGCAGCAGAGGTGGCCGCAATCAGAAGGGAGTTTCAAAGCAGAAACACATCCCTCCTTTGCCACGAGAATCAGGACAGAGGCACTCCAACCCTTCCCACGGTTATGCAACGGCACAGATCCATTTGGGAAGGCAGGTTTCCTCACCCATCCCAACTCAGAGCTACACAATCTTAAATACCAGCACAGCTCTCTCCTGGTACAAGCAAAGCAAAACAGGGGGACATCAATCACTCCCAGTTAATCAAGAGGGTGTGTTTAACACCAGAGCTGAGCTGTGAGACTGTCAGAGGAAATGGGGGAAGGCAAAAAAAATCTGCTTACAAGAACCATGATAAAAATGCTTCTTCTGTTCCTACAGCCATGAAGGTGACTGAGACAATATTCCCAGCATCTGAGGGAATGTTCCTTCCAGCAAGCACTCCAAGCCCCTTCCATCACATGCCCATCCCCACAGTCCACCTCACACACAGCAACAGCTGAAGTTTTCATTAGGAGAAAATAAACCCCCTTTTTTTAAGCTGGCAACAACGATGTAAAACTTTTCCTGGCATTTCTCCTGTTTATACAAGACCTGCCAAACCGGTTGTGTGATTTTTACACTGCTTTCTTTTCCACAAAGTCCTTCGAAAGGCAGAATAACAGAAAGCAACTAAGGAAAAAGGTTGGTTATATAGGTCCAAAGATCAATCCTTGGTAACACAGCTGAAAAATCAAAAATTAACCAGAATCCTCCTAAATTTATTTTGACTATCTGAAGACCATAGTTGTTTACATTTCTTATTAAAACTGTGTTGAAGTAGAACAGCTGTTTTGAATAGTGGAAGGCAGTGCCATTTAAAATTGTTTAACAGCTAAAGAGATAAGTTACATAGCAGATAAAATGGGAAACTAAGGCACAGAGTAGTCAAATGAACTGCTCAAGGTAAGCTGAGGTAGAGATCAGGTCTTCTGAGCAACCAGTTGGTTTCCTGCATATTTGGCCTGTCACTTGTACATTGCACATGTCTAATTCCCAGCCAGCGCTGAGATATGGATGCCTGAACTCCAACAGCAAACAGTTCTGAACCCCAGAAACTGATGCCACTTTATCCTCCTATAAGGCAGTAGGCAAAAAATTATTCATCAGTGCCTGGCTCTAAGTCTGTTGCCAGGGGTCTGAAGACCAGAAGCAGTAACAAATGTTAGTAAACATTTCTCTCAATACATGCAATCTGGCTAAAATCAAAATGTTACACCAAAAATAGCCTTTTCAATTGCTACATAGGGTTTTTTTTATGTTGAGGATTGTTGTTTTGGTTTGTTTTTTTTTCAGAATAACAATCTTGAGCACAGCAGCATACTGTGCTGCTACACTTTCCACTTGCCCTTTGATTCAGAAGAAATTTCTGTTTTGATATTAATTTTGCTGTCCCCTTGCACAATCCTGAAGCAAAAATAAAAGTAAAATGCAAGTTTAACTTTCTGTTTGGAGTGCTCTTACCTTGCTCTATTGTCAAAATCTACCCCCAGAACAACAACAACAACAAAAAAGCTACAGACATTAAAATAAAGGTAATAAAAAAAGAAAGAAAAAATTCAGTGGGGTGTACCAAAGCAGTCACCTACTCCAGAGCCCAGGGTGAGCAGTGTTGGCTCAGGTGTCCCCATCTCCTGTGATGCACCTGAAGCACAGCCTTCCCCAGCCAGCGAGGCTGCGCTCGCTCACCCGCTCACTGTGACTGACACGGCAAATACTCATTTCCACTGGGCTGGATAATAAAGGATGAGATAAAACCTTGAGCAAATAAACGGGCAAAGTTCGAGCCCACAGCTGCTCCTCATGGGTAACTCTGAGCTGACACACCTGTTGCTTTGGCAGCCGGTTTAGCTCCCTAAGGCTGGGCTTTGCAGGGCTGGGTGATGTGCTTACACAGGATCTGCCTGTCAGCCTGAAAGATCCCTAAGTGATTTACAAACAATTTAGGAAGGATATACAGTCTCACTGTGCAGCAAGTGAATAGGCACCACTCCTTACACACCTTCAACCAAAAAAAAAAAAAAAAAAAAAAAAGCAACTCAGAAAGCTGTTGAGAATCCTTAAAATCACCCTCAATGAGAATAACCTCCTAACACTGCAAGCCCCACAGAAACACCACCCCTAATATCTGCAAACTGCCTGAGTGTCCAGCTCCCTCAGTGGCCACCTCAGAGGAATTGAACAGTAACATCTACATTCATAACCACATAGCAGTACAAGAAAGGATCCCTAAAACAGACTGGATGCTTATAAATCATGTGCATCAGTCTTCATAGGCATAGTGAGGCCATCCCACAGACTCCTCCTCTACAGCCTGCATCCTCGAGCTGCTTTCAGGCTCAGACAGATGGACATCCCACTGATGGCAAGTGTGATTCTTCACACCAGGAGAATCCAATCAGAATTAGACACTGGGCACATGGCGGGATGATATCCACGCAACAAACTGCAGTTGTCATGCAGTCAACTACAGACCACTCCATTTGCCTCCTGCCTTCAATCCAGTGCTAAAATTACATAACTTTGTGAGCTGCAGCAGAAAATAAAACATATTTTAAAATTTATTTAGCTTCTCCCTATCCCCATCCAAACTGGAATCACAGTGCAGTGATCCAAGGTCCCAGAGTGGAAATATTAAAGCTACTGATTCATTTAAAAGCAGAGTAAGCCTGGTTTGGATGGAAACCTAAAACTTTTTACTGGCTTAACTGATGTAGGCGAAACAGCGGACAGTCTCTCAAGCAATGCTCTTCTATCTTTCAACCTGTGTATACACATACACTTATGCTGTAGATGCATATTATTGCATATCTCTATTTCAACTTCAATCTTAATGCCAAAAATTATAGTATTAATCAGAAACCTGTGCTGAAACTCACCTCAACCTGCATGTATGCAAAAATAAAAGTAAGATCTTAATATCTGATGTTGCATGAACTAAGCTGAAAAAATCCCTGTGAGCAAGAATGTACATTCCTACTGACCAGAACTAGAGGTTTTGCTAAATACTGGAAACTGCAAACATGGAAAATAGATACTAGAATTTTTAGAGACTGGAACTACTTGCTCCTATTACTTACAATACCTGGCTGTTGACATAGTCCGTGATACCTTGCAGCATGGTAATACCCCTGGCCATAGCTGAGCTTGTAATTACAAAACAGATGGGGGAAAAAACCAAAACAAATCAAAAAACCCAACAACACCAAAAAACCCACAAAAAACCAAACCAAACCACTACCACCCTAAAACTCCAAAACATCAATCCTCTTGGGAGATGAACATAACACCCTTGGCACATCAGAAATTATTATCAGATGTAGCCAGAGCTCCTAGTTTGGAGACAGAATGAGGAATCCTGTTACTAAGAGACAGGTGGAAGCTTAAGGCATAAATTCTGTAGTGCATGGGAGAAAAGAAAAATGGGAAACAATGCTATCTCGCAGATATAGCAGAGAACATGAAAAAGAATCAGATCTCACTGTTGAGGATGGAAAGGAAACACAAGACACCCAGGAGAGCACAAGAGAGGAAACACCACAAGCCCCCCTTGTCCGTAGAAACAGCCAAGACTCTTACCTTCAAGAGCTGTGCATGTCAGAAGAAGCATAAACATCTTGTTTTTGTTGAAAGTGGTGGGGCTCCTTCCACCCCCTCCACACCATGGAAATACAAATGCTAAGGGCACTAGCTATGCAGACTTCAGAAAAAAATGTAAATCCAAATACCTCAGCAAGCCCTAAAGAACAGTCCTAGAGATGAGAGGGAGAGATGGAGCTTTCACTATTCAGAATACAGGTGGTGGTGCTATTAATACAATGAAGGCAGTTTTGTTTTGTTTTGTTTTTCCTAAAAGAAAATAATTTTATTCCACCCTCACACCCAGGCAACATTAATCCTTTTGATTAAACCAAATTGCAAGATTTCTTTTGGTCAGACAACACCAGCTGCATCTGAAAAAATACTTAGATAAAGCCACCTCCATTCTTTACAGAGATGCAACTCAACACTAATCCTGTTATAAAACTCATTGCTATGTAAGTGGTCATCAAGAAGCCCCTTTATCCTCCATTAATTTGAATCTATTTATCCCAATAGGAGAACAGACATTGCCCCAAACAGTCAGTGTGTCACTGATCTCAGAAGTGGTGTATCAGCCCAGGACAACCACCCAAAAAGGTCATCCTGAAGTCCGTGTTGGCTAGTAAATATTACACCTGTGCTAGTAAATGGGAGTCAGTTGTAATCGCATCCTTTGAATTCACACTGGACCACAAATTGCCACCTAGCCAAAGCCCTGGGTTTAATGAACAACTGCAGAGATTGAACTCCTGTTCCTCACTGCCCTGTCACCAGGAGCTACAATCCAAAACCATTTTAGAAAGAAGGGAATGCATGAGTGCTCTTTACCTGCCCCAGAGCAAAGTCCAGGAGCCACCTGAAGCCATTGGGGGGTCAGACCTAGGCAAAAGTGACCCTCAGGTTAAGCAGAGGCATTTGATTAGCTACACACAGCTGCTGAGTTAATGTACTGGAATGGCTTACACTCTGCTATTTTCCTAACTGAAGCTTTGGCAACAAGAAGTTTCAACCACTTCAGCTCAAGAAGAAAGCAGAACTCTAGTGGAGGTAAGGATGGGTATGCAAACAGGAAAGGGAGTAATGGGGAAACTGGAGTTACCAGGTATACTGACAGAGCAGTGAGGACAAATCTTTAATGGGCAGTCTCTCAAAGTGTTTGGTTTTTCTTCACTTCCTACTAAGTCATGCTATTTAAGGTATGCAATCTAGACCACTATTCAAAAACAACCAAAAAAACCCACACCACACTTCCCTACTCCAAAAAATCTAGCACAAGTAATACAATCTGTGTTTTCATATATTATGTACACATTTGACATATCTATGTTCCCCATAAAATTATTCAACTTCTGCCAGCCAATTTGTACAGCAATGAGGGTAACCCCAGGTGCAAGCTCCCTGACACAGATTTACAGGGCAATGATATCATTAAAGAACATTATTATCTGCACAACTATCTTTTTCTTTACCTATAAATTTCAGACATTTGTTTCAGAGAACAAGGGAAGAACAAACAAAAAAACCTTTGCTCACTTACACAAACACTAAATCTAGGCCAAGAGTAAATCCTCAGCATCCAGAAAGACAGGATTAATTTCTAAACATAAGGCAGTACTTTCCCATGCTAACTATCATTGAGCCATCTCAGTATAGACAGCAAAAGCCTAAATAAGCTTTGATGGCTGAGAAGCAGGACCTGACTGAACCTTGAGAGCAGACTAGCAAAGGCCACATGGATCCTCTCTGCAGTGGAGGTTATGATTCTCTGATGCATCTATATAATCTCTGGCCAAAATGCCAACTCTGTCTTCAGAAAACTTCAGATCTATATATAAAAAAAAATCCATACCTTATTATTTCATGTGATATATAAGCACATTAAGGATGATTGTACAAACTGGATGTCTCGTGCTGTTTCATTGCTTTTGTTCAGCTAGACTACAGCAATATAATTCTTTATTCAAAGACCTTTGAAGCCAAAAGGGGAAATCTTACAGGAAGAAAAAACCAATCAAACAAACCAGAAGTTATTTCTTCAGTTAAATTTTAATTGCACTGAGGCAAGATTTCCTTCACCACTGTAAATCCCCGAAGTCTACCTGAACCTTGACCTCATTTTCTTCAAGCTTTATGCAAAAAACAGGCTTTCAGACAACTTGGATTCCTCTTAATATCCTTACCACGGGAATGGCTGTTCACACTTCTCTTCATGGCTGCTGAAGCGTGTCTCATGTCTCCCATGTTAAGATTTCAGGTGGGGAATTAGCATTAGGGACAGACAGATTCTCAAGAAGTGAAAGATGCTGCTCTCATGATGACATTATAATGAAAAGTCACAGGAGAAATTTCCTGCCTCTCTCAACTATGTCAAAACAGAGTTTTATCAAGTACAAACCCTATCTGAAGTTTTGCCTCCATGGCTCTCTGGAGGTAATATTACAAAATATTTCCTTTTAAATCAGCTGCTTCTGTCAAACTGCAAACATTTGATCATGGAGTCCTTAATAAATGTTCAGCATCAGGCAATTTGTGAGGCAACTAAACCATGGCACAGAAGAATGGTTCCAGCAGAGAAGGAAAAGCCTGTTGTTACATGACAGGTCACAGGTACCTGCCTTTGGACAGAGTTGAGAGAGAACTAGCCTGCCTCTCCCTAGGGTCATTCCACTAACGCCTATGCTCCTTGCTTAATCCTGCCTCATGTCCTGTGCCACATCCTTCCTAGCAAAACATGAAATCAGCAGGAAACAGAGATGGTTTAGGGACTACACTGCGCTGCTGCCGAGCACAAGCCTGCTCATGGCCACAACAGCTAAATTTAGTATAAAAGAGAGGGCCTGGAAGAAGGGCTGCTCTGCACCAACCCATCTGCTCTTTTCCTCCCTCCCTTCCCCTGCCCTTTCAGGAAGCAGAGTCACTTTCATGCCAGGCATGAGAGGGGGTTGAACACGGAGCTGAGCAGATGTTGCAAGCACCTGATAGAGGGCCATGAACACGAACACACAGAGAACATGCTGGAGCAGCAGAGGGGCCATGGTTTGAAGGGAGCCGCACGGTGCCTCTGCCCAGCTGAGCTGGGATCACAAAATGCACCATGGCCATGAAACTACAGATGATGAAAACTGCTAGGGGCTAATTTCAATAACCTGAACCTGGAACCCAGTCTGTAGGCAGATGGGAATGGCCCCTCAGCCCTACAGCACCCAGCCCAAGCCCCATGCCAGGGGTGTGTAAGTTCACAGCACAATTTAGGCTATGAAGAAGAAGAGTCTCTTTGTCCCCACCTACTTACAAAATAAAGGACCCTCCAAAACAAGCCCTCTTCTACCAACAAATAAAGCAAGTCCCACTGATGAAAATTCCTACCATCTGCTTTCCATTTTTTTCCTATAATGGAAAAATACATTCTCTGCTATTTTTAAACAGAATTTGTTTGTAGTCCTAACGTCTTTGCTTTCTAATAAACACTTTTACCTCAATATCTAGATGCCACTAAGAAAGTAGGCTTCAGAGATGGGGAAAATCTGTTTCACCATTTAATGAAAATGACAATGTTCTAACTTAAAATATATCTGCTACCCAGAATACATCAAGGAAAAAAAAAAAAATCCCAAACTGATAATTTTTATTAAACTGGATTGGGAAGCAACTACAGAGGCAAAGCTGAAAAAATAAGCCTTCTGTAGGCAGGTGGAATGGAGGTGGAAGGGACAAATAATATGGCGATACATACTTGAGGCAGCACCTCTTCAGTTTGGATTAATTGCAGGCAGAACATTATGTCTGACCAGGTCTTCAACTAGATTTCTCCAAGTCCAATAATGATAAGCTTCTATATCTGCTTTAATTGATATGAGCTTTTAGGACAGACTGATAGCAGACATCTGAAGAGAGGAAGTAATACAGAGAAGTGGCAGATTTTCTGCTTGTGGGTAACAAAATATGTCCTTATATTTATGGGGAAAAAAAGTGTTTCTCCTGAAATCAGATATGAAAACTTCTTTTTCTCCATCATGGAGAACTCTATTAAAAAAAAAAACAAAACAAAAAAACCCCACCTTTTTTTGACATTTTTCATGGGAAATGCTGTGCTCTGTTTCTATGTAACAAAACATGCTACAGAGAGGTAACAGTACATGTGGTTATAACAAAATGGCACGGAAACACACTAACTCACCCTGCTATTTCCGTATTTGTACATGAATTTATGTATTGCAAAGAAAGGGACTGAATAAGTCCCATTTTAAGCTTTTATTTTTTTCTTAACTCCTTCTTTGTTTCTGAAGTACATGCTTTAAAGTTAACACATCATCACGTGGGTGAATGTCTAAAAACTGTCTTGTGAAATGTCTGGAATTAATATTGTATCTGTGCAGTGAATTCGTCGGTACTCACATTAACAGAAAAGTTCGGATGTTAAAGGAACAGATAAAAAGACAAGAGTAATATGGCGGTTTGGAAAATGAGTTTAAAAGGCTTAGGCCTGCAGATATTGTTAGATCCATTAAAAAAAATAGAAACTGTAAAATCTCAGCCTTAAAGTCTGCTCCAAGTCCACTCACAGGATCTATACACACATTATAAAAAGAGTTAATTTACTGAGTGTTTTGATTCACCTGTAGTAGTGGGAAAAGGCAATGACACATGGCTTTTCCTCCAGATTACTCCAGCATATCTATAATAGGGGCTCCCATTAAAATGTGAGAGTGGACAGGTTTGATCCCTAAACAAAGGGGCAACACTTGTGCTCTCTTACTCCTGTGGGACCACAATCCTGTCATCAAGATCTGTACATACACAGTGTCCCACTGATGTCACAGGCACAGAACTGTACCTACACAGACCTGAATGTGGGCTCAGGAGTGTGGCCAGGGCCCACAGTAAGGACTTCTGCACACCTGGGTCTGGGGGAGGATGGATGTTTTAGTCCAATTCTATAAATCACAACAACTACAGTTCAGGAAAGACTCACACAATGTGGCTGTGCTGATGTAAAAAGCGTTTCACTTTAGTGCCTTTCACCTCTGTTTAAAACACCTTGCCTACAGAAAGTGAGCAAGAAGCATAGCTATTGAGATGAAGCCATTGCCTGATTTTTATTCCAGAGTAGCTCCCCACATGGAGACAGTTCTGGAATTGAAGTATTTTTGATCCAGAATAATTATGTTGCTAGTAATGTGGGCAATCTATTCCATGGTAACTGAAGTACAGCAGGACAGCCCTTCCAGAAGAATTGAGATGGTTACACACCTCCACAGACACTCACAGTAGCCTAGGCTGTAAGGAACACAACATAGATCTGAATGCCAGCTAAAAACAGTGGGAGTCTTCCCAGTGACTTCAGTGGGCTTTGGCTGAGGCACCATGTAAAGGAAATTGCTTAATTCCTGTGTATTTTTAAAAAGGATTCTAAAAAAAACCCCTATCATATAAAACTGAGCCGCAAGCCTGCAGGCGTTCAGACACGAGCACATTTGTACAACTGCTCCTGGTGTGTGAGCACCACATCTCTGCACCAAGAGCTGACAGAACAAACCATTAACCCTTGGCTTTCCCACTGACAGGCAGACCAAAAGTCCCAAAGCTTGTATAACCATCAGCTGTGCCTTGCTTTAAGCTACCATCCTCTTTTATAACTTGAGCAATATGAATTAACAGTGTGAACTGAGAACATCAAGGTAAAAAAAAAAGGAAAAAAAAACCCACCCAAAAAACCTCCATACCATATTTTGTATTTCCTGGGGGATTTATTTCATAATTGTTTAAGTTTCAGCATCAGTAATCTATTATTTTTTTTAAGGATAAAATCTTTCCATCTAAAAATTCTAACCAGATGTGAATTTCAGACTTCCAAATTTGGGAATGTTTAGATCAAGAGCTGTGTTCTAGTCTTTTAGCTATAATCATCACTGTAAACACTTAAGTTTTCAATTATTTCACCCTCAAGTTATTAAGATGCTCAACTTATATTTAGCTGAAATTAAGTGCAGGTCCAGAAAATCTCAGTAGACATTTAGAGGATCCAGGCCTAAATCACAGAACCTTAGATCACAGAAGGTTTGTACAATTCTGGAAATCTATTTATGAAAGTTTACCAAAATTTTTGATGCAAATCTCAAGTATGGCGATTACCTGGGTGAGCTAAGAGTAAGTTTTGAAATGGGTACGTGTGCCTCCCTTTGATTTGCATCACAAATTGTAGGTTTCTAAGGGGGAGAAACTCTCTTTCTTTAGCTGGGTCTAATACTGTGGCGTCTGAGAAGTTGCAGAGATAAGCAATCCCTTTCTGAACCACTAGTTCTATCTGCCCTGTGCATCTCCCAAAACAAACGGGAAAAATGAGAAAATATTCCTTGTGTTGTGGCTCTAGCTTTCTACTAACCATTTAATAAATTTAATTCAACCTTTTATTAAATCATTTAGCCATTTAAAAAATCATTATATTATTTACATAAATCTTAACCCTTCTGGCTAAGGGATTAGATGTTAACTCAATGCCTACTAATTTGGTAGCACCTTTACTGGCAGGGACCAATTTTTGTTCTCATTACACATATTAAGACATCATTTCACTCCTTTCAATCCTTTTCAGAATTTGCTTCTCTCTGAAAACAAAGTTATCTGCACGCTCCAGACATCAAAGACAGCATCAGTCTATTGCTGCTACTGCTTGTGCCTATGATCTGTGGTGTAAGATGTCTGCGGATTGCTGAATGCTTCATAAGACAACAGAGGAATATTTTTTTAATCAGATTTTTTTTCTTAAATGCAGGGATTACAGAGGCACAGGCAAGGAGCACTCAGAGAACTAAAGGAGTCACCCATAAAAAAATCTAGCTGTCTCCAGGATTGGACCAAAAAAAAAATCTACTTCAGGCTAACTCTTCAGACAGCCTACAGTAGTCTCTAATTTTAGAAAGTAACATTACTTAAAAGTAAATGTAGCAAGAAATAACATATATTGCATGTAAAAATATTATATCTATAGTGTATATGTATGTGTATATATACATATATAAAATCTATACTGCACTTAACGCAGCATATAACAATAACATAATACATTTTCATCCTTAATTTATGAGCTGGAATTTACGTCAGTGGCAATTAATAATGGAAACTCCCATTGGTTCTAATCAGAGTGGATTAAGTCCTGATGCTAAGATTGCAACACTCACAAAAATCCTGGATCTATAGATGGAAAGAAACAAAAGTATATAAAATCCTGGGATATGATCCTGAAATTTGTTCTCTCATAAACAATGTCACTGAGAAAATCCAACCCAGATGAAAGGTCTGAATCATATCCTTCCAAAATCAGTGGCAAAGGCTGATCAACATGCCCAAAGGGATATAGTGAACTGAGGCTGGTCTTCAGAGGAGAAAAATGAATGGTGTCTCATGTGATACATGAAGAGAATGCAGCAGCAAATGGAGTTGTAATGCTTTCTAGGCACTGTAATCCCACAACCTTACAAACAGCTCCTGAGCTGAGATCCTGAAAAATGTAGTTTTCTTGAGATTGACAAATTGCTGCTCTTAAAAGAAGGAAGCTGGCTGTCAGACCTTGGGGTTCATTAAAGCAGCTTCCAGGGCTAACACAAGTCTGCCTGTTAGCACAACCATGAAGCATTTCATGCCAGGATAATTGCAAAGACTGAAAGTCTCTTTGAAGACAGACAAACAGATGTATTGGAACAATCACTGCTCGTTTGGTTTGGGGTTTGGTGCTGGTTCAGGTTGGTGTTTGTTTTTAAACAGAGCTTCTACACTGCTTAAATACTCAATGCATGATTAATATGGGTCATTACACTGCTGCATTAAAGTGTTTGCTTGGTGACCCTGTGCTGTCGCTGTGTTTGTTCTGGGCTCACCTGGAGGTCTAGGAGTTTCTTTTCAAGTCAACTGCATCCAAGAGCCACCTGTCAAACAAGCTTGTTTTCATCTCCTGCAAGCCAACTACTGCCACTTTCTCACCGTTCAGATGACTCTTTGCTCCACCTTCTGCATCCTTAATGATAAGACAGGTTCTACAGGCCAGATGTTGACACCAGCTGTGTCGTGGCTGACAGCTTGGGTGATTCCAATGGGTTGGCATGAGTGGGCACAGCCCTGCAGTCTGGGTTCAGACAGAATCGCTGTTTACGATGCTCTGAAAAGAGGAAACGGTAAGGGAGCTATTGCCATGCACATCATTAAGCATATGCTTAAACTTTTTGTTGAACAGGTGCCCAAAGCACCAGGCTAAAGTGAAACAGGTTGCTATTCCCATATTAGCATTGTAGGTGCAACATAAGCTGCTTTTTTCTCACCCCTGCTACTCTCTGCCTCAGTTTCCCCATTAGAAAACCAGGAAATTACACTGGTTTGCTTCGTAAAGCCTTTGTAAACAGCAGCTAAAACACAAACCAAAATGCTTCCTTGCTCCACCAAGGACCCAAGGCCTGGTTACCACTCACTACAGTCTTTCAGGTAAAGAGCTGAATTGTTTTCAGGAAGGACATTCTACAAGATGGAGGAAGGGCACAAGCACCACTGCACCAGTAATGAACCACACATGTTACAGACCTGCAACAGAACACCCAGTTATCTGCTCCCAGGGACAAAGCATGGCACAAGACATGCTCCTCACATCACTTCCACAATTTTTATAAGGGTTGCACGTACACCACTGGCACGTGCAGACTTATCAGCGTTCACCAGGTCTGACTAACATTAACACAGCTGTGGGAGCAGAACGTGCTGTGACTCAACCATACCAGTAAAACTGCACTGACACTGGAAGAATTTGTTTCATGAGTGGACAACTGTGATTTTTACAGCAGTAACACTTTGCTATGCAACAACACTTATCCTCAGACCACTCTGTCAATACTCTCTGCCTGCTATTCTTGTCCATGTAAAGCACCGATACAGCTTCAAAAGATTTCTCTTCCTTTCTCTGGCCTGCACTCCCACACTTTCAGGAAGCTCTTTGAGCCTACCAACCTCTCATTTTCTAATCTGCTATTCCTACACACACAGAGAGTCCTCAGCAACTCTGCTTCAAACCACAGAAGGCAAAAAATCCACAACCACTGCAGGACCACGGGAGTCAGGAGTACACAAAAACACACAGCACAACTACTAGAGATGTAAGTGGTGAGCAAGACCCAGTTCCAAGAAATGCAGAGAAAGGTGCATTTGTTCTCACCACTAAGTGGATACAAAGTACAAGCAAAATTCCTCCAGGGTCCCCCAGGGAAAGAAAACTCTTCCAGGAACTGATCCTCCTTGACCTTTCTCAAAGCATTTAAGAATCTGCAGCTCTTCATAGGGATACCGCAAAGGCAGGCAAGAAGCTCAAAGGGAGCTCAAGCGCTTAACAACCTTTTGGTAAAGCTTCTAAGTGAAGCTCAAATTGGCGCCCGACTTCCAAAGGAAACCTTGTATCACCAGTAAAACATGCAGAAACACTCTTTAGGAGTAATGGGAGAGGAAAGAAGTGACCAGTGAAGAGCTGGAGATTATTATTATTATTTACAGGACAGAAAACCTCCCACACACATACATACACACCTTTCTTGTCTGCTGTACTGGTCCTGAGCAAAAATTGCACAATAACATTGCTTTAGCTGATCTAATTCAAGGATGGATACAGCAAAAACAACTCTCAGAAACTTAAATAAGCCCAGCAGGGCAGCTCCAAAATCTTCTTTGCTTCAGCTCAAATAACCTAAGAGGAATATACGAACAGCTGCTGCAGATTGGAAAACTGCCCGATCCCAGACAAGGTGGCAAACATGGATTGTTTCAGCCTAGGAAACGAAAAGAAAGGCAATAATGCCTGGGAGCTGCTGTCCCTTAACACAGCTGAGAGCCCACACTAGCAGTGACACAGGAAGACTGGCAGGACTTCGAGAAGCAGGGCGGGCAATACATCAGACATCCAGCAGGGCAACTGCAGAAGATATGTTTCTAAATCAAGGATTTCTAATCTTACATAATTCGTTTTCACCAATTCCCCTGCCCTTCCCCCCACAAAAAATTAAAACCTCACTTTTGTATATTTAGTTCTATCTACTAATTACAATGTCCCAAGAAATAATGGCTATCTATTTACAGGGAAGGGTTAAGCTATGGGTTCTTTCCTTTACAAAATCGAACTCAACAAAAACATTCAGCATGCAACCTCTTCACTGTCTGATATCCACTGAGTCCATGCTGAAAAAGCCTACAGCACTACTTGTCTGCACTCCTACCTTGACACCTCAGTACCTCTTTGTGCTGTGTGGGAGTAGCAGAATAAAGAGGAAATCACACCTCTGAGATGGGACAAGACACAAAACCCAGAGAGACAACCACTTAAACAAACCTGAAAGGGATTTAACAACTGGAGATTTCTTCCAGTTGTTACAGTACCCACAAGGAGATAATAGCCAGATGAATAGAAGACAATTGTCTTCTACAGCAGTCAACCAAACTGATGAGGTAGA
This sequence comes from Taeniopygia guttata, assembly GCF_048771995.1. NCBI lineage: Eukaryota > Metazoa > Chordata > Aves > Passeriformes > Estrildidae > Taeniopygia > Taeniopygia guttata. Next base: position 60,148,820 of record NC_133025.1, read on the forward strand.
CCCTGCACCAATTTCTTATTTGTCAGAGACCTTCTGAATGTATTTTACTGGGAGGGAGGGAGGGATACAAAACTTCCCTAAGTATGTGAGTTTATTTAAGTTTTCCAACTTTGCAGGCAATGCAGAGGCTCAGGAGGGAAAAAAAAATAAAAAGAAAAAAGTATTACCAATACCTATTTCTGCTGCTGCTCCAGTTGTCTGCTATTCAGAAATTATCATTATTAGACAACATACTGTCTGTCTATATTTGGAGGGAAAGGTGTTCTTTCAGTCAGCATCTTCAAGCTGAGTCAGGAAAGACGAATTATTGGAGATCTGAAATGCCAAATCATTCTGCTTTGTATGAGAATACCTCAAAATAAAAGCAACAGTAATTAAACAGACAAGTGAACTTTGATGTTAACAAATCCCTAGAAATCTACACAACTTCTAAGGGTTTGTTTTCTTGAAACAAAAGGCATTCTTTTTTCCTCATATTCGAGCTTTCAGAAAATGAATTAGAATACTGAGGTTACCTGTGTGACAACATCTGTCTCTTGTCCTAGCTTTCTTTACGACCAGTGCCACTGACTAATAAGGAATTTCTCTTTATCAGACATCCCTTGCTCAGTTATCACTACAGGCTTCAGCCAAATCCGCTTGAATTCAGTGAAGGTTAGAAATCAGGTCTAATAAAACACAATTGTCTTATCTGTGTCATGAAGAATGACATCATTTCTCCTTTAGCTGCAGAATCTTCTTTAGCTTTTCAAGTAACTTTGGAGGGAGGACAACTTCTCAAGTCTTCACCACAACATCACCTAAACTGCTACCAGCTATTTTATTAAAATTTACACAAATCAAAAACCTTGGTGTAATACTGAATTGGTAACTTAGTCCCACACTGAGCAGATTTCAATATTTCTTTTCATTCAATTTTAAGTTCATTATCCTAGCCATGGTTCAGGCCTTCTTTTGTGCATTAACCAACACAGCAGCACAATGGTATCTACAGAGTTTTTGAGGTAAGAGTTCACAACAAAAGTTTTATTGGGGGGGGGGGGGTGGAAAAAGAAGAGGTGAACTATCCAAATTCATACCCCAGTTCTATTAAACCCCAAGTCCTACTACCAATAATTCTGCAACACTACTCTTCCAGCAGAAGATGAAGGCAAGCTCTTATACCTATATAACAGAAGCACAAGCAGTTTCATACCACTCATCTGACTTCATTTTGCTAGGTGTTAACACTTTATGAAGTAGCAATCACATTAAATGACTTCAAGGTCACACACAATACAGTGACAGAGCAGGGGCTGAACTAAAACTTCCTGTATCCCCATAGAGCAACCTCAACCTGAGCCTACCCTCCCTGTCCAGGATAATGAGCAGATACACCAGACTGGTACATTTTACAACAAGGTTGCAAGGCCAGCACAGAAGATACAAGAAGTGTAGAACAAAATCTGTGAGCTGGCCCAGTTTTCTATCCGAAGGATGTCACAGCTACCTTGCATGCCAAACTGGGCATATACACCAAGTTCCCAGGAAAGCTCTGCTAAGCACGGCTCAAGGACTGAAGGTATCATTGCCATGCTTTCATGTTTTGAGGACGTAAGTTCAAGAGGTAATTGAAACTCTGAAATGCTCTCTAGGTTAGGCACCTGGGACAAGCTTCCTTCCCTGACCCAGAGAGGCCTGACGCTTTGCCGCATGGTTAAATAGGTTCAGAGTGTCTGTCAGCACCAGTGGTACAGAACAGACAAATCTGCAATGAATGCGGGGAGGCTTGGCTTTTGGTGTTCTCAGTCAGTCTCAGAAAACTCAGTACGTGCGAGTGCTTCTCTTTATTAAAGCAATTAAACTGAAACAGCTCAGCCACAGTGTGCTCAAAGAGAGAGCAAGCCACAGTATGATTGGGAAGCTGCAGGTGACAGTGGCAGAGCCTCACAGTGATACCACAAGGCTCATTTAGACCTCCAGGCAACAGCTCTACCCTTCACACTACAAAAGCAAACCATGCTGCTTCAGATGCCTGGTATATTTTTTTTAAAAGAGCAGAGATGGTGTCTCAGCAAAAGAACCATCAAGCTTTCCTGAACCCCTGACCACTTTTCCTGTAATTAATCTATTTAGCCAGAAGGGACAGTTTTTGTAAAGAAAGTAGGTGTGAATCCTTAAAAACCTCGGTTCTGATGTCATGTAACACAGATCCAGCCAAAGGTTTATTCAGAGTTTCATCAATGCTTTAATCACAGATCTGTTGGCAGCACCACCAAAAAAACATGCCCTGCCCTCCCCATGTTCCCAGCTGCTTGTTCCCACCAGGTTGTGCCTTGCACTAGCACAAGCTGTCCATTTTCACCCAGACCTGCTGCCCTGTCATGCACACATCCACCACAACATTTGTGCCAGCCCATGGGAGAAGAAAGGGGAAGGGTGGAACGAGATCTTTCAGGGTGCTATCACCTTAAGAGCTTCATCAAACTTTTTCCTCAGTGAAGTAACAGTGGTGCACTTTTGTAGTGCCTTTAAAGAATGGTTAAAAACTTGTGGAGAAGTAACCAACTCAAAGCTAGGTATCAGCAAATACTCCTTCAGAGACACTGCTGGGGCAGAGAAGGATGGTGTGACAGTGTTGTACAGCCGTGCTGTATAATTCAGGAATTGGCAGAGTCAACCTAGAACAAAGACCCGGAACCTGCTAAAGTCACAATTTTCACATGCCTCACCATATTTTGAGCAGGACTCTTCTTTTGATCATTGTCAAAGATCCTCACCTCTTATGAGTAAGAGGCAAAAGAAGAGAAGGCCAGTCACTAGTTAAACAAACATCCCAGCACAAATGACTTGTGCCTGGAAAAATGCTTAGGTTTCAGGGTTTCTTAACAAGCCCAGAGCCAGAATAATTAACAATGAACACCAGCGAGACCTGAGACTGAGAAATGGAGGGAAGGCAGGCAATGGATCTGGCTACATGAGCCTACTACGTTTGCACACTGGTATCTGCACACTGCCTTTTCATTTTCGGCAGATGCTGTGCAACCCAGCAGCAATGGGAAATCAGACAGTCTGAGATTATCCTTTCATCTGACACACAGTTAAAAAGTCAAAGTACTTTCCATTAGCAGTCTAAATCACTCCAAGTTTACAACTGTATTACCATACAAATTATCAAATCCTCACTTTTTTTTCCTACTGGAAGGACAAGATCAGATAGACTACTTCTGCTTTCTAAAACAAGGCTTATCGTTTAGCTCCCATTTCAAGTGACTTGAAGAACAAACAGTCTCCCAAGGTGGTGTTTTCCCAGTATCTTCATCACCACCACTTTTAAGGACTGCGGCTTCAAATGTATGAAGGGTGAGGTAAAACTTGAGGTACAAATCTGAAGAAAAATTCAGCACGACTGTGCAGGACTATCCATTTGTAATGGTGAGAAAAGGGTGGGCTGAGCACTAAAAAAGGCAGGTATGGTAAAATTTAGCCCTGCTTCACCAGCCAGAAGTGAGTGCTACATTAAAGAGTGCACCATTAACTGCTTACCTGTCAACCAAGGGCGCTCCAGCCCCCATTCCCGCAGCACCATGAACCACAAAAATGCCCAAAGCCTGAGAGGGAAATTCAGGAGCTAAGTACTGGATGCAAACAGCTAGGACATCAGTGAGTTAGAAATGAAAGATTTATCTATGAAACCTGGCAAATAATACAGCCTTTGGTCACAGGATCATGTTACTGTTGTGCTTGCACAGTGGGTTAGGAAAATGCAAGTCCAGACTTTGCATATGATACACAGACATACTTCCATATGCTTTTGTATGGAATGACAAAATCAACTTCCTTGTTTTTAACACTGGAAACCCATAATTTCTTCAGCTACCAGCATCTTTTGGGACTTTCTGCTTGTTTTAATGTGTTGGTAGCAGGTGTAATTGTCTTTAGACATTGAGGAGGCTCTGTAGCCAGCACCTGGGAGCAGCAAAGGAAGGTCTCCAGAGGTACCTTCCAGGCTGCTGCAGTGGGACAGGACCACAGGAGAATTAGAGGTGAGCAAGTTGTGTTTCACAGGCACCACAACTTGGTCCTACCTAAAGCCAGGCAATGATGCACCAGGTGAGAGCAGGCTGTTGTAGTGGGTATGTCTGCCTGCTGCAGGACACCATTCCAGATGGGGGTCTTGTAAAGGACACACAAGCATCTGCAGGTTGAGCTTTTTCCTTTTTAGCCAGCTCCCTTCTCCAGTTCTAACTGCCCACTAACTGCACTAGCACAGACAAGCACCATTTGAGAAATAGCTCTACTTGCACTGAAGGAAAACATTTGGTGTTCACGCAGTCCCACGAGAAGGTCTTGTCTGCTGGCTTGCTCATTTTTTAACAGTTATGTGTAGAAAAATTAAGTCCAGGCACTCAGTAAACAACACTTCCTTCTCAATTTTCCCAGCTTTTAGGAACTTGAAGAGTCAGTGATTGAAAGGCAAAAAGATTGAACGGTCAAATCAAGATAGTCACTCCATGCAGGTTTCAGGCATGCCAATGGAATAAATTAATGGAAGTGCTGGAATTGTCCCTCTATTGTATAACAGCTGGCACACCTGTTGTATGCCACAGTCATGTGGTTACATGTTTGTGCCATCTAAAGAAAGTTCCTTGTAAGGAACTGTGTTCACTTAGCAGACATGAGAAGAGGTGTGCCTGGCACATCACACAGCATTTGAATTATCTAACAATCTAATTTTTTTTCCACCCTCCGTCAGCCAAATATTTGGAAAAACCTCGAGAAATAAAATAGGTCAAGGCACTTTATGCCAATAAATAGCATCACAGCCCAAGAGGAGAGTTAAGGATAGGAAAATCCCCAGGAAATTTCCCAAATAAAACTCATTTCATAGCCTGAAGAACATTCCTCTCATGAATTTCAGATGGTCTGGTTACCTCTGCTAAGGAAATCAACATCAAGAAACAGAGCAGAAGGTCTGATTCACATGAGGGGTTTTCCCGTTATTTTTCCACTTGTCAGAGGCATCTGTATAGAGTCAAGTACCAAATACGAAAGTCCTAAATTAAAATGGAAAAACAGAGTAGTCCTGGTCAGCTCAAAGGTCTGTCTAAGCTAATACCAGATTTTCAGCAACACCCAACAGGAAATGCTCAGGGTAAGAGCACAAGGAATAAACTGTCCGCTGCACACACCCACAGAAATCCACAGGTTAAGGGCTTTCTGAGCCAAGAACCACAGCTGTTCTCTTTGCAGTGAATGGTCCTGGATAGATCTGTGTAGTAGGAACTGCCTTCTGAAAACAATTGCCTGCTTGGCCCTACATTACACCTGCTGGCAGCAAGTCTTGGAACCTCACTGCATGTTGTATGAAAACAGACTTCCCACTCTTCTAAACTGCCAGGTGCTTCCATCTGATCCTCCCATACAATGAGAAATAATGCTTTCCAATTCAGCTTCTCCCTGGCTTTGCCTCTCACGACTAAAGCAAATGATTATTAATTTTTTTATGCTTTCCACAGGAGTCTGTAATGGGCCAACTAAACTTTTTTTTTTTTTTTTTGAGCAAGTAATTTGGTAAAAAGTATTTTGAGGACCAGTCAGTGAAAAGTGGCTGTGTTTCTCAGGTGTTATGTAGAGAGCAACCCAAAAGTAGTAGTCTCTCCATCCCCAAAAGCTATCACTCTAGCCAACTCTGCTAATTAAATCCCTTCATTTATTTCAGGGTTTGCTGGTTTTTTCCTCTTTAGAAGATGGAGATTTAAATATGCATGAACTCACTGTAATGTTTAAATGTAAATATGCTTTAAATCTCACTCCAGGCCAGCATTTAGTGTCCTTTATAGGCAAATCATGGAAGGGGCTACCTCCATGTCTGCAATCCAAGGCTTTCACACCTTCTTCACTGCTGTGTCAACCATCTGCCAACAGCCTGCGTCTATCTACGCTCATCTTTTAATTGAGGCTAAGAAAATGACACAATCTCAGTTGTTACTTGGGGAAAGACTTTTTCCTCTTCTTCAACAAAAAGGAGGCTGAGGCCTACAGAGCTGAACAAGTATTTTTCATATGACAGGATGCTCTGCGAACCAGTGATGGGAAACAGGCAGGGAATTATGAAACCCCAGTCGAGACTGAAAGAAAACAGACCCTCTTTCATCAGTATTTAGGTTCACCTTATTACTTGTCTTGCTGAAGCATTGGATGGTGACATCACTCCAACATCAGCCTTCACCTCCTAGGGACACGCAGCAGGGCCGTGAGGCTGTCACCCCAAGCACGAGCGATGGCAGGAGCACAGCATCACCTGCCCAGCCAGCAGAGAGGGGGCCCCAGGCAGGCTGCGGGCTGAGGACACCCCTTTGGCCAAGCACAGGGTCACTGTGCTGCAGCCCAGGGACACCAAGGCACTCCAGGAAGCCACACAGCTCCCCATCTGTGACGCAGGGCAATCCTGGCTCCCTCCCTCACCGGGAGCTGGTACTGACAACACTAAAACATGCAGCTAACAGAGATTTTGGCTATCTTAGAAAGCACACACACCTCTAATACGGGACACAAGCTAGAACCTTTTTCTTTTGAGCCTTTTCTTTCCAAGAACACTACTGCCATAAGGGGTTTGTTTGGGTAATCTGGAACCAAGAGGCTGCTCTGCAGTTACCATGGCTCCCTGTCTTGCTTGCAAAACCAAACCTTGATGCCAAACTGGAGGAATCTCTCTCACATCAGCTGATTTCCATTGCTGCCACACTCTGTGACTGAAGAAGATAGATCTCACCACTAAAGCATTACATGTTTTACATTATAGAGGGTATATTATAGAGGATTACATGCTATACATTATAGAGGGGAACATGCAGAGGAGAGAAAGATTCTGACTAGCACTGCATTCAAGGCATTATGTCTCAACATGTACAAATTTTCTAGGCCACTTCTTTTAAAAACTGAAATTTTAAGGGGTTTGGTTTTTTTTTCTCCTCATTTAATACAAACTAAAAAACATGAAACTAGAGTCTATTGATATCCAGGTATAACAACAACAGCAGAAAATAATTTTAAAGCTAAATCCCAAGCACAATACTTAATGCCAAAGCACATTCCAACAAGTGGGACCTACTATTCTACCTCTAGAGCCTGAGCCTGTCAAAGAGCAAAGCCAGCTTCTGGTAACAGATATGGAGAGAAGATTTTATTCTTTCAGTTCAGTCAATTAGATCATTACAATGACTAGACAACTCAAGGTTGGGAAATGCTTTAGGGCTGCAGAAACAGAAAGCTTGTTTCCTTCCTCCAGTCAACAAAAATTCAAGGTGAGGGTACAAAATCTACTAATACTAAATCAACATGGCAGAAAACAATCAGTACAATTTAAAAAATGAAAATTCATGTGCTTAAGAAAAAAGCTTGTTATTTATTACATAATATTACCTGAAAATGTACCAGATACTTCCATTTCATCTACAATTTTAAACCTTTATCTCTTCTTAAAAACTATTTTTAATGCTCAGGTTTTCATCCTGGACACTGTACTTGCAATTACATTTCACTACAAAGCCAATCATAACAATATGCAAAATTATTACCAAAAAAAAAATCAATGATTCAGCAAATAAAGTAATTTGTTATTTGCCAAAATAAAAACATAACTAAATCTTTATGAGACTACCCAATTACTTAAATAGATATTTGTGTACATTATATAGAGGAAAACTAAATCTAGGTTAAAAGCCATTTTTAGCTGCACATCAATACATTTTAAAGGCCATCCAACACTGGGAATCACTCTCTCTTTAGGAAAATACCTAAAAACTACACATGCAAAATAATGCTAGAATTGATTTTGTATAGCCAATCTTCTGCTTGCCATTTAAAAACAAAACAAAAAAAAAAACCAAAAACAAACCAAAAAACCAAACAAAAAAACTCAAGCATAGTCAAAGCATGTTGCAGTCTGTACAAATGACAGCATTCCTTAGCAAGTAACACAGCTGAGTGAATGTTTGCAACATTTGGCCAGACAGTGAAAGCGGCAACTCTGATGCCTACAAGTTCCAGTTGGAACCCCATTTGTTCCACACGTGAAAAGGAGTTAATGCTTCAGCAACACATTTCACATGGGTGATAACAGTAACTGGGAGACCTCTGGAAAAGCATGGGTACCCACATTTGGCTCTTAGAAGCAATCAATTTTCTCTTCCCCACAACCAGAAAACTTTTTCAAATCATGACTTGCAATTCCAATTTTGTGTTTTCCTCTCTGTCATTTGAATCTGGGTAAACCCAGAAGCAAAGCCAATCTCTTGCTAGACCAAGCAACCTTGACTTCACAAGTCCCCAAGTCCCAGATACCAACTCTTCCTTAACTCTCTTCTTACTAACAATTAACTAGTCTTGAAATCAAGACTGCTGGGCTGAGGCTTAGAAAAAGAGTCTGAAGGAGAAGCATACTTAAGACTGTCCTTCCAGGGTACAATATTTTATATGGAAGCATCTGAATGCCTACGCTGCATCAGAGCAAGCCTGTGATCTTATCCCCAAAAGAAGTCTCTGTTTTGGGAAAGGTTTAGCACACAGGAAAAACTAACTTTCCCCAGGGTAAATAGAGGGAGGCTCCCCCACACACAGGCTGTTAGTCTTAGTATCTTCCTCATGTTCATCTACCCTCTTTTTTTAAATCTATTTGCACTTTTAGCCTCCACACCACCCTTCAGCAGTGAACTCCAAAGCTCCACAGTTTTCATCTTCCTGGCTAGTAATCTCATTGCCCACTCTTAACTACGAAGTATCAGGAGTTGCTCTCCTTACTACACTGCTGTGCAATTTTACAACGTTCTATTATATCTCTCTCAGCCATCTCCTTTCCAAACCAGAAAAGTCCTAGGCACTGCAGCCTGTCTTCCTATAGAAGCTTTCCCAGGAAACTCCATTGCACATTTCTGTGTATTTTTCAGAAATCAGAAAGTCACGCTCTAATCAGAACTGATAAACAGAACAGATTCAAACTGCAATATACAGATAATTTTTACTTCACTCCCTGTTGCTTTCCCACTATGGTTTTATTTGCCTATTTCGCTCCAAATTGAAAACTGAGCTCAGCTTTCTCTTTCAGTCACTAACCAAACTATTTCCTAAAATATGATCCCAGGTGCCAGACCAGTTCTGGGAGGTCTATCAGCAAACAGCACTGAACAACTCAAAGAGACCTCACTGTTTCTATTAAGCAAAAAAGTTTTGAAAGTGCCCCACTCAAAGCTACCAAGAAAAAACCCTACCCCTGCACTTTCTGCCCACTTCTCCAAGCCTGCTGCCACTGCCTGTCAGTATGGTTCACTTGGCTGTGCTAATTGGTTCTGTATACACTATTAGTTCACTCTTTTCTTACTCTGAGGTTGTAATTTGTCCCCATTGGGAGGTAATATAGAAGCCAGCACATGGTCAGTCATGGATGGCTCTGATGACTGGGCTGCTGTGAGGTAGTTTGCTAGGACACAATCTCCAGATGTGGCAGGGAAGATCCATCTACTGAGCAAAGTTATTCTCAGTAGCCCCCAGCGACAAGTGGAACCAAAAGCCTCAGCCCAGAATCTGAAGTTCCTCACACTCCACCAGCTCAGAGCTCAGCTTCAGCCAGGTCAGAAAATGCTTGGCTTTGCCTGTGTTTTAAAGCACAAGGCAGGCAGGAAGATGAGAACAAGCCATTCAAGGGGGAACATGGTAAAACAACTATCTCCAGTCCCAATCCACCAGGAGAAAAAAAGGATTAGTTCTGTCACAGACAGGGGAAATCATAATATAGACCTTACAGAAGGTCAGGAAAGGGCTCCTCAGTATTGCTGTAAATACTGGGATCGCTGCATTTGACCTCCAAGAGTATCAGCAAAGCTTCATGGGACTCCACCAATGATGGAAACTACCTTTATGTGAAATCCTTTGTAAGAAAAAGAGGAAGATAAACGGGAAACATGGTTTGCAGCTACAAAATGCCATGTTGTGGCCCTACTATCTGCATAAATTAATCTCTGAATTTTAGTACTGCTATCTCTGACACTGTTATTAGACATTTTATTTACTAGTAGATAGAGCTCCAAGTTCATAGATTTCCACAGAATCCCAGACCATGTAGAAAACATTCCTAGTTTCTGTTAAGAGATATTTTGCAGGATCCCACTGAAGACATAATGAAAAAAATAATTTCAGCTACATTTAGTTGAAATTCAAACCATATAAAGAACCTCAATCTCTGCTTCATTTCATAGTCCTTAGTGGTTACCAGTTGGTTTTCTCCAAAATAAAACTCCTAAAATGAATAATTTAAAATTTCTTGATCAGACCCTACTTGAGCTGTCTAGAAAAAAAAAACTGCAACAAAAGCAAACACACAAACAAAAAAAAAACCCCAAGAAATTATTTATTGTTCCTATTCATAACCATATTTAATTTTACCTTAAAATTAAACACCCAAACTCTAGATTTAATACTGGGCAGCTGTTAATAGTTAAATACGTGAAATCCAGCTGCCACATCCAAAGTACTTTTTTGGAGTTGTATTAACACATCTCTTGCAGCTACACCCAATGCTACCCTTGGCAATATACACATCTTTAAAATTATTTACAATGCTACATATTTCTGTGTGCATACATTCCATACAACACTAACATACACTGCAGTGAGGATCTCCTTCATACCCTTTGTCTCTCCAGACTGTCTTAATCCAGACAGTCTTTGCAAACTACAGAAGAACAACACAGAAGCAAAGATACTGCATGTGGCTTAACAAGGAATAACCTTTAGGAACTCATTTAGATGAAGAATCATTTATAGCTTTCCTTAACTGCTGTACCCAGTTCACTTTAGAGCTCCATAGCATTACAGCAGATGACACCAACTATGAGTGAAAAACCTTAACCCTTTTCAAAATTCTTTATTTACCAGTGCTCCAGGACATTCCAAAAACAAGTTTAACTTTGGCTAGAGTTTTCTGCATTTCTTTTCCTTCCAGCAGTGGCATTTAAAAAAAAAAAAAAAAAAAAAAAAGAAGAAAACAAAAGCAGCCACTATAATCTATGCTTGAGTCCCACATGTTACTAAAGAAGTAGATGAAGAATGTAGTTCTCCTTTGTGCTTCAACAAAACACTGCCTGGAGACAACTCAGCAACATCAGAACCACTATGGTCTAAATTTGGCATGGGTTGTAGACCTAAAACCCAACCCACACTATCAGGAATCAATAGCCACAACTCCACTGTTAAAAGCACAGAAGCTTTGGTGGCCTGCCTGGTCTCTTTGCTCAGGCTGAACATACCTGGGTTTGGTTTGGCTGCTTCATGACTGCCTAGAGGAACATCCCACCTATGGGCTGTTCCAGGGACATACTGCAGCTTAAAAATAAATTGCAGTGGCAATGCTAGCAATTCATCATCATCCACTGTCCTCACCAGGGAGGAAAGTGGTAACACCTGGAACAACTGTTTATGCAGCCCGCTCCGCATTCAGCTTCAGGAAGCCCTGGGAAGGGCAGTGGTCAGGGGAAAGTGGTGGGGATTGCCCTGGCAGCCAAATCTGGCTGCCATCCCTCCCAGGTGATCCTGCCCTGGGCCAGGAACAGGATTGTGGCAGCAACATGTGCCAGCCTCTTCCAAAGCTGCCTTCAGTGTAGGCTGTGGGCACAGAAGCACCACCCTGCCCATGTGTGGCTGATCCAGACGCCAGGACACATTGAAGTTGCAAGATCCCACACCAAAAATACCAACAGCCAAACAACCACCACCACACCCCTGCCCCCAAAGCACTGTGTGAACTAAAAAGCCAGGTACAGATCAGATCATTGTCTCTGATTTGTGTAATAAACATAGTTTGCTTCCGTGCTGCATTACAAGTACTTAGTCCTGCTACTACTCTGCAGAGGTATATTTATTATTTTATTCTTGTTTCACAGATAGAGAAAGCAAGAGACAAGGCAATCACTTTCAGAAGCACTGGCTTTTGAGCTGTTAGTACACTGGGGATGCCCAGCTGAAGGCAATGAATTACAAAGTACTTCAAAACAAACATATACAAAAAGAACCCAAAAACAAGTTAGCCAATTTTTGGACCCTAGGTCAAAACTATATTACTGGCCAAAAACACCAGTTACCTTAGCTCTGTCCCTTCCCAGTAGTAAGCAGCTTATTAGGAGAACTTTTGTACAAAGCACTCGGAACACAAGCACTCAAGGATAACTTTTCTAAAAGGCAGAAAGATTGCTTCCATGTCACTTTACAAGACTTCATGTCCCTCTAATCATCATTTCGATCAGCACAGCACCGTTTAGTCGCCTCCCTCCAAAAGGCATTTCGGGATGCACACTGCAATATGCATATAAATTACCATTAAAGCATACTCTGTTTCACTGGGGCATTTCAGATTCAAGATGCTATTTTAATAGGTTGCCTCCCAGGAAACTGACTTCACCTGTAATGACACAGTGAATGCTAATGACCACTGTTTAATTGGTGCTGTGCTAGTAAAATTTTGCTTCAGAGGGATTCAATTTACTTGGTGCCAAGGAGTTAAGTGATTAATCAGGTGTTAAATAGTGTGTACTTCCAAACACTGGTCTTCTACCATTCAATCCTACCCCACTGAATTTAATAACGGCTTTGTCACTGACACTAACAGAAGGAGGATCCTCCTCCTAGTACACAAGTAAACATTAAGGAACACGCTCTGCACTGACAGATACTCAGCCTTGGCTGAGGGCAACTGGATTCTGGCCATGTGGAGCTGGAACAGTCCCTCAGCATGGGAAGCCTTCGGTGAGAGAGGGTTCTCTGCAGAAACAGCATGAATGAGGTATCAGGAGATATAACCCACCATCCAAAAAGTAAGTCAGTCAGGGGGAGCAAATTAAGATTGAAAACTCAAACACTACAGTGATTCCTTGCCCTTCAGCTCTGCCTTTTTAAAAATTATTACAAAGTACATCCTCCAATCCAAAATGAGCACTCTATGAAGTCCTTCAGCTACAGGATTGTGTGCTGAAGGACTCCTGCAGCCACCCCATTGAGCTTAGCAAAAGAGACAGCACCTATATCCACCAATCTTGCACCTACATAAAATCTGCACTGAAACCAGCTGTGAAACCTGACTCGCAGTGAGGCACTGTGCCTTCAGTGCTGCCTACAGAAAGCACTCTCAGCTCAGGCATCAGCCAGGTGCACAGAGAGGTCCTGGTCTGCAAGACCCTGAAGCATCTGATCTGTCTCCATACCCCCAGTTTTAGTTCTCACACAACTCCACATTGTGCCAGCACAATTGTATGGTCACATGGTAAGTCAGACTAAGCAACTGAAAGTGTCATATCTACAAAAAATAAAATAAACAAATTAAACTGTGCCCTTTGGGAGCCTTGCCCTTGCCTGCTGTATTTTCAATATATGACACCACAGTGATATTCTCAAGGTATATTCATTTCAGGCAAAATATTAAGGCAATCCTGACAATCAGAAAGCTCCAGGTGAGGTTTTAAATAGAACTTATCTCCATATAGACCTTAATGAATCACAAAAATCATCATGTGTCTAAACTGCTAGTCCTGTGTCCCTCTGAGCTTTTGCTCCCGTATATGTCTTTGCCAGGATGTTTACACTCCCCTGCTGCCTCAATTCTCCCATCTGTGGGAGGAGAGGTGAGGCCTTAAGGATCACTTGCCAATACTGTAATGAGTGCCAACATCGTGGCAGTATTTACAACAATATAATCAGCTAACTACCGTGGCTCAGGATCAGAGGAACACGTTTACTACCAACACAGATATTCCATCTATGAAAAAAGAGTCTGACTATGACAACCACACCAGATGCCCCTTCCCAGATGACCTCAGAGTCAAAAGCCTTCAAGCCCTCTCAGACTGGAGTTTACCACAGCCCCAAAGCCTCCCAGTCAATGCAGCGAGTATGCTGACACCCTAAGCTGTAGCAAAAACTGAGGGCCCAACCTTCATGCTCACCTCTCACCCCCGAGGTTTTACTTTCTAAACCCCAGCATAAGCTCTCTCTACAGCTTTAGACCCTACGCACACACTTAACCTCCCTGCCACAACTGCACAGTGGGTCTGCTTGCCATGAGCCAGGCAAGCACACACCTAAGTGCTGGCAAGGAAGGGTAAGGCTATCAGCAGGGTATTTTCCATCTCCCAGAGGAGTCAGCCAGTACATACTTGCTGCAAAGCAAGCACACATCAATACACAATCACACACACACCGATAACTACGTAACACAATCCAAGATAGTACTGCAAGCTTACACTGATTACCAGTAATAAAATAGAAAGCAAAAATTCACCTCCTCAAAGTTTTCCCAAATCTGATTAGAGCACGTCTCTAACACAACAAGATAGGAAGACTGGGCACCAACAAAGCACAGGCCTTCACCTTCTCTGCTGAAGCTTTCCATGTTCATCGCCCCAGGTGCTGTGCCATTTACTGCCTGCACCCTTGCCCCAAATTGCAGGAGGAAGGGGAAAGAAAGAACACCAACAACAAACCAAGAAATGAACAAGAAAACAAGAAAACACACCCACCAGCAGCACTGCTTCCCGCTCACAGGCTCCTAGTGAAACTTCGTGACACCCATGTAAGCACAACACTTGCCTACTTTGCAGAACAAGGCAGCAAAGTTGGGGTACTCTTGTGTAGCTTTTTCCCCTGCCTCAGTATCACATTTCACGCCATGAGCCAGACTGGAATACTGAAGAAACTATCAGCTGCACTCACATAATCAACTACCATTTAAATAGCTCCTTTTAAAACCAGCTGGTGAATGCAATTACCTTTATCACCTGGTTTTAAAAAGTGTCCAAAAAGCAATGATACTTAGAAAAGCTGAAGGGAAAGCTACCCAGAACATTATACTGGTGAAGAAATGCTTTCATTTGAAGTTACCAGAAAAAAACAGCAGCTGTATCTCGTTCTATGTATCTTTAGGGACCCAATGAGTTAATAGAATGCATTTTGCCTGCATTAGCATTTCACTATACAGTAACACGCATACAATACCCCGTTATCCAGTTTGCTTGTCTGTGTTACCAAAAGTCAAACTAGACTCTAAGCCACGAGATTTCACAGGACACAGGCCTGATTGCATTTAACTCAGCAAGAGAAAATACACCCAGAAGTTTTCAAATTGTGTTCCCACCATACAGAACACAAGATTCCTCCGTACACATACAGGACAAGCAAACAAAAGAGCATCACGCTGAATAAGTGTTTATTCCAGGCTCTTCCCCTTACAGGGAGTCTGGAAGTCACCTCTTTCTTCCGGGCAGGGAGAGACAACCACTAAAGATCTCCTTCTTACTCGGGCACAGTTAGTCAGGAACAGAAGGGAGATTCCTGGCTTGCAACAAGACAAAGCGACTCCTAAATAAAATGCAAAACCGGGGAGTGAGGGAAGGCAAGAGGAAAGCAGTGGGCTGCTAGATAGGAAGGGTCTGGACAAAAAAGGAAACTCAATTTAGTTTCCATTGTCTCAGCTTCATGCCGCCTCCACTTAAAACGATAAACTTTCCGGGATAAGCCCTTCTTCAGCAGGCCAAGGCACGGGGAAACACATCCCCAGCCCCGGCTGGAGCGGGACCGGGCTGGCAGCCCCGGCTCGCTACCTGCCACCGGCAAGCGATGCCAGGAATTACCAGCACTAAAATAAACAGCAGTAATACGGATAATGAAGGGGGATATATTAAAATTCAATAACGAAAGAAAGACAGAAAGACAGCCAGCAAGACAGACCCACTGTAGGCGGAAGCAGGAGCGGCTGCATCTCCCCGGAGGCAGGAAACTTTCTACCAAGTCGCCGGCGGGGCCGGCGGGCAGAGCCCGCGGGAGGCCGGGCCGGGCTCCGGGGCCCCCTGAGAGCTCCGTGCCGTGAGAGGCACACTGCACAGCCGGGCCCGCCGCCGCGTCCCGGGCAGCGCAGGGCGCTGACAGCCCGCGGCACCGCGGCCGGGGAGCACCGCAACCGGGGCACCGACCCCGGTGAAAAACACGAGAAGGAAAACCGGTCATTTCCTCCGAACCAGCCCTGGGCAAAGCACGGCGGAGCCCAGCGCCCCGAGGCGCCGGCGGGCGCGACCCGTGCTGACAGGGGCCGGGCGGGCAGAGGGACGGGGTCTTACCTTGATGCAAAACTGAGCAGGAGGCTCGGACATCTCTCCGGAGGGACTCGGCGGAGCCCGACGGGGCAGGCGCGGGCGGGCAGACGGGAAGTTCTCGGGCTCTCCCCACTTTCCGCTCCTCTCCCGGCGCGGCGGCCCGGCCCGGCCCGGCCCCTCAGGGCAGCGGCGGCCGGGGCGCGCGGGGCAGTCGGGCCGCGGGGCCGGGGCCGCTCCTCGCTGCTGCCGCCGCTCCCCCGCCGCGTGCGCGCCTCGCGCGTGCTCGCGGCTCCGCGGGAGAGGCGGGAAGCGGGAGAGGGCGCGGGAAGGGAAGCGGCGGGGGGGGGGGGAGGGGGCGCGGCCTCGGTCCCCGCCGGTGTTTTTCTTCCCGGAAAAGAGAGAAACCGAAAGGCGGCAGCGGGGGCCGGGCCGGGCCGGGCCGGGCGCTGCGCCCCGCCCCGCGCCGCCGCTCATTGATCCGGAGTTTCGGGGCCGAAACTGACGTGGGTTCCCGGCACCCGCACCGCCTCTTAAAGGGGCCGCGCCGGCCCAGCGCCCACCGCCGGCCCAGCGCCGCCGGCCACCGGGCGGAGCGGCGTGAGGCTCGCTCTGGCCGGGCCCTGGGTGCCGCTGCGGGCCGGCCAGGGCCGGAGGCAGGCTGGAATGGCGCGGTCGGGCCGTGTCGCCATAGCCGAGCCGGCTCGGTTGGACACGGCGCGGGCCCTTTAAGCACCGAGCGGCGGTCCCGGCGGCACCGCCAGCTTTGTTCAGTCGCCGCACGGGCAGCCCGGCCGGGCAGCGCAGCCCGCGGAGCCGCCACCGGCCCGGCCCGGCCCTGCGTTCGGAGCCCGGCCTGCGTTCGTGATGGGAATGAAAACAGCAGGGGGAAAGGGAAAAGCACTTCGGCCATCTCTTCGTCCAAATCTCTTTGTGATTTTACGGGCACTTGCTGGCTAGGTGCTACACACAGTGACTGAAGAACACCTTTGAGCCCTTTGAACAAGACGGGCCAAACCCTGTGTCGTGTGTTAGCTTTTCTGCTTGGTTCTGCCCTTGTTTCTCTGCCCTGATTTCTTGCAGTTCCTCTCGTTAGTTGCGTCTCTTAAGACCTCAGAGTTTAAGGTCCTGCCTGCTGCTCTGGACAGGAGAAGACAAGTGCTACCAAATCTCCTGGTGTGCAGGGTGGTCCATAGTTGCAGGACAGTTGTTCTGGAAACGTAAGGAGGAAGCTGCTCCAGCTGTCAGCTCCCCTTTAGCTCTGTGCCACGTGGAGATTGCACAGAGCAGAAAGAAGTCCATTAGCTCGTATTTAACCTTGAACAGGCTCCCAGTGAGTTCCTTTCCCTCTCACCTAGAGTCTACTGCTTAGCTTATCTCCAGGGAGGACCCATTAGTTAGGATTTGTGATCTGGCAGAGCCACCTGTCATCAACACTCCAGCCAGAATTCCCCTAACTTTTGTTCGGATGGATGTCAGCAGCACTAATAGAGGCAAAATGTGCCATGGCCTCTGAGGAGGCCAAGCTCCTACCTTGCTTGGGCTCTCCCAGAAAGGGAAGGTGGATGGTGTGTTGGATGAGAAAATCAGCAGACTCAAGTATGTTTTTCTCACAGTGGTCTGAAAAATCTGTCTCTAGATTGTATTGGTATTGTATTTGCTGGCCTAAAGGCTGTCCCTGAAAACAGAGCAAACCCTGAAGTAAAGGAGACAAACCACGCTTTCATTGTGACTTAAAATTTTCTGTCCAGTGCATCTGCCCAGCAGCTTCCACTGATTCTCTACCACCTGGGCTTCTTTCACAGCCATAGGACTCTCAGTGTCTTCCTACTTGCACTTGCTCAGCAGCTGAACCAGGGGCTTTTTCTTATGTCCCAGAAGGATGTTGAAGCCTTCTTCCCAGAGGAGTTAGACATTTAACTACCTACATCAAGCTGAAAGCCAAGGTTTTCGTTCCTTCTTTTGCGTGTACTGTTTTTCTGGTTTCAGCAGTGCACAGCAACACCTCAATAATAATTGACTTTTATTAAGGAGACTTTGTTCGTGGTAGTATTTTTCCTTTCCTCTTTTTATTTTCAAACCAGACATTACTTCCCAGAGCCCAGTTATCATTAACTCATTCTACTGCTTCTCCTCTGTTATCTTTTCCTTCCCTTTATCTTCCCCCAGCACAACCTAACTGACTCATTTAGTGCTCACTTGTTTGCCTCACTTGTATTACTAGTTTTATTTTTGTCTTCCAGTGTTTGAGCAGATTCAAATGTGACTTGATAGGTCTGCTGATATTACTGGGCCTCAACAGAGATGACTCTTCCAAACTGAGGGACAGAATCAAGCTCCTAACAACAAAGCATAGTAGGAGACAGTAAATTCACAGAACATGCAAGGACATGTTCATATTAGAATGCAACTGATTTTTTAGTCTTGAGGGCTAAAGGGAAAATCCATGAGGCCTGATAAACAGAGGTGCTATGGAAGTGATTCCCATTGCACATTTAGCACTGTGATTCCTTTCCCTCTTACCAAATAGGTTTCTGAAATTAAATTGTGTTTTATGGCCTTAATGTGCATCAGTCATGCTGCTTATCATTAGCAGTAAGACTACCCTTTATTTCATGTTATCAGGCAAGTCCTTTTTCCAAGATTCACACAGGTTTCTTTTGGTAGAAGTCCCAAATGCATGACTTTTTAGGAATAGTTATGAAATCCAGTCTGCAGTGTTAGAGGGAGAAATGCTATATCCATTTTATTTGCATTCTTGCAAATGGGCTCATCTAAGATTCTAGTCTTACTTGAGATTCCATAGTCTGGCTGTATGAATAGGATTTGCACCAATATAATGATTTTGATAATCAGCTTGTTTTGGTTTGGTTTGGTTTTAAGTCAAAATAGCTATATTTGTGCATTCCCCAAAGCTGCAGGCATTTTAATATAAAGATACTTGAGTTTTCTTAGGCACCCACATAACTTTCCCATTTCAGAAACAACAGCCAAACTAGAAATGCAAAAATACTGGTATGACACCTATTCATCCAGCAGCAAATATATGTAAAAGAGAATAAGGCTGAATGTCATTCTTGATGGTCTAAGCCACATCATCCTCATACATTGTCACATATAGTATTATTTTGAATCATCTATTGTATTGCTTCTGAAAACAGGAAAAAAAGTTTTCTATTGCTCCAGGTGTCACTCTTGTGCTCAAGAAAGGGAAAGGGAAATTGAGAAGTTTACTGTTGTTCAAAGCAGCACAGCATTTTCTGAGACAAGTTGATAGTCACATTTGAGAAGTGGACTCCATGGCACAAGTCACTGCTCAGACACATGCTGACAGTGCTACTCCTGGAACATATGCTCAAGTTGTAGCACACAAAAATGAGGCAGTGAGTGGCCCCGACAGAGCTCCTGACAGTGAGGCAGTCAGAGTGCCTTCAGTACTGTGAAAAGACACAGGAATACATGACTTGTATGTCTGTGCCTGTGTGTCCCCTGTGTTTAAAGCCAGCACAGTTCCCCTGGCTATGGTCTCCCTCAGAAGGAGACTGGCAGGGATACATTAAACTGGAATATTTTGGTTCCTGAAGGGCACAGATGCAGCTTGTCCCCTCAGCTCATGCTGGCAGTGTCCTTTCCTCAGCTCCAAAGAGCCAAGAGGCTTGGCCAGGTGCTGCTCCTTGCCCTGCCACTACAGAGTCATGCCCCAGCAAAATGTGTGGAAGGGCCACCAGGCATGCAGGGAGCAAGGAGTAAAATCAGGGTACCTCTGCCTTTGGCTGGAGATGGCCAAGGCTGGGCAGGCTGTATCCAAGGAGGGAGAGCAGCCCCTGGGCTGAACAGGGAGGGGAAGGTCAGCAGGAGGGAGCTATAGAGAAGCTGGGTAAGAGGCTGGGCTGCACCAGGCAAAATCTCCCCACTCAACCTACTTTAGCAGGGCTGGTTGTTTAAATGGAATTTAAATCTCTGCAGATATGTGAGGAACTTCCTGGCATCACCAAAAGACATGCAGTGACAGGGGCAGGGCTGTGCTGCCAGGGTCAGGCATGGGCACAGCCAGAGCAGGTACCACAGAGAAATTGCTGTGGACATGGGCTCATCATTTCTGCAAAGCACTGGTAAGTAAGGGAAAGAAGAAAAGGTTACCAAAAACAGGATTTTTGGAGGACAATTCTGCAAAGCACTAGATGCCCAGCTCCCAATTTCAGGCATAAGAAGCTGTTACTTTTGTGTTTGGTTTCCACAGTCCAGAACAGTGAAGTGTATGTCAGTATTTACAACCTCTTGAATTCAAAATAATGAGTCCGTTTCATCTCACCACAAAATCACAAGATTTTTGAGGAGCAGAATTACTTCCGAAAATTCCTTAAATTGTATGTGTGTGTATTTACTTACCTGCCTCCAGATTTCGTCTTGTACAAGTACATGTTTTCAAACTTCCCCCATAAATTCTGAATGCTGAAAAAATTCTCTCTTCTCTTTCATTCCTTCTTCTTTCTTCTCTATTATTTTTCTCTATTCCTTTTTGCCTTTCCACCTGCCTTTTGACTTTGGACCAGGAAAATTAAGAAGCATTAAGTTATATGATGTAACTCAAGGTAAAAGTAGAAAAATCATCAAGCTATATTTTGTTATTGTAAAACATTTTCAACAAAAATAAAGAAAAAATAGAAACTGAAGGAATAGGGTTCAAATTCTGTGTCAGGTTAAGTCCAAATCGATTTACATTTTGCAGGTACTATGGTTGATTTTTACTTCTCCAGTTCAGTCACCTCAGCTGCAGAAATGAAACAAACTTTTCTAAAAACCCAATCCTCTCTATTAGTAATATTTTCCCAGTCTCACCACTCCCTTCCTCCTTTTTCAGCATCATTTTCTCCACAGGGTGACAGGATTACAGCTGTTGTGCCAGTTCCAAGTTGTGGTGTGCATTCTGTCATCTATGTCATTGTAACTCTCTGTCTAGCTGGCAGTAGAAGAGTGACACAAATTGTTTTCCTGCCGGATAAAAATTGTCTAGTAGATTTAATGCTCATAACCTAATGTGAGGAATAATATTGTATGAGCAACAGCAGTCAATCTGCTCATAATGGTATTGTGTCCTCTGGTATTGAGGGGAAAAATGGATCCTGTGGAAGCTCAGCACCTTTCTGAGTAGTTCTGCAGCCTCTGGGGCCAGGGCTTACAGCAGTGTGACCACACAGTTGCAAAGCCAGTGGGCTGATGTGAGAACTCAAGCTTGGAAATAGAGAAGGAAATGGAAACTCAAGGCTGAGAGTTGTGTATGCTCAGCAAATGGTACAATGAAACCCTGGTAGATGAAAAAAAGAGCAATGCAAGTACAGCTTGTTGCACAGAACTGTGATTTATCTGCTTTTGTTTTCAATAGTTCCAGAGGCATCATGATGTCAGATTTTATAGCCTATTAAATCATGTCTGACATTTATGGATGTCATTTAGAGTGCATGCATTATGGAGAGTTAGTAGCCTCTCCCTGGCTGAGCAGCAGTTTCCACTTACAGGTCTTACTCCAGCCTCACGTCCTTTTATACCTTGAGGTGAGATACAGACAAATACACTCCAAAGAAAACTATTTTGGTGAAGAATACAGAACATAAACAACTTTTCTGTTCCTATTGGGTTTGGACTGTCCTAATCTGAAGTGACCTTGATTTCTGTTGTCATCTCACATTCCCAAAGGCACATCTTGCACCCAGAAGGATTGACTGCAGCTTCTGCAGGCACTGCACGTTCTCCACCTCCATCACAGCAAACAGATTGCCCTCTCCCAAGAAAGAGGGAGTAACCAGCCCAGGTTTCCTTCAGTGCGTGTAGGGAGTGGTGTAATTAAGACCGGAAATTTGAGCTGACCCCAATATTAGCTTGGCAAGAGGTGCTGAGGTGGGTGGACCTGCGTGCCAAGGCCTGGCCTGGGTTGTTACTTAGATAGTGGTGGAATAACCACTGCTACCTCCCCAGCTGTGGTTCACTGCCCCTTCTCACCAGAGCTGTCCCCACAGCCCTGCCCAGGAAGGCAAAGGCTCCACTTGGCTTGTGCCCATCAAGGCAGACTGAGAGGGCACCTGGGCTGCCTCCCAGGAAGGGGGAGCAGGGAGGGCAGCTTGAACTCCAGTCCTGGCAGCTGTAGAGGAAGGGAAGAGCAAAGCAACTGGTGAGGCTGGAAAAGGCAGTTGTGATGAGGACTGGGAGTTTTGTTCACAAGAGACCTTGGCAGCAATTTCAGGGGGGCAGAGAGAGGGAGAGAGTGATCAGATAGTGGCTGGATAGGCTGGACCTTGACTGCTGGATGGAAATTTAGCCTCCTTGCCTGTTACCCTCACAGCCAGGGAGACTCCTCTGTGTCAGAGGATTATGGCACAGAGACCTTTGTGACCAGGGGAAAGGCAGCTTTTAGCTGCTGTGGAAGATACTTCCATATGCCAGGGCCTGAACTAAGTGCAGATTGCAGTGGTCACAACTACCACAGCAAGAGATAAAGACACATTTCACTCTTAGATACCATCTTACAAGTGGTAATTAAGTTTTTACAACATCCATGTGAGGTAAGCACACGAGTACTTCTCCTGCTTTAAAGCTAGGAGAGGAGAGAGGGTGAGTGCCCTGCCGAAGGCCGGGTGGTGACTCAGTGGTGCTGCCACCATCACCAACCAGGAGCTCCTGGTTCCCAGCCTGGCCCACAAACCACTGCAGCCTCCCTGCCAAGAGAAGGAAGTGAGCTGATTTTTCAAGCACTTTGATGAGAGAAGGAAGGTTAGAAATAGCCCGAGGCTGTTTCTAGAGAAAGTGTCAGGGATGAAGGAGAATTGAGGAGGAGGGGAGCAGGAAAGGGGTTGGTGGTGAAGGAACTGTTGATACAAATGGTTATTAAGGGAAAGGTGGTGACAAATCAGAACCCAACAATAGGAGGAAAATGGGTCAATAGATGAAATAGGTTTTCTTTAGAGGCCTTTGAGACAGAGGAGAGGTAGCAGCAAGAGGAGAAAGAGCTGCAGTGGGGAGGAAGAAAAAAACACACTGAGAGTGTGCATGGCAGCTTTTGAAAGTGTCAGGAGACAGACAAAGAAAAATGCCACCAAACATGGGGTCTTACGATGCCTGGGCAATTGTAATCATACTATTGTCTCTTCCACAGCAGCTGGAGATCTCAGAGCCCTCTACAGAGCATCACTACCTTTGTTTCACCTATGGGAGGACTGAGGCTCAGAGCAGTGAAACCACCTGCCTATGGTCATGCAGCAAGGCCAATACATTACAGTGGTTTAAACTATTCCAATAAATGCAACTGGAAATGGGAGTAAACAGGGGCACACAGTTCTCATTGGCATAGGGGAGAAAAAGAAGAGATGTCAGCACCCCAAGTTTATTTTTATAGCTCTAAAATACATAATGTCACATAAAATGCCATTTGGAAACTGTGAGCTTTGGCCCCTCTATGCTTTAAACTACAAGCTAAGTAATACTAACAGTCAGACACACCACTATATACACAAGTACACGTGACACAATACTTCTGATGTTAGCATTAGTGTGATTTGTGCCCTTCAACAATTAATTTTCTCAGTTTTCCAACTTTCAGAAAAATTAAGGTAACCTACAAGTACAAAAATGGAGAGATGTGTATACCAGAAGACTTTCATGACACCAAATGACTTCCATGACACCATGTTACATTCCCAAAGTCCTTAGAGATAGAAGAGAATAGAATGGAATAGAATATCTCAGTTGGAAAGGACCTGCAATTGCCTGGAAGCTGCATATGACCACTATCATGGTGGGGTCATTGTTTATGGTAGTTGTGTGCCATGGCAGAGAAACTATAAACCTGACAGCCTGTGGCTGTCATATCAAAAGGAGCATTCTCTGAAAAAGTAGAAGCTCAGAAAATTGCCACCACCACTAGTCTGAGCTAGCATAATGTTTTATGGCCTAGGAAAATGACATGTTTTTGTAAAAGTTCCTCTTCATTTAAAAGTCCCCACCTTTCCTTATCTCTTCTTTCTTCTTTTCCTCACAAGAAAAGAAGAAATGCAGCTATTTTTTACTGTAGTTTGAGAAGGATAGAGTAGTAGGAGCTGTGCAGTGCTACCACCCTCTGGCCATTGCCAACAGCACCATCCTTCCTCTGCAGGAGTGCTCTGAGCTCCATCTTCTGCCTCGCACACCTACGGGACATAAATGCTGCTTTTCATTGCACCCAGTAAAGAGAGACAGTGATTTACACCTTCTGATGCAGCTCTACACCATGCCTGTTTGGGCTGCTTGCTTTTGTAAAGAGATCTCATCTGGGTGAAGGATGCAGAGGTCAAACACTTCCAGATGTGTTTTCCCTCTGCGGGTCCAGCTCAGGTGGCCAGTGGGTTCATCTCCTACCTGCTCATATGCAGATTGCAGGCAACTGCAAGTCCCTTCCAGCTGAAATATTCTATTCTATTCTATTCTATTCTATTCTATTCCATTCCATTCCATTCCATTCCATTCCATTCCATTCCATTCCATTCCATTCCATTCCATTCCATTCCATTCCATTCCTAAGGACATTGGGAACATAAGTTTCCAAAGCTACCCTTTGGAAAAAAAAAAAAAAAAAGTCATATGGCATCTCTAAAACTTCTCAAAAACAAGCTGGCCTTTCTTTTCCTTTCATCTACTATCCTGTCCATAACCAAGTGCTCATTTATTTAAAGAACAAAAAGCTACCAAGAAAAAACACATCCACTATGCCCACCATTTTGCTGCTAAAAATATGCTTCCCAAAATTAAAACCAGCAGCTCTTGACATATAAAAATTCATTTTTCTACTTCCATCTACAAGAGAGATCCTGGCTATCTGCCCAGCTGAAGAGGAAGCCACAGCAAACTGTTGCATCTTGCATCACACTCTTCAGTGGCCAAAGCTGGCATGTTACAATCTGTGAAAGGGAATGAATTTCAACATCAAAGGAACTTTATACCAAGGCTGTGCTTTACCTTTGGTTCCCCTCTGGACAATAAACATGTGTCTTCAGGTGACAATATTTGTGCAAGTAAATCTACTGCCTCTCGATGCCAAGGTTGGACTTTGGGGGAACAGCTGCTTAAGCCATTTTCTGATGCTGATGACACGATGCATTCAATAATAATGATAATTAATAATAATAAACAACAACAACAAAAAAAACCCAAACACAACAAAAACCCCCAGACAATTCCTCCCCAATCTGATTATCCAATATTGAAAATGAAGTTAATCAGTAAAGATTTCCCATGCTCAGCTTATTGGCTCAGATGATGCGTGTTCCTTTTGGGAGATGAGTGCACCATTTCATTTATTATATTTGATGAATACTCTACCACCTCTTTGTAACCAAAATAAGGGATTGGATTCTCTCACTTTGTGATTCCAAATCTCTCACTATCAGAGTGGGTAAAAACCATGCACAAGGCTGAATCCTTGTGTTTCACAGGTAGAAGTGTATACTATCAAAACCTGCAGATAAAGCAGAGATAAAGAGAGCATATTTTAGATGTCCCTCCTTGGTACACCTTCCCACAGAGAGTCCTTTCTCAAACCTTCTTACAAGTCGGAAAACCTCAAAATATCTTTGCAACAGAAATAGCATAGTCGTGGGGGGATTTTTTCCCTGTCCAGTCGCTACAATACTTCTGTCTCCAGAGATCCCAATCGAACAGTCTGGTCTCTATATTGCTTATTAATCTCCAAACCCTTCTAGCTGACCACCAGCCAGCAAGTCCAACCAACACAAGATAGAGGAAAGGATGGGGGGGGGGGGGGCAGAAAAATCAAGAAGTGTTATGGTTTAAAGATACCAAATTTGTAATGAGGGAAAGTGAGGAAAATCACAAGTTCAGGCTTTCTCCCTGAAAACATTTGCCACCAGCTGTCTCTATTTAAAATGCCTTTCTTGATGCCAAATGCCACATTATTTTACAAAGAAAAAAGATAAGCTGATTGAAAAGTTACTTCCTAGTTTGTGTAAGAGAACTCAAATAACTTAAAACTCTAGAGGTCAGTGCCATGAATGCTTGATGAGTGACAAGACTTTCTTCAGTTTGCTTAAGAAAATGTATTTTTCTGGATATGTATGTGTGCTACGCAAGAAAGAAAAGCTTCACTCCAATTAAAAATCAGAAACTGTTTTTTATGAGATTTTTCACCTCTTTTCCCAATCAGAACCAATCACAGAATCACAGCAGTGTGCTGATGTGGCATGATGAAGACAGACAGATCCACGTGTCTGACAATTCTATAAAAATACCACTATTCCTTGGATGCAGAGAGCCACTGTGGGTGAAGTGCCCAGCTGGGCAATTGTATTTCAAATGGCAATGGGCAGCTGATAAAAGAGACAGGAACAGCTCCTCAGTCCTTTTAAACAGGCTCATGATTTTAAATCAAAGCTGCCACTTTGCCCACTGCGGACCATAAATTTGCCCAGGGTGCTTGGAGGCATTGGCCAGCCCCAGAGTGCCAGAGCTAAAACTGTGACAGTGGCATCAACAGTGATACAACGGTGCCATCCTACCCCAGAGACCAGAGGACACAAACACCTGGGGTTCAGCGCCTTCATGGGGGAATTTACACCTGACGTCCCTCCTCTGTTAGAGCTTTCTCACCAAACAAAATTAGAGTAGTGCTAAAGTAGCTGAGCATGGACAGTTGAAAAATCCAGCATGGGAAGTAGATATTATAAAGCGGGAGAAAAGGTTTATTTTTTCACTCAATTTATGACCTTCAGAGACAAATTCAGAATGCACATAAGCCACAATAAAACCAGGTCACATTATTTAAAAGGTGAACATGTTTGTATGGATCTGATAGCTGTTCATGGTAATTTTCAACTGAAAAAGGAATCCTGGAAGACAAATTGCTTGTTAAACCAGTCTAACAGCATTAATATTTTCTAACAGCATTACTTTCTAGAGCCAAGTTTTGCAATATATAGTGTCATGCTACCCTTATTTAGGAGACGATCCTTATGAATGTGATAATCTTTTAAAGTCCACTTTTATCATATAATGTGCTGCAGCCCATGTTTCCTATGTATGGTTCATAATGAGATTAGCACAGTATAAATCTTAGTGCAACTTAAATAAATAGTCTCTTGAGTGTCTCACATTAGAAATATATTGTTCTGTATTTGCCTACGGGCACTGATGTTGCATCCCATAATTGTTGAGTATTTATCTGTGTCATATTACAAGGCATTGGATTTAATTTAAATGAGAGAGTTTAATATTTTCTTTGTTTTGACCATGATATAATTTGTTTAATTACCATTTGTTGGATTATTTATCCATTTGCCATAAAGCCTTTCAATTACTATTTCAAAAGTAGCCCATACAGCGTTGCTTGCTTTTGGCATAGTGTATGGAGCAGTCACTGAATCAATATGTTGCAATGTCAAATTTATACTGTTAATCTTGTCTTTCCAAAGGTCAATTTATATAATTTTCCATTCACACAATCTGAATTATTAACTTCCATATTAATATTCTTACTTTTTGTTCTGATACCTGGATACTTCCTAAGTTTCCTAACTCTATGGATTCATGCAGTAGTAGACCATGCTTAATAAGGCCAAGGAGAATTCCAGGTTAAAAAATACAATACCAAATTCAAATACCCTTTCCTTCCTCAAACAGGGTTTAATTCTGCTTTCACTTTTACTGATGGACACCAAGAAAAATAACATTCATTGTAATCAATAGAGCTGGGAGTCCAAATCAGTTGTTCCCCTGTCACTCTGAAAGGGAAAGATTTCTCTTTAGTGACTGAAGTTCACCTCATCCTGTTGTGGGTTCCTGCAATGGGCCAGGGGAACAGGTGACTTATCTCTTTGTGGCCACTGACTGCAGCAGGAGTTTAGGCAATTAGCCAGTGCCATGCAGACATATATTGCAGGCTGTCCCATTTGTGCTTGCAGCGTGTTTGCCTCTGCTGCATGTCGCTGTGGCAGGTCCATCACAGCTCCAGGGCAGCGGAAGACGTGGTGCTGTCTGGCTGTCGCTGGTGCAGTCACAGGATCACAGCATCTATTCTAATAAGACCAGTAGCTCAGCACTGAAGAATAGAGTTATTGGAGCTTACTTAAGCCAAAGTAAGCTCCAATAATGTCATCAAACCCTACCTTTGTTGTGATTATCTTGCCCAACTTGATGTATTTCACAGGACCTATAGATTTCCCTTGACAACTCCTGCACCAAGCTCCAAGAGTCTGAGGCTCAAGAACACTCAAGTCAGAAAACTGATATCCTTCTTGATTCAGAGCCCCTCCTGTGCGTGTTAACCCTTTCATATCCCAGGTAAGACTCTCCTATCCTCACCACTCCACTATTAGATACTCTAATAGTATCATCTTGAATCCCAGCAATATTCTGCTGGTGAAAGAAAGAGGCATGAAGTTTTTTTATAGATCTCATTGCTAATATTGAATTTACTAGAAATAAGTAAGAACTGCAAAGGCATTGTCTCACATTACAGAACATACTTTTTCTAAGCACTGCTGTGATGGGTTTAGCAATGCTACAAGTCCACCAAACATGATAATGGTCGATCACTGATGAAAGGTTTGCTCCCCATGTAGACACTTAAAACCAACAAGCTCTAAACCATCACCAGCAAAATTTAATTTGGGATGTTTCTTTGCCAAAGTAGAGACCTGTGATTATGCCACCCATCTGTGCCTCCAGCTGCCTGCTCTTAGTGCTCATAACCCCCCAGCTCAAACCCAGCATTACCAGTCTGCCTGCACTGGAGCCAGACAAGGTGACACAGCCAAGGGAGAGGAGGAGGAAGAGACCTTCCTCTCTGCATGACCTTTGGTGCCAGGCCTGGCAGAAGGGATGGTGTTTCTTTTGCTCCTTGTATGACTGGGTCTGGCATGGGCCCTTGTCACATGAATTGATGCTCCTCATCAGAAGACCTGGTGTGGGGACATGCCACCCAGGACATGGCCTAGCCAGCTGCCATCCTTCCTTGCTGCACATCCATGCATCTGCCTCTGCTGGGGCTTTTTAGCCTTTCTTATTTTGCCTGCTAGAATCAGTAATTCCGTGCCTTTATCTGCAGCTGTTATTATAATTTATATTAAAGCAAGAGTCAGGTTTCTCATGCAATTACTGGGCTGTACAACTTGAAGCTTGAAGAAAAGTAAATAACCATGGCAATTGATTGACAGAACCCTGAGCCAGCAGTGCCCCCATGGTTGCCTGGGGGACAAGAAGGCCAATAGAACCTCGGAGTATCAGGAAGAGCAGTGTCAGCAGGTCAGGAAGTGATCCTGCCCCTGTGCCCAGCCTGTGTGGCACATCTGCAGGGCTGTGTCCAGCTCTGGGCCCCTCAGCACAGCAGGGCCATGGAGCTCCTGCAGCGGGGCCGGCGGAGGCTGCAGAGATGATTCAGGGCCTGGAGTATCTCCGGCAGGGAAAGGCTGAGGGAGCTGGGGCTGTGCAGCTGGAGAGGAGCCCCAGCTGAGAGGGACCCTCAGCCCTGGGTGTCCCTGGCTGCAGGGAGGGCTCCGAGCAGGGCCCAGGCTCTGCTCTGGGGGCCCAGCAATGGCACCAGAGCCACGGGCAGGGACTGAGCCCAGGAGGTTCCACCTGGGCAGGAGGAACAACTTCTGTCCTGGGCAGTGACCCAGCACTGAGCAGATTGTCCAGAGAGGCTGTGGAGTCTCCTCCCTGGGGATATTCCAGACCCCTCTGGACACAATCCTGTGCCCTGTGCTCTGGGATGGCCCTGCTGGAGCAGGGAGGTGGCACCAGTGACCCACTGTGGTCCCTTCCAGCCTGAGCTATCCTGGGATTCTAGGGTCTGAAAAGACCTTAGAGGGTTGGGTTTTGTTGTTTTTTTTTTTTTTTTAATTTTATTTTTCTGAATCCTCATCTAAACCAATTACAAGTTTTATGAAGCAACACTTCTTAAGCACAGCCAGTTCATTTTGCCCTAGAGAGAAAAGGCAGAGCCAGATGGGGCCACCACAGTGGCAGAGTGGGATAGTTTAGGTGGTAAACTTAGATCAGATGGCAGGGCTGAGGAGCTCCTCTGCATCTGACTCCTCCTCAGCTGGAAAAGGCAGATGCTAAAGAGACTCTGCTAATTTCCCCTGCCTGGAAACCTGTAATGAACTCGGAGCAGAACATCTGTTAGCTTCTCCTAAGCTGGAAAGGGCTGAAAGCCAAGAGACGAGTCTTGGGGCCAATTTGCTGGCCTGTCTACAGCGCAGGTGAAAGTCTGAGCCCTGGAGAAAGCCTGGTGCACTCTGTCTGTGAGCAGACAAAGCTGGCAAGTGTCACTGGGAGCCCAGGGGTGACACAGCTTATAGGACAGGAGAAAGGTTTCCTTAATTCATGCAAACATTCGTGAAGAACTCCAGTCAATCATATGGCACACACATTCCATACTGCAGAAGTCTACATTTGTCCATGGATGAGATGCTAAAAAAATATGCTACCTTGGCATGTGGCACACGTCATGAGGGAGACTGCTGGGTGCAAAGCCTTCCTGCCCACTGACAGGCAGAAACAACCTGCATCTGGACAATGCCTGTCATGATGGGACATTTAGAGATGCCCAGGGCCCTGCAGGTAATGGAGATGCTGCAACCTTGTTACTGTAGTAATTTAACTGGGATTAAATCTTCCCTTTCCCAACAAGGTTAATCATCCAGTGCTGCAGAACCTCAGAAGGTAAGGGGCTAATATGTGTATCTCAAACACTGACACCAGATGGCTGTGGAGTCACCCGAGGGTTGTTGGAAATAGCAAACAATGCCATGCTGTGGGAAAGAGCAAAGTGTGGCTGGCAAAGGGGGCCATGTGAGGTAGGGCAGCACTTCTCTGGGACAAGCACTCTTGCTCTAGTTCCTGGAGATAAGCACAGCACACAGGGATGAGGCTGAGAAGTGGGCATGGAGTGTAGGGAGGAATCAACACATCTCAAGACCCCCTTAGCCCTCCTACCTATTTCAATAAAGGTCTGAAAGAAGGGACTGTGCCTAAGAAGTAATTTGCACAGAAAATAAAACCCTGTCTTCAGGGTAGGGAAAACTTATAAAAAGCTATAAGTTATCTATAAACCCCCACCAATCCCACACAGCATGCCCTAGGATACTGGACATCCCATGGGCTAGATCAATGCCAGAACAAGGACTGGTGTTCTCTTTTCCTCTCTTTACTCCTTTCTTCCTTTTCATCTTACCCCTTCATCCAACCCCCATGGATGTGTGCTTATATAGTAGGTCAGGGACTAACCTACCCACTTCCATGCCAAGGATGTGAATTTTTGCAGACCCTCTGACTTTTGTTGTTCCTTTTGACCACAAACATCTACGAATCTTGGGTGCTCTCTTCCCCTTAAGGGTGGGACGTCACAGGTACATGCAAACTGTGTCTCTTAGTCCCAAGTAACATCAGTAAAATCAGGTAAAAGTAGTGTCCCCAAGACACTGCTGGCATGAGGTAGGGGTAGCATAGTTAAAGTCACCCCTCTGAGCCAGCCTGATGGCACCCAAACCTCCTTTGAGGCTGAACGTCCCACAGCAGCTTCCAAACCACGCTCAGACTCTGCTCAGAGCATGCTGGCTGGTGCAAGGGGAAAGGTGCTGCCAAGGACCCCTCCAGTCAGGGGCTGAACGAGCATTTAGCAGTGCTCCCCTAGCTGGGGATGTTCTCTGACACTGTCTCAATTGCCAGCCACGGTGGCTGGCCCTCGGCGTGCCAAGAGGCGTTGGACTGACTTTACTGCACTACACAGGACAAACAACAAGCAAGGACATCTTTCCACTTAGTCATGGGATATTCACAGCTGCAGGAAAGTGCCAAAAAATCTACAAGCTCTTGAGATGTTTAGAAATATTAACATACATAAAAACCTTTCCAAGCGATGATAAAATCTAAAGGAAAATTGTTGGAAAAGTAAAAACTTGAAATGTTGAATAACTTGAAATTATTCCAATTTTGTGCTGCAGGTTTAACCTGGCCTACATTACACTGGCTTGGTAATTGACTACATGCCCAAAAAACATCACTGCTTAGTCCAGAGTTAAATGCTGGCAGCATGTTCCCTATCACTTCAGTTTTCCAAGAAGAGAATGGTGGTAACATTTTTCAGGTAAAATGCTGATGACTGTTACATCATCCTCAGACTGAATTTCTGCATCTTGGAACAGTCAAGATGTTTCCAGGAAAGGCTTGCAAACAATTATCACATTCTTGTTCTCCATCAGTCACCACGGCATCGCAAAACTTATGGACACCTTTTATTTTTTATATCTAATTCAGACCAAAGCTTCCAGTTTTACCTTTGTTAGTCAACTGTACTTCATCATATTTGCCCTTCTCTGGAGGCAGAATTATTCCAAAATAGACGGAATAGTATTAAACTAAACGTAGAACCTTTATCACTTCTGAATGTTGCACATCAGTAACTTGTGCCCTCCAATAAACAAATGCCTGCATATCACAAGATAATCAAGCCCAAAGTTTTGGAAAATTTTCTCCAGCCAAGACCACAGGGATTTTATAATAAATCACAAATTGACACTACTAACATGCATTCACAATCTGGAAGACACTATTTCTGCATGGCCAGTGCAAATAACTTTATGACAGTGAAGAAACAGCTGAATTGGCATTTATTATTTCCTCTTAGGAGGATCAGCAATGAGTTGTTAAGTGTTAGTTACTGTTTTAAAGTTTTGCTATTTTATATCATGTGAATAAAATTTATCATTACAAACACAGTCTCTTATATGCCAACAGTGCTACAACTCTGCTAATCCCCTTTTACAAGTCAGTTGTTTCTTCATTTATGCCCTTATTTCCAAGATTATTGCAAAGTCTCTGAGGAAAACTGCTCCTTTCCAAGAGCAGGAGGATGGATTTGTTTGGTCATTAGCATTTGTGAAACAGAAGAATTGCTCTGACCAAAGCCAGGAAATTCAGGATTCACGTGCAGGGGAAGACGCCAATAAAAAAAATCCTCATCTACCTATTCTCAATCCAAGTACTTCATTTGACTGACCTACTTCTCTTGAGAAAATGTTTGTATCTTGCTTGAGTAATGCCACACAGCCAGGAAGAAATGCCAAAAGTGGGAACTGCAATGTTCTTAGCTTGGAATCTCAGCTCCTGTTCTTACCTCCTCAGTGAATCAGGAGCAGCTTTCCATATGGACAGTGCTCATCTTGTTTCTTTTTCTGTACCTTTTTTGTGTGACCCCACCTGCTAATGAGTCCTCTGAGGCTTTACTCTCCCAGTTAAACCCCTGCAAATGAAACCTCACTGGCTTCAGGTTAGGTTCTGTAAACTACTTCTGTTAAAGCTCCAAGCTGAATTGGGAAGACTAAAAGCCAATTTGTTTACATTGTACAAACCTTTAAATTACATATTTGGATCATTCTGCTATCAATTAATGTATTTCACATAATCTATCAATTAATAACTTCCCTACCACTTTCCTTGCGTGTTTGGACAATTGACAAAATGTACTTGTAAGAAATCTCTCTTTTCTTTCTCTGAAGGACTGTATTTGAGAAAGGCCAATAATCTCCTATTACCAGAGGAAGTTTTCCTGCTCCATTTTCAATATTCTGGTTACTTTTACTAGTTTCTTTGTGTTTATACATACAAATTGATCAAGAAGAGTCTTTTTCTCAGAATAGTCACCATTATTACTGCTTCATTAATTTTCTTTGAATGGTAAAATAACTACTGAGAAATATTTTGGAGCCTCTCATGTCTCTTGAGAAATCAAATATCTCTGCATTGCTCTGAAGTATATTGCTACTATTAATATAGTCACAGTATCATCTCAATGCAGGTAAGGAAAAATAATCTCTACTGACTTTGAAGGTGGCTAATAGACCTAATATTGGAGCAATATATTCAATTAACACACAACCTACTTATTTGATAATAGCAAAAGACACTGTGTTTGGTGAGAAAAGACAATACTTAATCATTAAGCATCATTTGGAATATGAACTATTTTAAAAATTTGTTTGGTAATAGCAAGAATTCTACTCTCCTTCCAGCTAGTAATCCCTTAAAACAATTAATTGCAATGTTTCAGTCTCTTCTGTTTCAGATCTGAATTATTCTTTCTCCACATTACTCTGTGCCCATCTAAAACCCCAGCTGGGTTCCTACAAACTGTGTGCAGTGATGTTTCATATTTTCAATCTGAGACAAACAAGCCACCCTTCCACCGGCCAGTGGGGAAGCAAGTGCATGAAAACAAAGCCTTGTGATCACGATTTGGAAGATCTGGTTCAACTCTAGGCTAGACTTTGAATCTGACATTAAGAAAGACACTTCCCCTACCTGAGGCATATCCTCAGCTTGTATAAATTGCTGTAAACTCACAGCATCCATGGTGCTATACCAGCTTTACACCAGTGCTGAGCTACTCTTACACCTCTGAATTCCCCCATGTCAAGTGATGGCTTTTTTTTTGCATCCACTAGGGCACTGCTTGCTTTCTCTGTCCCCAGGTACATTTTTGCCTGTGAAGACTGTAACCTGCTTAAGGGAAGGAATTCCTTTTACTCTGTTTGTACAAGACAGCACAGCACAAAGCTGATCTTGCCTGGGGCCTCTAGGCTTTATAATACTGGTTATTCTTTAAATATAATGAAACATGTAAGCCTTTAAGAAATTAATGGTAGCTGTCCTTTAGTTTGTTTTATTTAATGGGCTGTAAGAAAACAAGTCTGGAGTCTCAGAAACTGAAGGACAGCAGAATGTAGGATTTGTGTTGTAGATGATTACATTTTTGTTTGCCACTGTATACTGGTGAGATGTACCCCACCAAGGAGTATTAAAAAGCTTCAACAATAACATACTGGATGCTCAAGCACACTTTAAGGCAGACAGTTTCAATACTCACTTCAGCAAAGAGGGAACCAAGCCACAGAAATATTAAATGACTTACTCAAAATCATGTGCTGGTGGTGGTCTGTCGAAGGAATGATGTATCCCAGTGCTCTCCTTCAAGTCATCAAAGGCTTTTGTGCCACTCTGTAGGAGGTGCCAATAGCATTACCTTGGTTCTGGCATAAAACATGCTGTATCCTTGCTCCCTAGAAAGAATGAATGCATGACTATCCCATACTTTAGGAGCCCTGGCTGCATTTCCATAAAAGGCCTTTCCTAATGAGCACAGGTGTTGCCATTCAGCTATCAGACCCACAGCCTTACCGAAAATCAGGACGAACTCTCTGCAGCTGGTCAGTGAATTAATGCAAAGGGTTAGAGTTCCATCTAGTGGTTACAAACTCACCAGCAGATTGTTCAGCCTGGAGGAGACTAAGGGGAGACCTCATCATGGTCTTCAAGGTCCTCCTGAGGAGCAGCAGGGGCATGGGTACTGATCTCCTCACGCCCGTGACAAGACCCAAGGGAACGGCTGGAACTGTGTCAGGGAGGGTCAGACTGGATATCAGGGAAAGGCTCTTCCCCCAGAGCATGAATGGGCACTGCCCAGGCTCCCCAGGGAATGGTCACAGCCCCAAGGCTGCCACAGCTCCAGGAGCGTTTGGACAGCGCTCTCAGGCACAGGATTGTTGGGGTGACCTGTGCAGAGCCAGGCGTTAGAATCCATGATCCTGATAAGTCCTTTTCAGCTCAGCAAATTCTGTGTCTCTCAAATGGGTTGTTGCTACCCCATGCCCCTCTCCCAGGGCCCCAGAAGCAGCTGGGCAGCCAGGATATAATATGTTTTCTACTATGTCATCATCACCTATTTGGTCCTTTGATTTCTGACCAGTCTTTTAGCCTCGGCCTTTCTGAGGCATTGACACCCACTGGCCTTCTGCCTACCAGCTCTCCTTAGTTTTGTTCCTACTCTTGGGGCTCCTGGGCCCAGAAGCATCACAAGAGGAGAAAAGCTCCAGCCTGGTATCACAGCTGTGTGAGATACTTGGCCCTGAGAGTGAGAAAGGAGAATAGGAAGATCCAAGTGCTTTGTACTGACAGCATGATATGTGGTGGGTCTGATTTCAAGCAGAGAACAACCCAGCTCACAAAGCTTGAGAAGGTGCACTCCTCATTTAACAGGATGTTAGACATGATGGGAAATGAATTTCCAGGAAAGTTTATCCCATAATCTTCTAAAAGACTGCAGTTAGAACTGAGATTATATCCACAGTCAGAGTGTTTCAACATTACTTCACTTTAAGTTTTGCATCAAGTTTTCCCCAAGTAACTCTGCTTAGAAGAGTAGAGAAAAACATAACCCAGAGCTGAATATTTTTCAGCTTTTCTTTTCCTACTACCACCAATCACAAGAATGCTACTAGCATTGAAAAAAATTACTTTTTAGTTTAACTCTGTGAGCACAAGGTCTTCTCTAGCTGACCTGTGCTTAGCTAAATGACTTGCACTCCTAACTATGACAAAGAGGTCCTTTTTGTGTCCTTGTGTCCAGCTTGGCAAATGACCGAAGCAGCACACCTGCTAGGACAGAAATAGGAGTGCACACAGGGAGTGTTTGGATCAAATCTAGAAATCATCCGGGAGGCAGGTGCCCCAAACTGATGATGTTGCACTTGCCACCAAAGCCCAGGCCTTCACTTTTACACCAGCTGGTCCATCACATACTCAGGTATCTGCCCTCACTCACTAGTCACTGACTACCCCCTTATTTTCCCACACTTGTTCCTCCCCTAAATTTCTCATAATAATTGCATACTTTCTACTCAAATTGCCTTTTTTCCATTTTGGCTCGTGCTCCTTTTCCTCCTCTCTGTGTTGCCCGTAAAGAGAACACAAAACAACCGAAGTCGTTTTATGCGGTGCTTTATTGAGAGCCCTGGGAGCCTGAGGACTAATGTCCAAAGTCAGAGCCCCCCGAGCTAACAAATCATTGCGTTTATATAGAGTCTATATCAACAGTTGCTTAATTCAACACATATTTGTCTACGTTACACTCCAACAATCATTTATTTACAAATTAATCCTTGTTTAAATTGAACATTCTTTATGATCATAAATTCTCTTCACTCTGTTAGGTAAATACAATGTATTCCCCCAAGATCTACCTATCCATCTTGTAGATAATGACATGTCCTACCACGGCCCATTCTTGGAATGTATTCTGAGACAAGTTCCTACCTCTCCAGTATTCCGTACTGCCCTTACCTAACAACTGTTTCTAACAACACACAGCCTATGGCCTACTAAGAATTCTAAGCCTTAGCCGAACTACTTCTACTAAACTTTTGTTAGTCTGAAATGCAACATCTGGACAGGTGCCTGGGAGGCATGTCCCTGCCCAGCCATCCCCACAGCCCAACCCACTCCAGCAAGTGACCTGGGCAGAGTAACAGTTACAATTTACAGTGAAGATTGTGTCTTCATCCAGTGCCTGTGCTGGGGATGAGACAGCCTGAACTGACTGCAGTCATTGGGTGTGTGTGGGCCAGGCACGTCAGGTGAGAAGACAGCCCCCACCTCTCACCAGCTGAACTTTTATCACATAGCTTAACAGTTTCCTCAGAACAAAGAAGCCTCAAAATTATATGGAAAGCCTCAGGCAAATTGTATACCATTAGCTAGGTAAGCAAACAATACTGAACTGGTGGAGGGCTGTGTAAGAAATGGGGTGGGGGGCGGGGAACAAGACAGTGGTGCCAGGATGTTCTGCAAAATGCTTTTTGAAATAGTCTGGGGAATCCAAATCAAGAAAAAGAGTTGGACGTGAGACACAGGTGAGCCAAAGCTGAGACCTGAAAGAGGCATTTCAAGAAGTAGAATGGAGGAAAAGAGAAAGTGAACAGGTCACACGCCAGAAAAAATCAGGGGAAGCCGGTTTGACAGCATCATTCCCAGGGTGTTTCTGCATACTTTCTTTTATCCCCACAGGGAAGAACTGCTGATGCGGTCAGAGCCACCAGGGAAGCTGGGACTTCCAGCTGCACCAACTTTAGAGCAGGAATAGCCTCTGCTTCAAATAGAGCAGGCAGCTCCACAGAATCCAGTGTGTCATCATGTCCTGCGCTTCGACTGCAGATACATCAGATGAGGCACATTTTTCCCAAAATCCATCTGCACACAGTCAAGCTGCAGAAGCTGCATTTAGGTATGCATTCATTTCACTCGGTTCCCCAGCTTTCATTCACATCCATTCAATTTATCCAACTCTGTTCACACTGTCAGATCCCCATACTCACAGCCCTGGAGGGGTGCTGGTTTCACCAGGATCCATGTTGCATGTAACGAAAGGGAAGATGGGCACCAACCACCACACCCTTTTGTTATCTCTTGTGTTATTTTCCACTGGCAGGGGAAAACTGCCTGTGAAAGCTTGTGGGCTTAGCACTGACAGTGGTAGCATCCTTTTGCTTCACAGTCTGGCTACTGCTGCCTCCATGCACATCATAGAACTTCTCTGGTTATTTTCTGTTTCCCCGTTCTATGGTCTGCTCCCAGTTGAATCAACAGGAAAGAAATGTTACTTGTGATGTGCTGTATCTTCCTGCCACGTCCAGCATGTCAGATGGTAGGATTTTCTGCTGACAAGGTGTCTGTGCTACAGAATGCAAAACTTCCGCTTTGAGAAAAAACAATTCAGTTCTCCATTTTACTGCCTGAAGCTGTGGTTTCGGTTGTTTACACAGGCTATTCTTTTAGCCTTTGCTCTGCTGTTTCTTCTGATGCTTGCACACAGCCACTTCATTCATACTTTGCTCGTACCAATCAATATTTCAGTTTCAAGTCTCTGAAAACTGATTTTGCTTACTACAAAGTCAGCTGAATACCAGAGTCAGGGCAAATAAGGAAATATTACAGCTGCAAGTGGAGGACACCTGAGAGAAAGATTTATAGGGTAGCAAGAGGTTACAGCAATCCAGCCACACTGGATCTAACTGGTTTCTAACTTTAACCAAAGGGTTGATACTTGAGGTTGGAGTCACTATGAAAATAACACCATTTTGGGACTCCTTCATACAGTGATCCCTTTTGCCTCACCCAGTTGTGTTGTTTCACATAAATTGGTTCTGTTTAAAGCTGCTGAGGAAGTGTTTGGGCATTTGTAGTTGCAAAACATAGTAACAAACAGGATAAATCCAGCAATCTTTCTTTCTTTGCTTTTACTCAGGCCTGATCCAAAACCCTTCTTTGAATGTATTTAAGTGGAGAATAGATCCCGCTTGCCAAGACTGCATTTGTAGTTTCTTTCTGCTTGCAGTGCTTCACTTTACTGCTCCATACTGTTAATACTGTTCCAACGAAGTATACATCAAAACTCCTCAGGCCAGTAGTTCAGATTTCTGAGTGGATTAATGCAGAAATGTATGTTTTCACTGAAATTGGATGCAAAAAACCAAAAGACAAATAAATATAAGCAAATTACTGTACAATTGGCCTGATTCATTGTTATCATCTACTGTTTAAAGCTGGCAATATATTGCTGACTCAGAGTTTCATTAATTTTCTTCCTTATCAGTCCGTCTTGAAACTACCTTGAGTATGGGTCTGAGTTTTATTATCCTTGATGATCTGTTGACAACCTGAGAATGTCAATATCCACACCTAGAACATAAACCAACCCTGAACTATCAATTTACTTATGTAAAGCTATGACCTGGCAAATTCCTCCTTCTACCTCTCTTTTTCTGTTGCTTTAAAAAGTAATTTCATTGGTTCAATTATCACAGGAAGG
Organism: Taeniopygia guttata; assembly: GCF_048771995.1. Classification (NCBI taxonomy): domain Eukaryota; kingdom Metazoa; phylum Chordata; class Aves; order Passeriformes; family Estrildidae; genus Taeniopygia; species Taeniopygia guttata. The sequence goes on from NC_133025.1 coordinate 60,188,606, forward strand.
GCACAGGTATGGGGAAATATGCCCAAAGAAAAGGTACTTACATAGCCTTCAACAACAAAGAAACAACATACCACAGGCAGTACCACCTTGGCTGTATTCCTGGAGGTAGTTCACTCTTTATGAACTAACTTTGTAGTTTCACATGCCTTTCAAATGAGACATCAGCACTAGGCAACACAGGCCACCCACTCTATTTTCAAGGTTAACTTCCTGATCCAGGGGGAGCAGTTGAAAATGTCCCTGAAACTTACATTTCCAAAGGGTTTCAGTATAAAAATTAATCTCAAATTGATTTAATCGCCAACCCTCTTTCGAGGCAGTATTTGCTGTGCTTCTTCCCCATCCCACAGACCCTCCCCAGCCATACTTAAACACTAAGAGGAACCTGGCACTTCTGCTTCTGGCCCAGGCAGCTACTCACTCACTCGCCACCAGCAGGACTGGGGAGAGAATCAGAAAAGTAAAAGCAGGAAAACTCCTGGATTGAGATAAAGACAGTGTAGGGAAAGCAAAGGCTGCACACACAAGCAAAGCAAATCAAGGAATGAATTGCCTGCTTCCCAAGGGCAGGCAGGTGTTCAGCCATCTCCAGGACACCAGGGCCCCATCACGTATCACCGTGTGTTGGGAAAACAAATGCTGTAACACCGAATGTCCCAGCCTTCCTCCTCCCACCCTCACCCCCTCCCTGCTTCCCACGCACCCCAGCCTCCTCTCCAGCGTGGCAATATAAGGAGTAGGAAAGACTTTGGCTCTGTGCAAGCACTGCTCGGCAATAATGAGAACAACTCTGCTATCATTCCTGTGTTCAGGACAAATCCAAAACACAGCCCCACAGCAGCCACTTGAAGAAAACGAACCCTACTCCAGCCAAAACCAGCACAACTTCACAGCCCTGCCAGGACACTCTGCTGCAACCAGTGCTAATCAGCAGCTCACTGCCAGTCGGGAATTAATAGAAGTAATGGCATTACTTTATAAATACTAGAGTCATTTGTGTTATCCTGCATTATATGCTTAATGCTCTGCACTAGATTCGTGTTAGTGTAGAGAGAGAGCAAACATTAGCAGGGTGAGGAAATGTGGCTGCCTCATCTTGAAAGTGTCCAGGCCAGGCTGGATGGGGCATGGAGCAACCTGGTCTAGTGCAAGGAGACTCTGCCCAGCACAGAAAGTGAAAGGAGATGATCTTTAAGACCTTTCCAACCCAAACCATTCCGTGATTCCTGACAAAAACAAGGAAACCTCACAGTCCTTCCACTCACTTCTTGCATTAATTTCCCGCATGACGTTCAGCCAAGAAGGCCTCCGGGCTGGGCAGATCCGTGCCCCCAGCGCCCCTGGAGCCGCACCCGTGCCTTCGGTTTCGATTCGCGTGGAGCCGGCCGGGAGGCGGTGCCGAGTGCCCGCCCCGCTGCTGCCGCCGCCGCTCCGGGCACAGCGCGCCGGGTCCCGTGCGGGCGGAGGGGCCATGTGCGATCCGGCCGTCTGCAGCTTCCTCACCCAGACGCTGTGCGCCCATGGCGGGCGCCTGGGGCTGCGGGAGCTGCAGGAGCACATCGGGCTGCCGGCGCTGCAGCTGCAGCACACGCTGGCGGCGGCGGGCCCCCGGCGCTTCGTGCTGCTGGAGGGCGGCCGGGAGGTCCTGGCCGTGACGGACGCGCGGGTCTGTGTCCGCAAGGAGTGCGACGGCTGCGAGCGGCTGCACCTCTGCAAGCTGCACCTCATGGGCAGGTGCAACCTGGGGCCCAGGTGAGCGCGGGGCGCGGACAGCCCCCACCCCCCCTCAGAACCCCGCCCGTGCCCCCCGAACTCCCCTCCAGCCCCCCGCATCCCACGCCCCGCCGGAGCGCCGCTGCGCCATGGGAGGAGCGGGCAGTGATGCCCGAGCCGCGGGGGATCCTTGTTCCGGAAGGACTCCTGTCCTGGCCCCGCTGTGTCCGTACAAACCGACCATTTGGGTATTTGTTTCTTTCCTTTTTGTTTGTGGGGTGTTTTTTTTGTTGTTGTTGTTTCTATCCTTGTTGTTTGTGTGTTCAAATCTGCTCGTCTCCGCACGCATCGCTCAGTCCCCCTGGCATCTGGGTGGAGTAGTTTCTATTTCTCTATTTCTCGGAAGGAAAAAACAAAGTGCTGACGTGCCCTCTGGTTTTGCTCTAGAGAGTTACAGAAGTCGAGTTCTGCTGTAGGTCATTGTTTGGCTTACGGCCCTTTCTTTGAGAGGCGCTGTTTGATCATCCAGGTGCATCAGTCCCAGTTTCTGGAATATGGAGGGCTCATGGGATGGGCAGGCCTGGCAGCCTTTTCTAGCCACAGGTGGCCAAAGGTGGTGCCTGGTTTAAAAACCATAAAGGAAACCAAAAGTGAAAGCAGAAGAGCAACCCAGCTTTGCCACTACAATTACTGATGGAAGAACTTTGTAGTTTAAGCCCCCAAGCCCCAAGTCTGGTGCTGATGCAGTGTTAAGAAACGTGCATGATCCCACTGGATCCTTCCTCTTCTGCCCCAACAAAATGGATCACTGTGCACTAAGATCTGGATAGCATGGAGGGGGGAAAGCCATATCTCTCATCATTAGGATGATAACATTTTCTTTTTTTTGTTACATTACAAACAATAGAGTAAGCTCCTGTGGGGATCACTGTTGGAAATGCCTTGATGTGGACATACACTCATGATGGATGACTTTGTGTGAATTAAAGCTTACAATGAGGCGCTTCCCTTCATAATGATAAACCATTTTGCCCTCTGAATAACACAAAGTATTTAAAGTCACTTTGGTATGCGTTAAAAATCAATAAAGCAAAGAGATTACCTTTCATGGGAGGGAGCTTGATTAAAATAAGAGGGCAAAAATTCTGCTAGGTGGACTACATAGGTCAAGACAGAGACTATTTTTTAACTGATAAGGTAAAATCTAGCCTTACTTCAGGTCTTGCATCCTTTTTCGTTTAGAATCCCTGGAAAGAAAAATGTTTTGGGCAAATTACTCAGGTCTTCTGTTTAGTGGAATCATTATTTTAGTCCCATTAATCCTGTTTCTAACTAATGTCTGACAAGTTCACTGTTACTTTCTTTTTTTCCTAAATATCTTACTAAACTCAGCTGTGTAGTGTATTTGTAGAGTGTTTAAACCTTTGACTGGGAAATACAGACTCAGGTGATGTAGATCACTCTGTGACTGTTGGTGGACTCTCAAGCTGACTCTGGAGGAACACTGGTGATGGCTCCCACCTCAGATACTCTGTAGTTTACCTCCTTTCATACCCATTAATTCAGTGCCTACAGCATCCTATTCCCTTGGAAGGTTGTTTCTCAGGACCAAAGACAGCACACTTTCTGCCCTTCCTGTTGCTTGCAAAGAATGTATCCAACAGGTAGCAGGGGTCAGGGGAGAAATACCTACACAAGGGTCTGTATGGAAGGATTGGGCCAGACACAACTTGAGGTAAAACTGTTAAGAGGGGAGCTTCAGGGGTTAAGTAGAGGCTGAAAGAGTAAAGGGATAGACTTGAACCTGGTAAATTAACAGGTACTTTTACTGGTTGAGTACATCTAATCTTAAGGCTGTATCAGATCATGTGTTGAAGAGCAGGACATGAGGAAGCTGTATTTTACTGCATTAAATTAATGCACAGGCTGACTATGTATGTGTCTCCTCTCTGTTACTGATTTGCAATACCATTTCAAATAGATGTAAAAAAATCTGCAATCTCTAATTCATACTCATCAGACTTTTGGCTTTGTAAGTGGCAACACTAGCTTTGTTATTGCAGCTTAATTGCTTCCTTAATCAAAACACATAAGTTAAACTTTCTTACCTGTTTGTTTTTTTTTTAATTAAACTTCACAGCCACTGAGGAGAACAAAATATGTTGTTTTCAGCTTCACCATTGCTGAAAGAATGCCTGGGGTCCTGCTGCATTGAAGTTTAAAATGAGGAAGATCGGGTCACAGAGGAGTTCTGCTCTTTGGTCCATTCTCTGGCTAATTACAGACACCATCTAAATGTTCAGAGACTCTCACCAAGACACCTTTCTTTCACTTTGGCTTTTCCCAAGTTGCACATTATCTGAGGTTCTTCTTTAAATCAACTTGACTAAAGGCTCAAGCGTTGATATTTCTGTGTATTTTCTTGCAGCTCTTGTAAGTACTCGCATGACATCATGAATGCAGAGAACAAAAAAGTTCTAAAAAAACATGATTTGTCTGGCCTCAGTGAGAATGAACTGCAAGTCCTGCTTCTCCAAAACGATCCATTCTTCCTCCCTGATGTAAGTTGTACTGATTTCTTAAGAGAAAGTTTCCATTCATTAGGAATGGGAGAGGGCAAGAGAGAATGTGGAGTTCTGATCTTAACGTCCAGCTGTTAAGATATGAAACAGGATTAGTCAGAATGAAGGAGGAATGGCAATGGCAACATGAAACAACATAAAGCCAGATCTGTGAAAGGGCTGTGTATTTAAAATAATAAAAAAACCACTCTCACAGCAGTAAAACTGTTAATAAGTACCCAGTGTACACATCTGGAGAAGGCCCTGTCATCTGTGATGTGTCAGGAGCAGACCTGCCCTCTGTTAGCTGGAGGTGGGCAGCAAGGCTACAGCCTGTCTTGTGTGCCAATTCTGTTATCCAAACAGGGCAGCCATAAAGCTGCTCAAAGTAAGCAAACAAAAATGTCAGCAACTTCACCAGAGGTTTACAGAAGGCAAGATAAGCAAGAGAAAGTTTAAAGATCACAATAATTGTACATGCTTACATGACCAAAACCCAGTTTGTTGCTTCTTCTCTATGAGATGAAGACTAGGAAGTCAGCACGCACCCCTTTCCTTTTCTAGTCTATGTAGGCCTGCACGGGGCTGCACACATTTTGGTGCTTGAGGGTGTAAGAGATGAGAAATGACTGCAGATATAAATATGAGACCAAATGACTGCAGTTTCGTGCCAAATCTGGCTCTTCCAAAGTGCATGGAGTTTTTGTACACTGACTTTCTACAAAGGAATCTTTGCCCAGTTTGTATGCTGCTCATTGATTTTGTTAAATGTGGTTGAACATTCCATTCTGGTTCAGCATGTGTATAAGGGCAATACTGTCTTCAAGGTATGGCTGTTTCAAAGTCAGTTGTACCCTGTTCTGGCTACAACTGCTCCTGGGTTAAGAAATTACTAAAGTACTGCCATTGTCTTTTTCAGGTTATAATCTCAACAGATCTGTTGACACAACAGTTCTATTGTTTCTTTATTCCCTGCTGTGAAAATGCTAGACTTTGACAAAACAGATTTTTTTTTAATTATGTAGTGTTTTAAAGTATGTTTTACTGGCAGACTGAAGGAGCATGGTGGTAAGCAAGGAGAATTACTAATTGTTCCCACTAGTGAGCAAATAGTAACAACTGTTCTTGGTTGGTATTACCCTTAAGTTCTTACTAGAAATTTGTTCAGCTCTCACCCCTGGCAGGTGCTTAATTACCTGTAATTGAGCACTTTAACTCCTATCATGCAGTAAAACATCAAAACCAAGAGAAAACTGTGATCAATGCAGGCCATTCATAAGCCTGAGAGTTTGGAGGTCAGATATGAAAGCCAATTTGGCTATTTCCTGCTTAGAAATGCTGAATGGTTGTGTGTGTGAAGACATGGCATGTAGGAAGCTCTCAAGAAACAATACACTTTGGAATTCTCTGATTTGAACTGGGGTTCAGAGTAAGAAAAACACAACAGCACCACAACATCAGGAGTTTTCATGCTTTCCCTTACCTCTCTGGCTCTCCTGTTTCATTTGTTTGTTTTGGTTGGTTTTTGGTTTTGTTTCTTGGCAGGTGCAAGAGAACAGTGTTCTTTCTTCTGTTTTCATGGTTTAAGGCCAGATAAGTACCATGCAGCCACTTGCTCTCTCCCACCCTGGTGGGATGGGGAGGAGAATTGGAAAAGAGGTAAAACCTGTGGGTTGAGATAAGGATACTGATATAATTGAAATAGAATAAAATATAATAACTCTAATGAGAAGGAGAGTGAGAAATTAATAAAACACAAGAGATACAAGTAATTGCCAGTAGAGTTACTCCCCACCCACTGATTGATGCCCAACCCATCATCCCTGAGCAATGGTTGGTGTCTCCTGGGAAGAGGGATTTGGAGGGGACCTGTGAGAGTCCCAGTGTGATACTGGGGCTCTGCCAGACAGCTGTGTGTCCTCCTCAAAGCTTTCTTATTACAGGCTGTTCTGGGAGCAAAACTGTTACTGTGGCTTAGGGTCAGTACGAAGGAATTTTTGGTCTGTGATTTGTTCCCTGGTCTGATGTACCTCTGTGTACCTCTTTTTTAGTGAATAGAGGAATAAAGAAGTGCATTGCTTTTTCCATATGTAATCTAATCTCAAAGCACTCTTCTTACCCTTCTATAAGCTCAAATCTTCAATGCAAGATAAGCTTTACAAATAGGAAGTGCAAATTCAGTTTCAGTTCCATGAAATGATAATTCATTTGACAGCATACATATTGTTCATTATGATGTAGGGGTTTTTAGAATAGAATAACTGTAAACCAGTCTGGTGTTATGCAAGTCTTGCATCAATTTCTGGTACCCCTGAGCTTGTTGGGTTAGCTTTTCTTGGAAACCAAACATGTGCAACTTCAAAACTGAAAATGCATGAGTCAGCTCAAAATACCTGCTCCTCTAGGCAAGAAATTTGTCTAGATTAAAGAAGCTGCAGTAAACACATGACTTTTAATCACTATTTTTCTGCTGTTAAAGCTGCATGGCTGTAGGAAGAAGAAAAATTCTAATGTGCTTTTCCATTTCTTATTCTATCCTCTCCACTTTTAGACCTGCCACTTTTACAACAAAAAAGGTTATCACTGTAAGCAGCAAGACAACTGCAACAAGCTTCATGTTTGCCGACACTTTCTCCACGGGAAATGTAAATTTCTTCGATGTGTAGTGTCCCATAACCTCTTGGATGAGCATGCATCGAGAGTGTTGGAAACTGTAGGCATTGATGGGAAGATAGCTTCAAACTTCCAGGCTATATATGATTACAAGCATCTTGAATTCAACAGGGAACAGAAGAAGGTGTATGGTAAGTTGTAAGAAACAGTAGTCTTAACCATAATTTTGAGTTTGATAGAGGTAGAAACTGTTCTTGCCTTACCTCCCAGCTAAACCCCACCATCCTTTTGATGCTTTCAGTACACAACTACAGAAATGATTATTGGAAGAAGCCAGCAGTTCAAAGGACTAAAGAACCAAAGACAACTTCAGAAACAGTGCAATGCATGCTGGATGTCCCACCTTCAGAAGGTAAACGCCTAGATAATAGTACCAACTGTTTCCTTGTGGAATCAGCTTTTGAATTTCTCTTCTTGCAATATATACACATTTTTCCCCTCTCTGCTTTTATGCACTTGCAAGAATGGAGTAAGTCATGGCACTGTCATGTGGGAGGGAGAATTGCAGTTTTATTGCCTTAAGTACTGCATTCAAAACAGTATTTGAGTGGCTGGCAGCAACTCTGACTAGCTAGGGTTTGTAACTGTAATTGCACCTCTGTTGTATCAGCAACAGTGGGGTGCTAGTGGAAAATTACACATGTGATGGATAATTTGCCACAGACTGGGATATTGCCAGCTAGCTGAGCTTGTGGCCCAGCAGTGCTTCTCATTCAGTCTTCTCACACAGGTCCCAGTAGCACCGTACCTGCCCAGAGCCAAGACCTGTTGCCAACAGGAACAAGAGATAAAGATAAAGGTATGGATTTTTTCACACCCTCCAGTCTTGAGACCAGTGGTTTTCATTGGGCCTTGATTTCAGACAGCCTGACAGCTCCATTGGTAGTTGAGTGCAGCTTACGTGTGTGCTGTACTGTGTGCTGAAATCCACGGTACCAGATGGCCAGCAGAGCATTTGGAGTTTCTGCCCAAGCATTGTGCAGCACTCTGTACAGTCCTGGACACATTTTTTCCTTCCTAGCAAGATGATAGAATTGCATCTGTGCATGCACTATCTTCACTTGCCTTCTGTCTGTAGGGAATTAATACAGCTTTGTCGGTAGAGCTGTTGTCTCATTATACATTCCAGTGAGTGAATAGCAACTTGTAAATCTCTTGTTCTTCTGGGCAGAATGACCTGGGCTTTAAAGCTTGTCAGAGTCCAGTATTCTTTGGACAGGTGCTTTTAGATATCCACACATGGATGGTGTAATGTGTAATCTCAAATTACACATGTGATGGACACAATTCTCCACAGAGACTGGGATATTGCCAGCTAGCTGAGCTTGTGGCCCAGCAGTGCTTCTCATTCAGTCTTCTCACACAGGTCCCAGTAGCACCGTACCTGCCCAGAGCCAAGACCTGTTGCCAACAGGAATGAGAGATAAAGATAAAGGTATGGATTGTTTCCAGGGGTTTTCATTGGGCCTTGATTTCAGACAGCCCCGTTGGTAGTTGAGTGCAGCTTATGTGTGTGCCGTAAAATCCATGGTACCAGATGGCCAGCAGAGCACTTTTGGAATTTCTGCTCAAGCATTGTGCAGCACTCTGTACAGTCCTGGACACATTCCTCTTTCCCTAGGAAGGTGACAGAATTATATCTGTGACAGAATTGTACCTGTGAACCTTGTCTACTGTTTCTAGGCAAAGAAAATGGCTTTGATAGTAGAGCTGTTGTCTCGATGGAGATTCCCAGTAGCACTGTACCTGCTCACAGCCAAGACCAATTGCCAACAGGAGTGGGAAATAAAAATAAAGGTATGAATTCCAACCCTCCAGTCTTGAGATGAACTTATCTAAAGAGAGTTGATGTCACACAGATGTTGTGGCTCAGTGAGCATCACACAGCCACTTGCTCACTCTCCCCTGATCCCCAGAGGGAAGAGAAAAGAAATAGTAAAGGTAAAAAAACTTGAGGGTCAAGATGGGGAAAGGAAAAATCCCCCACATAATAAGTGGAAGAGGAAAACCAAGCAAAAGAAGTGATACGGAGGCAGTCATTCACTGGCTCCCACATGCAGACTGATGCCTAGCCAGTTTCCAAGCAAAAGGTAGCTAACCCTCCTAAAACTTCCTCTTCTCCCTTTTATTACTGAGCTTTATGTTATACGGTATAGATGTTTGGTAGGTTTGTGTCCTTTGCCCACTTGTATCCCCTCCCAAGCTAATGTGAAGCCCTAGTTCTATTCACTCTGGGGGCAGGGTGAAAAACTGAGGCCTTGATGCATATCACTGTTGAGCAGAAGCTGGGGCATGAGTGTGTTAACAGCATTGTTTTGGTCAAAAATCTAAAACAGCATCATACTGGTTGCTGTGAAGAAAATTACATCTTATTCTACCCATGCCCAGTACAGTGACATTTCTGATGTAGCAAAGTGATGCAAAGTCCACTGGAAACAAAATACCAATGTTGACTTCTACAATATAGCAATTACAGCACACAGTTCAATCACAGTAATAATGAGATTCCCATTGCAGATCTGTCTCAATATATACTCACTGGGTGTCCCCAGTCCCTGGGGAAATTGAAGCCAGCTCAAGCCAGTTGCTGTTTCTAAAAGTCTTTGGTTGGTTGTTCAGGTTTAATACCTCTGCGTGGGGCTGAGCTCTATGTTCACTACCCCCATGCTGGTCTGGCTGACTCAGAAGCATTTCTGCTTCCAGTCTGCTCAGCTGCCATTGCTTTTTTATGCACCCTCTGGTCCCCTTGGTTTGGAGACAAAGTCAGCTTCTTTGCAAGAACCATGGTCAGTCACACCCTGTGTCGTTCTGAGCTTCCTGACACTGCCCTTGCCCTTCCTCACTGAGACTCCTTCCAGTGTCAAGGGTCAGTCACAAAGCCCTGACTTCTGTGTTGGGCTGTATGGAAGATAGCCAGATCCTTAAAGTGCTTGACTTTGCTACTGCAGTCAAATCCTTGTTATTTCTGGGATGAAGTACCAAATGCAGGATCTTTCTCTTAAAGGAAATAAGGACTGTGATGTTCTTTTGTGTAGGTAAAAAGGACAGCTCCTCTGATGAAGCTTCAAAGGACAACAAAACAGATAACTGTGATGAGATCTGTTTGTTCTATGTCTGGAAGTACTGCAAAAATAAGGGTAAGCTTTATGAAAAGTAATGTTGAAGACTTGTCTGCAAAGGCACTCCTGCTCAGTGGCTGGGGCTAGTGGTGACAATTGTGCCTCCTCAGTAGTTTCTTTTCTTTCCAAGTTATTAATAAATACTGTCAGAATTACAAACATAATAAGCAAAAAAGCCAAATGGTATACTTAAACCCTTTATCCTCTGGATAATCCAGTTTATTTCAGCCCTTTTGATGGGGACAGGCTTTGGGTATGTTTCTGTGGCAAAACCCTTTAAGTGAAGTGTCACCCTTGTTGCTAGAAGATCAAGTTACTGGATTTATGTTGTCATTATTGACAACTCATAAATGTATGGCACCCTTTATTCCTACTTATATATCCTATGTACATCAGATAATAGCCATATTCTCCCTAATTAAGTCATTTAAAAAGTGATCTGAGGTGTCAAGAGCATCTTTAAAAAGCCACAGTAGTTGTACCAGCTAAGATAAATCTAGTCCATTGTCTTTTTGGTAAAGGCCAGAACAGAGGTCTGAGGGAAGAATATAAGTAATTGTATTTGGGAGTTGTCCTGAACAGTCATTTAACTCCCAGGTTTGGCTCTTCCTTTATTATGAGGAGGTACCGTGACATTTTCTTTCCCTGATCTTGTCCAGTCAGTTTGTAAAGGACTGCTACTCCTCTGACTACTTGGTCTTGACAAAAGACCCTGTGTAATGTGAACAGTTTCACCTGTGTGAAACTGTAAAGGTCGGGCTCAAAGCAGCTTACTGTGACTACCAGATAACTAAATTCAAGTAACTGTTGGAGTGTCAGTGTGCTTTGTTTGCTACATTGGACTAAGTCGTTAGATATTTGATCCATACTTGGATGTGGAGTGTCAGTCAGAAAAAAAACATTCAGGCCTTGGCAACCACCCCATGATTTCTAAGGGACTAAGGAAAAGACAACCAAACATACCAGAGTGTTTATGGGATGTGTAGACTAGACTTTACAGCTGAGACACATGGTTGTGTGACTTATAGATAACATGCACTTCCTGTCTGTGGCACTGCTCTCCCAGCTGCCAGCACTGTGTCTCAGCAAAGGGAAGGTTCTGGTAATGCACTAGTTTTGCATCACAGAAGTGATGTTTTAGGAGAGGCTGCTGGCAATTTCCTCCCTGTCTGATAGGAAACCAATCAGTGGCTAGCTTTGGGAATTGACAATCAGTTAAACCACTGGAAAGCTACACATGCCTCTGTGAAAAAACACATGTTAAAGATGAAAAAACTGGGAAACTTTCTCTTTTTCCCTTCTGGCTGGCAAAGAGGTAACAGTGGCCAGGTGGCCCCACCCAAGGCTACCAGGCAGGGGCAGAGCAGAAGCCATCGCTGTACTGGCTGCTGAAATCCTAATCACTTCCCCAACACGCCTCACTTCTGCCACAAGCTCCTGAGCCCAGGTCACATAACCATCCACAGGCCCCGGGAAAAATATTAACTCTTCCAATACTTCAATCCTCCCTCGAGTGAGAGAGCAAGACAGAAGTACAGACACATAAAGAAACAACATGCAAACACCAAACTCAAATCAATGAAGAAGTCAGGTCCCAAATAAGAAAGATGAAGAAATGCCTTTAGTTTTAGGCTAAAATTCTCTTGCAAAACTGTAGAGAAGGCCTATCTTTTTTTCCTATAACACTTAAAAGTATGAGGAAATGAAAGTGTCCAAATTGTAGATATTGAGCAAAAACCTCCGTACTAAAGTAAACAGATGTTAAAGTAGCTATAATCCTATAAGAAATTTGAACAGAAAAAGAGAGACAAGTGATAAAGATCCTATACCCTAAAGAAAGAAAATATCTCTATTCCTAGAGATAAAGATAATTTCAGGGATAGATATTAAGAACTTTTGCTTTTAAACAACTCATTTTTAAACCAGTACCCCATAACTTGACATGGCCCATAAATACAATATGAGAAAAACTTAAAGAAAATCAGAAATATTTCATGATTACAAATTTCCCCAAACAGATGCAACTCTTAGAAATCAAGAGCTATGAGAGAAATATTAGCTTGTAGAGAAGTCTCCATAACATTAACAAGAAGGACTTTTCTCCCTAAGTAAACTAAAGAAAGACTATTTTAGAAGTAGTAAACTAACTAAAAATTTTAGGTTTTCTCACTTTAATTATCAATGGGAAAAAAAAGTTGTAAAGGGAAGAAAAGCATCCTAAAAATTGTGTTTTGATTCTTATTACTCTTTCTTTTAGTTACTATTAATAAATTTTTCTTTATACCCTTTTAAAATTTTGAGCCTATTTTACTTTTCTCCTAATTGTATCTCACAACAAAAAATAAATACATTCTAGTAAGTGCACTAGTAATTAACCAACACTAAACCCACCACACTAATTAGTATATTAACCAAAAAAAAATTCAAATTAGTGAACCAAAACCACTACAGGTGTCTTTCAAATATATTTGGCAGTGTGTGTATATATATATATATAAGTACACATATACGTTGCTTTTCTTAATAAGACTGCAGAAACACACTACATTTTTGTTTTCAGCACTCTGTCCTCACTACTTATACCAAAGCCCAGGAGAAAAAGCCTCAAAGTATAAAAGATACTGGTTTTATTTTGGTTTTTTCTTGTCTTGCTCTCTTTGTTAATGACTGCAGAATTCTTGACTATGTCTGATTTCATTACAGATAAATGTGAATCTGTTCATTACCATTTGCCATATAAATGGGAGATACGTGATGGGTTGAACTGGCGTGAACTTCCCATGATGGAGGAAATTGAAAAGGCCTATTGTGACCCAAAGAACAGCAGGTGTAGTAATGCTGGGCTCCTCACTTGGAGTATTGTGATTGACCCTGTGTAGGAAAAGTTGTGCTTTTTTCCTAAAGATATCTGACTTCTCAGCTTCTGTTTACTGAGCCTCTTAGAAGTTGGCAGGATGTAAAAATAAGAATTTTTCCTTTTAAAAAAGCAAAGAATGTTTGCATGAAAATCCCACTCCAGTTTTGTCTTCTAAAAATAACAAAACTATATCTTGCATGTAAAATTCTGTACAAGGTAAAAAGCCAGTGTTTAAAATACTAGTATTTCAGATCATTAATCAGTTTTTTTACAGTAATGAAGTTGGGCCTTTTGACAACATTTCAGAGCTGGTCCTTCTCTATAACTTTCTTTTCTACTACAGCTAGTATCTGTAATAATAATAATAGTAATCTATTACATACCTGGAGACGTTTTATGAAATGTCCTTCGTGTAAGCAGCCCATCTATTTTTTCTTCTTCTTCATTTCTATTTCAAGAGATTTTCCTTTTAACTCCTTTCTAAAAGGTCCCACTCAAAGCTACATGGATTCATAGGGCACCCCAAGTCTGGCTTCACAAAATGGTATTCTAGTTTTGGCCCATGCCTCTGAAGGCACCAGATTATTTTGATTGGCAGTATTCTGGAGATCACAAGCAACATTCCCAAGAGAAGGCTGCCATCAAAGTCTTCCTGCCTGGGAGTTTGCTTTTAAAGCCTTGCACGGTAAGAGCCCAGGTGGCTTCAGCAATGAATGCAGTTTGCAGACCCACAGCTGTGGTTGCTGTGATTGCGTCCTTTGTAACCACAGAAAATAACAAAGTTGATAGGCTGCAGGTGTTTGCTGGCAGATTCAGTCACACACTTGGCACATTCTGCCTTTGTACTGAGAAAGACTGTAACCACACCGAGCTATCACAGGAGTTCCTTTTGCCACACTGTACTTGGAGCCTTGCCTGTAAAGCTGGCAGTGCCACATGTGACTGAGGTGTCTCACAGGCCAGAGATCACTGTTGCAGCTTGGAAATGGCTTTCAGAGCTGTCATGTGCTGTAGGAAATAAATACTCCTATTTCAGCTCTAATTGAGTTTGGTTACTTTATATTAAAGAAAATGGCACCAGCTTAAACCAGGGATGAGAGGGTAAAAAATGCACTGCTAACTATAATAAACCTGAATTTGTCCTTACAGCTTGCCAAGTAGGAACATTAATTTCCAGACAATGACCTGCTGTTCTTCTTTGGTTCGACGCCTCTCTACACCATCATCAGTCCTAAAACCCACATTCCTACTGACCACAGAGTGGATTTGGTACTGGAAGAATAACCAAGACAAGTGGATTGAATATGGAGAACAGGTGATTCCACATCCTGTGCTTTGAGTCACTTCTGCAGGAATATGTGGAGTCTCTCTACATAATTTCCCCTTTCTCAACAGGATTAATTAATTGAGTCCTTGTGCTTGAATTTTACAGCATTGTGTAAGGCAGTGAAGCTACATTTGTTCATAACAGATGTGATAAAACACTGACAGGCTGGAGGAAAGAGAGCCCCCTTTTGGAGTTGTCCATGGCTCCTACAGATATTTAACATATAGACACTGCTCTTAAGATACATGGGAAGAAGTTGCCTCTTTTCTAAGCATTGCCCTGCTTCCTTGGACATGCAAGGATTGCTGTGCTCTGTCACATCAAATGCAGTCTTTTTCCATGTATGTCCAAGTCCTCTGATGAGGAAGTGATCTACCTTAAAAATGCAGGAAAAGAAATAACTATAGAATCTCACCTTCCCCCAAGGCAGATGAGTTTATCCAATATGGTTCACAGTACAGCAGCACAAATATTAGAACACAAAGGTGATCCAGGGACTTGGAAAAGTACACAGAGAAAGGTGCTGGATAGAGTGCAGTTTAAAAGACTCAGAGTAACCTCAAGAATACTCAACCTCCAAGAATCAGCCAGGTCCAGGAGAGATCACAGCTGTCCAGCTGCTCTTTAGCAGGCAGAGCTTGCAAGGAGCTCACTCAGGCTTTCCTATCTGTGGAATGAAGTGGTTGGCTCATAGTTAAATCACAAGCAAAGTGCAACTTTTTTTTTTTTTTCCATGGCAAATTAGTCTTGGAAGAACTACCTGCTATTCATACATTAATCACATAATCCGTGATTAGTTTCCAAGCTCACATGCATCAGTGCTCACCATGTCACCCTGTTCCTTTGTGGGTTTTCAGATAGCAGGCTGGAACTAGAAAAGTTCTTGACGTAGGCCTTTGCTTCCTTTGGAGCCTGAACCAAACTAACTCCGGTTTGGTAAGGAGTCGAGTGTACCATTACAGCCTGTTGCAGCTCTTGCCCCCTCCCCTGCAGTGGAACTGGGCAGAGAGTGAGAAAACAGATGGGATGAGATAAAGACTAAAAGATAAAGCAACAGTGTGTGCACAAGCAAGGCAAAACAAGGCATTCATTGCCCTCTTCCCTTGGACAGGCAGGTGCTCAGCCATCCCAGGAAAGCTGGGCTCCATCACAGCTTGGGAGAGTTTATTCTCTTGGGAAAACAAACACCATCCCCCCAAATATCCCCTCCTTCTCCTCCCCCCTGCTTTGTATACAGGAGTGACAGCTTAGGTCCAGGATGTCCCTGTGGCCAGTTGGGGTCAGCTCTCCTGGATATGTATCCTCCTGGATGTATATCCACCCCAGGCCTGTCACTGGTGGGGTGGGAGAGGAGCAGAAAAAGCCTTGGCTCTGTGCATGCCTAAACTAAATAATCACTAAAATATCCCTGTGTTATCAGCCCTGTTCCAGCACAAATCCAAAACACAGCCACTACCAGCTACTGGGAGGAAATTTAACTCTACCCCAGCCAGAACCAGCACAACTCTTTACAGGAATTTAAATTTACTAATTACATATTGGTGTTTATGTTACAAATATTCAGTACTCAGCCTCAGGCCACCATAGTTCTGGGTAGATTCCTTGTCATCCTACACTTGGTCTCTTCTTTCCCTCTACCCCAGCTAGTTATCCAGGGTTTAGTCCTGACTGTGATACTTTTCATTCTCTTTATTTTTTTCTATTCTCTCCACAAAGGAAGAAGGGAACAGCACGACCTCACCATCTTCTGCTGTTATTGAGAATTTGTATCAAGCAGATCCAGGTGTCACTGTAGCTTTCCAGGCTGGCCAACATCAGTATGAACTCAATTTTAAAGGTAGTAATTTTAAAGGTTCTCATCTACAACTATGCAGTGCTTTATAGACTATTTCAAAGTCTCAGTTTTCAGAAAGTATGATTTTCTTTCCTGACACCACCAGTTTCACTTACTGCAAGTGAGGTAGTTGTGGCTCAGAGCAAATTCCTTACAAAAGTAATCTTCCCCCATTATTCCTTGACACTCTCCAGACTCACATCTGAGGAGAAATATAAAGGTTCATA